>NC_080595.1:112081146-112391531 GCF_027887145.1 Ammospiza caudacuta | reverse complement strand
AAAGTTTGCCTTCATGATGGCAATCTTAAGCAATATTTAACCTTAAAATTATTCTTCTCGACTTCTTTTCCAACGTCCTACCACACATAAGCTCTGTGTTATTTAAAATACCCAGTCAAAAATAATCTCAACCTTGACCCCTCCCTACTAACAGCAGTGGTAAAAAGAGAAAGTAAAAATGCATAGCTGTGATTAGTATGATTTGTGTGTTTGTTATTGGGCTATTCACTGTGAATTACTGAGCCTGAATCAGGAACACTGAATCAGCCATGCTAAGTGCTGAACAAAACCCAAAGGACACAAGAGCTATTGCCTAAAGGACAGAGCACAGGACCAAGGTGAAGTTCCTGCTGGCCCTCCTTGCACAAGGTGATGGTTTCTCAGCTTCTGCACCTGTAAAGTACTGGCCAGTACTGTACAATGCTTTGGAAATGCTATAAAAAGGCATCTGGGTTTATTTTTTACCTCAGGGAATGGGTTTTGCAAAGTGAGTCATGCACAGAGGTGGCTGCCAAAGCACAGAGCAGCCTGCACAGCCTCCTTTGCAGAACCGGGATCTAAGGATGTTTAATTGCTATCAACATCTAGGAAGTTTGGAGCATTTCTAGTATCACCCTGTGTTTTACTACCAAGAATTAAAAAAACAAAATCTAACACTCACAAGAAAAATCCATCTTCTAAACATTTAAAACTGATGCTAAACAGTCTTTTCTCAATAGAGACAGTTGTTGAACTCAGCTGTCAGATTTCTGAGATGGAGAACACAAGGATCAGCTCCTCATACTTTGAACTCACTGTAGGCCTGCAGCAGCACAGTCACTTTGGAGGTGATGAGCCCTTCTCCAAGAAGTAGAGCATTACATTTATGTCCTTACCAGCAGCAGAAGTTATAAAAAATATTATGTCTCCTTTGGCATCTTCTTGGTTAAATGAAACAGAAAATAAAGCCACACCTAAATCGAGCAAATTTCCTCTGTGCATAAATCCCATTCCCAGAATCATGAACAGGTTTTAACACCTGAGATATTGGTGAACAGTGACCTGAGTCAGATGTTTTTCTTAGACCAGAAGGAAAAAAAAAATGGCCAGAGAAGTTGTGGATGCTTCATTTCTGAAAGTATTAAAGGTTAGGCTGGATGAGGCTGTGAGCAACCTGGTATTGTAGAAGGTGAACTTGCCCAGGGCAGGGGAGAAGGAATTACATGATCTTTAAGGTCCCTTCCAGCTCAAACCATTCTAGGATTCTATGAAATGCAACAGAAGCAACAGAAATGGTTAAGAAATGGCTTCTTTACAGCAGGATTTACATAATTAAGGGGGGAGGGGGGGAAATTTACTACTCCCATATAATATCCTTGCAAGTTTTATAGAATTTAAAGTAAATGAAAATCAGTTTCAGCCTTGAATATTAGGCCTTGAGCATTTTAATTACTTTTTGCAGCAAGCACATAGAGGTGAATGCCATGGACTTCTGTCATCTGCACTGCACACAAAATTAGCATCTATCAAGATGAGGATTTAGAAGAGCAAATTGTCACTATCTGAACACCTTTATCCTCCTTAATAGAATGTCCTTACACCAGAGTAGCTACAGCAGGAGCAGTTTCAACTCCTACTGTCCTACAGATGCATTAATACAACACAGCCCTCCTGAAATGCATTCCAATTAGTGCTTTATTTCAGTTTTATGAAGGGTTGGCAGAAATACATAAAAAGGAGTTATTTTAATGTCTTTTGGAAATCAAGTGCACAGGGGAAAAAATTGGAGAAGCCTTGAGTTCCAGATACACAACATCTCTTAAGAAGTAACCAGGCTGATTTGGGGACCAACACAGAAATCATGGGGACTACAAGACTGGTATAAATTTAGGAGTCTATTTGTGTGCGAGAACAAGCAGGAAAAGCAGAGAAGATGCAACACATGTGCACAAACTTGGCACAAAAGAAGGACTGGTATCAGCATTTTATCAAGGTGAGGAGAGCCTGAAACACTCGCTTTGGGTCACTGAAGGAGGCAGAAAAGCACAAAAGTAAAGAAGTCCTGTGAAGAATTTGGGTCAAAACCTGGAAATATTACTGAGCTTAGCATGTAAAATTCACATTGCGGAACCTTTTCACAGTTTGATTAGAAAAATAATAAAAATCAGAGGGCATGAATGATGGGAGCTGTGCTGTTGCTTTCTATTAAGATAAAGTGTTGAAGTGCTCATTTGTTCATAGACTGGAAAGTAAAAAAAAGAAGTTGATTTGGATTTTGACAACACTGGGGCCATTTTAACATGGCAAAGCTTTGCTAAGGTGTGTTAGAGAACTGCATCTCAGGGGGCTTTGTGATCAAATCTCTTTTCTGAGCACATCTCTCATGACACTGTACCCATGCCCATTTCTGTGGTGCATCAGAGTCACTGAATCAAAGAAGAACACGTGTTAAATCATGGAAGATGACTTCAGCCAGTGAACACCACCATTATTAAAATATAGGTACACACAGAAGAGTGAAATCATAAACACTTCAAAAAATAAGTAATAAAATTATTCTTGAGACTCTCAATAATACTCATTTATTATGAATCTTTAAATTTAAGAGAGTCAGAGAAGAAAGTCCTATCAACTCATCATTCTACATTTATGTGTGTAGTGGCCATCAAGTTATGCAACAAACAGCAATGACACGTTGTAAATGCAATCAGTTAGATTAAGTTCTACCCTTAGGTATTATGAGATAAAATTACTGGCTTTGGAACTGCAAAACACAGCTGGATACACTTTGAATTACTTCTGTTCCAGTGTAATAATTTCCAACTCTTAAGTTTAATATAAAAATCATGCCAGGAATACATGATGCTGATTAAATTCCTCAGATATACAAAAACCAGATTTTTTAAACTCATAGCTCCAGATGTACATATATACTCCTGCTACCCCATCTAGATGAGTTTTACTTCATGTCAGCAACACAGATGAGCAAAAAAATGGGGAGAACAAGAGACAAGGAAGGAAAAGGAATAAGGAAATTACCACATGAAATTTTACTATGCCAAACAAATCACTTCAAGCTACTTACAAAGAACCTACAACAGCACTTCAGGTACTGGCTCTCATTTCCTACATCATGTAAGATTTATAGACTGAATCCAGCACAAAACCAAACCCTTCCTTATCCCAACAGATTCTCCCTGACTTTAAGTCAACCTTGGCTTATAAAAAAGTTTATCACTGAAACCTTCTATTATTCATGTAAAAAACTAACACATAAAGTCACAGCCCTTTAACATCTGCCTAACTCTGTTAAAAAGGAGTGATTTGAAAAATCTATCAGAGCTCCTTGCTGAACAATGGAAACACTACTAACAAAATAATGTTTCTGTTACCCCTGCAGCACTGCTGGGATTATTTTGCTCATATCTGCCACATTTTGAAGAATTATGTGCCACACAAGAACTACATGATACTGTTGCTGTGATGATCAATGTGCTCTCCTAAACAATCCTTACACAGCCTTCCATTAAACCCTATTTAACAGGCAGGAGGATTTGATAGCAACACGAAACCCTGGAGCAGGGCAGACGTACTTCCTGCTGCTCTCCTGGAAAGGGTCCCTGTGTATTTTTGGGGTGTTATGTCAAACGATCCCAGTGACATTTGCTGTACTGGATTAGCCTCAGCAGAGCCATGTATTGCCAATAAAAGTTTCCTGAGGACACTGGAGCTTCACTGTCATTGCTGAACCACGACACAGCAACCTGGGAGCCTGACTGGATGGGAGCTGCTAGAGATGGAAAAAGAGCAACCTGCAGCTAAACATAGAGCACCCAGGGCACACTGGGGGCTAATTCTAAGTACCAGCAATAATAATTATGAGTATCACCAGTTCTTAATGGTTAAATTAAAACACAGGATTTACCCAATCTGACTGTGTGGCTCAAAAGAGCCAAAAGAAAGGAAGGAGCTAGCAAGTGGAGTTTAAACAAGATCTCAAATACACTTAGGCCTAATTGTGCTGCCACTGAACTCAGCAGTACAAAACTGACTTGCTTTTGTGGCTATGACCCAAGTGGAATGTTTCTGAATTCTTATTTATTCTAATGGATCCCCTTTATAGAAAGTATGCATATTCAACAAAGCATTGAAATATGTTTCCTTTTAATCAGATGTTTTGATCACAAGTAACATGTATATCAATACCATCAAGTTTAATAAAAAGCAAGTAGTCACAGCTGTTTCTAGAGGAAAGCCCACAAACCATGGCAGATCAGGGTATCACTCACCTTTAACCATAAACTAAGGATGAGACTGAATTTAGGCAGGACACACAGCTGGAAATCCCTTCTTAACTTGAGAACCAGTTTCCCAGACAATCCTAACAACATTCCAGACCAAGTTCAAGGTGGCTGGGATAGTGAATATATCCCTGCCAAGTCACTTTATAAACTTGGCCTGCTTAAACAATTTACTGCCTGTCTCTAATATTCCCACCAACGAGGCCCTTGTCCTGACGCAAAACAAAACCTCCAAAAGCTCAGAGACAAAACAGACACACAGACACAGAGACGCTGGGTTGTATAACTCAGGCTAAGGCTTCTTTAAAGTATTGTCTTTCTTCATCACAAGGAAAAACAAGCAACTTGTAATTTTAAAACATTTGCTAGGTGGTTTAATGGCAATTTATTGAATTATTTTTTAAGATGTAATTTTAAAGCAAAGATAATTCTTGCCAAGATGGATGCTTTTCCTTTGACTATTTTTAAATTATTTTATTGAAAATGCTTAATAAAAAAAAATCTGAGAAGCAAAAATAAGAGCAGTCCAGATGGCATTTCACTGATTTAAGCATGTCAGAAGTGGAGTTGTTACTGATTTGTCACTCTGGTCACTCCTGATTTGACAAGATCTTAGCAGAACCACTACACTGAAATACTTGAGTCCCCCTGCATGGAACTTTCAAAACTCCTTTACAGATGTTTAAACAAACCTAGTAAAATTATTTTCCTCCCTGCTGTCCAGGCTACTGGTAAACCCTGTAAATTTTGTAACCTTCATAGCAAAGCACAAGGCCAGGATGCTGGAGGAGGAGACTCAGGCTGCTGATCATGAACTGCCTCACCAAATGCAGTTTGAAGAGACACAAACCATGGTGCCCAACACTTGCTTGGCAGCTCCAAAAGGTAAAAATTCAAGTAAACCCTGTGCTGCCACCACGTCCAGGGTGACAGCTGAAGTGTCAGAGACTGCACACACTGTACACATCTGCTTTGTAGGGTGGTTGCAGCTTTTTCAAAATGTGAAAGGCTCGGCAACAAAAAAATGTTATGGTCAGTCCTGGAGCACCAGACAGGTTGGACCAGATGTTTCAGTGTCATTATTCTTCCTTGTGCTGCTTTTTTTATCTTTGTTATTTCCTTTTTATCTAGAAAGTTTAGCTAAAGATAGGAATAATTTTGTATGAAAGCCAAGCTGAGCTCAGGAAATACCCACACTTCTCAGGAAACAGAAATTAACTTAGAGCCCTCCATTTCTGATTCTGATTTCTAATCATGAGCAAAACCAACTTTTTGAGGGCAGTCTGTGAATCAAACACACTGCATAGCTTGTCTTGTTATAAAGGCTTAAAAGGCTCCTACCAAGTTATCTTTCCCTGTTTGCAAAGCCAGTACTGGTTGTGATAACCCTGAAATTCTGAAACTGAAATCAGTTTTCTTATCAGAGTGACTCTCTCATATTAAAACCACAAAAGCCTGAACAGTGGGGAATTATTGCTTGTAACAGGTGTAACACTTTTTTTTATATCTTCCTTTCAGGCTATGTGACAACACTTCACCAAAATCCAAACCAAGGCTGGTTTGAAATCACCTTTCAAGCAGAAATAACTTTAAAAAAACAAAACCAAACAAAACCAAAACAAAACCCCACCCAGCTTGCTGCTCCCTGAGATAATTTCTGGGATAACTGTGTCCACAAGAAGGGCAGCAACACCTTCCTGAGAGCAGCAGCTCCTGGGGCTTTGATGGAGCACACTGCTGTGGGTGACTGCTCTGTCCTGGCTCTCTGACTGACCCATTCACTCAGAGCAGTAAGCTTGGTACTAAATCTTGCCATCACTTTTGGACATAATCCTAACAGGCCCAGTCAGCTGTAGATGGGGACATGTCAAATGTCTGAAGTAGAGACTGTGGAAGTTCAAGGCCTCTGAGTTCTCTTTTGATTTCTACACTTGCAGCACCTTCACATTTCCTGGAAGGGTGCTCAGTGTGACTGTGGGTGAACACTGAGAAGTAAAGCCTTGCACATTTAAGCAAAAGCTCTTGCTCAGCTAATCCTAGAATGGTTCGAGTTGCAAGGGACATTAAAGGTGATGTCATTCCAACTCTCCTACCAAGGGCAGGGACACCCTCTACAATACCAGGCTGCTCAGAGCTCCAGCCAGCCTGGTCTTGAACACTGTCAGGGATTCACAACTTCAGGCAGCCTGTCCCAGGACCTCACCACCCTTATATACAGAACTTCTTCCTAAAATCGAATATAAACCTAGCCCCCTTTAGCTTAAAGCCATCCCCCTTTATCCTGTTTGCCCTTGTGGAAGGTGTCTCTATCCCCTTTAGGTACTGGAAGGTTCTATAAGGTTTTCCTGGATCCAAGCTGTTTTCATAGCAGAGGTGTTCCAGCCCTCTGATCCCATTTGTGGCCTCTTCTGGACTCATTCCTGTGGGTTCACATCTTCCTTGTGCTGAGGACCCAGAGCTGGACGCAGCAGCGCAGGTGGGGTCTCAAAAGAGTGGAGCAGAGGGGCAGAATCACCTCCCTTGGCTGACTGGTCCCTCTGATTTGGGTCCAGCCCAGGACACCAATGAACATACCCATAATATTAATCCATCAGTGCCACAGCAATGACTCCTTCTGGAAGCACCTGCCTGCCAGCTCACCACACATTCTCATACCACCATATCACCATCTCTTGTCTATCAGAAATATGGGTTAAGAGATATCTTGTTATAGAATGTTTCAAAAGCAGAAAGATTTTTTTAAATTAAATTTACTTTGGCTCACTTGTGGGTTTGTTTGCTTTCTGGACTGCATTCTGAGCATGCAGTCCTCTTTGCATCATGTTTTGTTTTCCATGGGTACAATGCATCTCCCTTCAAATTAACTTTTGATATTAGGTACTACTCTAATCCTGAAAGGCAAGGAATGCACATCGAAACACCTGTTTCCACTGCAAACAAAAAAAGCCACAAAAGTCCTGTGGTCCTCCCTTCATGGGTTTTAATTGTATTACTTCATGCAATAAGAGCACTATTTCAATTTTGCCATTATGTTCACGCATACAGGTGCAAGATTGCCAGGAAAAGCTAAATATACCTTCCAGCAGGGTGTCACTGTTGTTTATACAGAAGCACTTTGCTTCTCCAGCACCCAGAGGACTGAAATCAGCCTGGGTTACAACAAGCTGGGTTCAGCACAGAGCAGCACGACCTCCCGAGGTTCCCTTCCCCACGCATCAAACCCTCCTCTGTGGCAGCCTCCCCCAATTCCCTGCCAAACAAGTTTAGAGAGGGAATTGCTGCTGGAGAGTTTCAGTGCTCAGCAAAGGCCTGCTCACACAAGCTGCACATCTGATCAAGGCAGCACCACCTCCCTGGCAGAGCTCATCCTCCCACCATCGCTCTCTCCTTGTGTCCTGCCCCAGATTTGGGGGGTTTGCTCTCAAACACATACCTTGCAAGAACAAACACTTGTTCACAAAAAAATATCTCACAGATGCAGGCTGGGGCACCGTTAGAAAACAAGTGAAATCAATGGGGATGATAACAAATAGGTGTGATAACCACCTAACCTGTGCCTGCCACAGCAGCCCAGCCGTGTCCTGGCGGTGCCCAGCCCGTCTGTGCAGCCCAGGGCTCCCGAGCCAGCCTGCATTAGGTTACAGAGCAGCTCTTTTGGTTACAGCCCTGCTCCCTGCTTGTCTGCCTGGCTCCTGCTTGACAAACACCAAAGGGAAATAGAGCAATTGTGTAACACCTTTCTTTTTTTAACCTGAGACAGAAAATGCTTTTATTGGGGACACTGTGGCTGGTGAAAAACAGCCCTTTCTGGTTTTTTTGGGCTTGTGGAAGATACAGTTTCCAGCAGGCCACATCTACTCCCCTACATTTTCTCACTTGTTGCTGCCTTTTCTGTGTGCTCCTTCAGGGATGCAGGACAGAACTCTTTTCCTTGGGTGAAGTATCACCTCTGTAAAACTCAAATGAGGAATTGCTCATTGATCTTAACATCCTCTGCTGTCAGAACTTGCCTCAAGTGTGGTCCAGTATATTTACATTTGCCACTTGTCCCAGTATCTCATGGTCCTCCAGAAGTTCCCACTTTTCTGTTCTTTCCTGCCTTAAAACTGGCAGAATAATTATTTTCTTTTGCAGAGTATCTCCTGGATCAGCCTTCCTGTTTACCTTACCAATATTCTGTTCTTTGCAGTCATCCTCCAGAAAAGTTTTCACCTGTTCATGACTCTCTTACATTCTCCTATTTTTCAGCTTGTCTCTCCTTTGGATGTTCTCTTTTTATTTTTGAACTTCTGAGGTGTATAATTTAATACTCTGGTCACATGCTTTACTATAGAACCTTTTAAACTTTTAATTAAATTAATGGCACCTTTCCAAAACATCAAGAATTGCAATTTTTCAACCTAAATGGAAAGTCTCCAGGAAGATACCAATTAATTCTTCTGTTCCAGCTCTGAGTTTTATGTGAGTCTCTATGCAATTCTGTAATATGCATTATGCAGGAAGTCACATTACTAAAAATGTTCTTTCTGGAGCTATAAATCTTCAGGTGGTGGCATGGCTTGGTTTAATGCAGTGCTCATTTTCCCCAGTATCTTATAGATCCAGAGCTTCACACAATGAATCTGAGCAATGACCTTCACTTCAACAGCTGATGCAGTCAAAGAACCACATATCACAAACATCCATGTCAGCCTCAGTGAAATAGTGCAAGCACTAAAACAAATCAGTAGCTGCATATTTCCATTCCAGCACACATTTGACTCATGACAGAGTACCAAACAACATCACAAACCTATTTTTTAGCCCATAAACATCTCCATTAAACACAATTTGGTAGAAACAACTTGTAAGAGGTGAGGTGTCTGGTTGTATGGAGTCATGCTGGTCCATTTTATTACATTAAGCTCTCTGTAAAAAGTATCTGTGGGGCTCTTATGAACCTGAAATTCTTGTCAAATCTGTTTGCTATGGAAAAAGACCTCACTGCAGTCTCATTCACAGCACCTGAACTGACTGGTTTTGGAAGATGTGTGAAAAGACTGTGTATACACATCATGGATGTGGCTGACATTTCAACTTACAGCCCAAAATATCCATCAGGGAGTACAAAGCAATTATGCACTCTCATCTTCACAGAAGGGAGGGGTTGGAATTTGCTTTCCTAATCATTCAGGGCCCTGTTTGCTAAGGGTCTGAGGTAACTCCCACATATTTATAATAATCCAATGGATTTACAGGAATGGATTAGGCTCAGAGAGACCAAACACCTGCAAGTGTTCCAGGCCAGACTGGACAAGATTTTAAGCAACCTGGTCTAGTGGAAGATGCCCTTGCCCATGGCAAGAGGACTGGAACAAGATGATCTTTGAGGTCCCTTCCAAACCAAGCCATTCCATTATTTTACATGGGCATAGAGGATCTCAGCCTCAATGTGTGTAGAGGCCTTAAAACATTCTGAACATCAAAAAATCTGAGCTCTTCACTGAGACTGAGTTTGCATGAAGTTTGCCATTAATAAGGTTGTATGTGCCACAGGTTTCAACCGTGCCACTGATTTTAGTGGTAAGGTTTTCACAGCCCAAGACCAAGTCATACACAACTTGAAACATTCTGAAACCCTACCACATAAAAGGTGTGGTATTTTTTTCTATATTTTCATTAAATTGCTTTCTGTTCTCAGTTACTCTTCTATAAAATCAGAATGAGCTTCAGTCTGAGGAAACTGACAGTAAAAACTGATTAAGTTTTTATTAGTTTAGGGAAAAAAAAGGGAAGCATTGCAATAAATAATCAGAAGACTGACAGCTTATCTCAGTCCTTATTGTTTTATGGTTCATCAGCATTTCAGACCTGACAGCCTCTGCTGAGGTACCAAATCCTGGTACCCCCCATCTTCCCAAAAATGGAAAAGAAAGTCAGGATTTCATAGAGCAAAACCTGAAGCCTACAGCCTCAAGTCTAAAGTTAGGACACAGTACATTGCAGGCAGCAGGCTAAGAATAACAGAACAAACTCAGGAGGAGAGAATTAACAATAAAACACAGGAACCCTGAGTCTCCCTCCACAACATTACCTAATTCTAATGTCACAAAGAAGAAAGCAGAGTGAGTGTGTGTGCAGGAGATAACAGGCTGCCACAGCACCGCTTCCGCTCAGCGCCACAAAATTAAAGTTTGATTATTCAGTAGAAGCTGAGCCGATCTGAGAGTCACACCAGTGTCCAGTTCACAGCGCAACTTACCTTCACAAAGAGCTCAATTTCAGGGTCCTTTCCTTCCCCATTAGCAGCAATAGAGTCTGTCATTTTTCACCCCCAAGGCTACCAGCTGATCTCTTGATATTAAGTGGCAAAAGGAGGTTTCAACTGCACCGGCGTGCGAGTTTCCCTTGTGAACCGCTCCCACAAAGCTGTTAAAACATCACTTGTAGTGATAAAGCTCGAAAGCACTGGAGTAAACAAGTTTGCAGGCAATTAAATTAATAAGAATTAAGAGAAGGCAGGCAGCAGAGGAGCAGTCCCTGTTACGGTAGTTCTTCAGAGCAACAAGTGCTGCTGTGCTCTGGTACAGTATCCTCATCTGTCAGAGCTGCAGCCCTGCTGCCTGCCCAAAATAGCCCCGAGCATAAAAAAACAGAGGGTGGGGTTAAACTCAGAGGGGAGGAGACAAGCTCCTGGTACCTAGGGCAGGATCGGTCTCTGAACAAATAATTCTGCTCTTCCCTGTTTTCAGCGTTTCTGTTGTTCCCTCCCTCATTCTGCAGCGGGGAGCACCAGGGACAGGGAAGAAGGAAGTCCTGCAGCCGGGCTGGTTTCGGTGCTTTAAGCAACAGTGATGTTTTTTCTGCTTTTCTGAAGGGTGTTTGTCCTGCCTGTAGCTGTTCAAAGTCCTAACATTGTTATTGTTAAGAAAGGTAAGAGAAAAAGAGCCTGTGCACTGGCTGTTGGATCAGTCAAGGAATGGGAAGAAAAGCAGAGCTTTGCCTCAGCAGCCCCCACCATGTGTGGGGTACAAAGTGGTGCAGGAGCCAAAAGAGAGTGAGAGAAGCGCCTGTGATGTGACCACTTCTGATGGAGCTCAGGAGCAGAGGAATGGCAATGTTTGGGTCCCATAACAATTTCTCAGCCTGTCCCTCGGGGTGCTGGCTGTAGAGGGGGGACAGGAGGGCGATGATTTGCTGGATGGAGCATGGGAGGACAGTTCCAAGGGCCTCAGCCTGCTGCTGACATGCTGGTGTCATCCCTACTCCCTTTCCTTCGCCCTGCATTCCTGGCGTGACTCACAGGGCACCACACAGCAGCGCCGAGCATGAGGTGGCACCTACAGAAAGTCCTGACACAGCCAAAAGGCACGAAGGGAGGGAGTGCTGGCACAGGTGGGGACAGCAGGCAGAGGTGAAGGGGTCAATGGCACCTCCTCCTCATCCCCATCCCTGCCTGGAGGGACTTTGTGTCCTCCAGCCTTCGGGAAGTCTCTCCCTACACTTCTGCCCCGATCCTGTTTCAGGACTGCCAAAGCTCTGGCTCACAGGTTGTTGGCAGCTCGAGCTGCCAGACATGAGCAGTTTTATCTTCCCCTTCTGACACAGAGATGCCTTTTGGGAAGGGTTTTGACATGATCAAACACTCGCCTTTTCTGAAGCTGCTCTTAGCAGTGTGCTTCTGTGGTGACCTCCAGTTCTCTCTGTAGGCATTTGACACAGCTCCAGAGCAGTCACAGCCAACACCTCCATGGCCCTTTGGGTAAGTTTTATGGGAATTTTCCCACAGCAGCTGCTTCATGTGCACTACATGAAGGACTGAAATGGTTAACAACTAAATCTCATTATGCTGTTGCAACTGTAATTACAACATAATCATCATTATAATTACTGTAAAAGTATGCTTATGGTTTTTAGATCTAATTAGCACTCATTCAAATAACTGGAAGGTTAACTGTAAGAGAATTAAATGTTATTACTCCTTTGATTTCAAATTTTTACATGTAATTTTTGGACTAGGCACATTAATTACCAAACATTTAGAGTACAAGTACTACCGGCAAGTTTCCAAGGACATGGGCTAAGTGTACTTGCATGTGGCAGAAAGAATCATTGCATTGTAATTATGCATTACAGTTATAAAAGTCTGCCAAAAACTTGAGAATAATCACTGTGTCTCCAAAATGCATCCCAAAATAATGCATTATTAACTATACAATTATAAGCTTCTGGGATTTGCAGAAAAATTGTTTTGCTCTAGCACCTCGTGGCAACATAATTTCCCTTTAATAAGTGTTCTTGGGAAAATAGGAAATGGATCATCTTGGCTGAGGTTACCTGTAGCTCACTGAAAACATTGTTTTTCAGCCTCACTGAAAACATAGTTTTGATATAGGCAAGTGGTTTGAACAAGTTCTATCCCAGGACCATTGGCTCTGGAAGAGAAGATACTGCCAGCTATGAGCACAGTAATGAGGTAATGCTGCTAATGCTAAACCAAAGGGTAGAAATAAAATCAGCTTTCCAAACATCAGCACTTACAAGTTGTGATGCATGTGACCTATTTAGATGTCTATTTTAGAATGAAAAAATATGCCCTAGAAGTGTCTAATTTTTTCCACTGAGCCCAGGGTAATGAGATAAACATGTAATGGGCAGACAAATCCTGCAGTAATTTTTAAGTAGAAAAAAATCTATGGCTTTAGAGCCTGATTTCTGTGCCTGTGCCATCCCTCACTCCAGAAGTTGTGTGTGCCTTGTGCTTCAGAAAGTCAAACTCTAGATGTAGCAATTTCAGTAGAGGCTCAATGTGTTAAAGCATTCAAATCCTTCCCTCCCAGTTACTGTCTGGGTTTAGTGGTGTGTTAGAATTAGCAATTAGTTTGCAGATGAAGATTATTGTGCTGAGGCTCAGCAAAGCAGAAGGGAAACTTTGCAATACAAAGGGAGCAAAGGTGTCCTGCAGCCATTTCCATCCTAACCCAGATATAAACTGCTGCAGGGATGGGCCAGATCCCACCTGGCTCAGGCGCTCTGGGCAGTGCAGCCACTGGGACGTGCCTTCCCCATCTCCTTCCACCTCACCCCCTGCCCCAGGACCTGATATGGGGTGCTCAGAGGCTACAGAAGTTGAGGAGTAAATACCACACATCTGGTGTTCCAGCTCTGCTTTTAGGTATTCGTGGAAAGAATAAGCTAGCCCGCCAAAAAAAAAAAAAAAATCCCTCTGCTTTACAAAAATACCCCCATGGGATCCCTAGAAGGGACCAAACATAACAGACAACATAACTTGTTCATATAATGCTGTTTTTTTTAAAAAATAGATTCTGGGAGCTGAATTTAGGATAAAGATTGTAGAAGGCAGTGAGTAGGAGGAAATATATATGGATGCATATATATATATATATATTTATATATTTTATATGCACTGCTTTAGAAATCTATTCATGCATTTACTGTTTTCTGTCATATAAAACTGACTTATCACTTACATCTGGGTGGAACCTTTCTGACTATAATGGTTTTTAGTGTCTACACAGCTCTTTTGTGTATTATGAAATCAGCTCTTTCTTCAGCCAAATTAAGGGTAAGATACTGATAAATAATTAGTACACTCTCATTTTACTGCAAAGAATGAGTCACTTAGTTTGGCCTATCATTTTCTCACAAGTCAGAAGTAGCAGAGGCTTTGAGTTACACACAAGAACATTAGACACTGAATTATGAACTCCTCATAAGCCAAGTCATTATAGTTTGAGGTTTATGAGATATAGAAATGAATATGAGCACATCATCCCATTAATAAAAGAAGAGATGGCTTCAGAAAAGGAGCAGCCACGTCCCTACGTAAGGCTCTATTGTAGGTGAGCCCTGGTGCACTATCAGCTTTCACAGGCCTGATCCAAGCTTCACTTCCAGCAAAGATTTGTCCAGAGGGGGTGAAGCAGAGGCCAAGCATCCAGAATGTAACTCTATCAGTTCTCCAGCACACTGCTACCTTACCAAAAAGGATCAGAGCACAAACTACATCAATCCCCCAGTGCTTCCATCCAGCTCCTTCCATCAGAGCAGGTATTGCAAGTTTTATCCGACACAGGAAATATTTTTCATTGCTCTGATGAAAAGATGTAAAAGCTTGGTGCAGCTGCAGTAAATGCAGTAAATGGTATTCAGGCCTATGATTTTACCAGGGAATTATTTAACTGCTTAGTTGTCAAAAAATTCCACACCTAAGCAGCAGCCAGGGTAGTTTGAATGGGTTATGGAAACATCTCTTCCAGAGGCAGTTCTGAATTACTGGCAATTTCCAACTGCATTTATTGGATGCTGGTAGTTTTGATATGCAACACATTTAACAAGTTAAAAACTGCAAAGAATCAGTCCAGTAATTTCTATTTTCTTTTGAGTTACAATGTGTTACTATAGATTTCTTGTCTGAATTTCAGAAAAATCAGAAGATTTGTCTCAGATATTTGGGGCCAGACAGCAGGTCTGTTCCCATTCCCAAATGTACAAGCCATGCAAGGACATACAAAGCTCTTATCATCAGCCTCATGCCAGCACTCAGTGACCAGACACTTTCCCTTGACTCTAAAGATGTACAGTACCTCAAAATGTGTTGGTTTGATGGAAGAACTTTGATTTTTTTCCTTTTTGTAAATTTTCCCACGCACAAGGTAATGGAAGAAAAGACATCAAGAGATACAAAAACAGCTGTGCAGCCTGAATGTTCCAATAAATGGGATGGGATGGAAAAGCCTAGAGCAGAAAACTTTGCACTCCATTAACTGGCCAGTTTGAGGTAACCCACTCCTTACCCACCCCCAGATATTATGAATCCATCACAGCCATGAGTTACAGCAGCTCTCCTTTATCTTTTTATTAAAAAGCATTATTTTAGCTCTAAAATGATCTTGCTGAAACTCTTCTGTTTAGCAGAATGAATCAGTACAGACTGGAGTTTTGCAAAGTTCTAGTCCAAAACCATGGAATTATTTTTATATATAATTATGTTTTCATGTGGATGCAGCATCAAACTTTGCTGTAACATTAATAAGCATTAACACCTTCAAGAGAAAACCTGAAAAGGAAAACTGAACCTGCTGTTCAGTGAGAAGAGGGATTGCATTATGGATTATGATCTCAGTGCTCACACAGAGACAGCCTCAGGTACCCATTTGTAAGGAAGTGGCTCTGAAAAGGTACAAAATCATCTCCTAATGCTGCATTCAGTTCAGAGGCTTCTAGAGGGCAGTGGTTTATTTCACTATCATTCCAAAACTGACATTTCAATTAAAAACAAAAGATACTCCCAACCAGGACTGGGACTGCTCTGGAAAGTGGTATTGTAGGAGATACAATGGAGAGCATGACAGATTGTCCCAAACTGTGGCCCTATGGATAATGTAGCTGATAAAAGGAGAAATGTAGAAATCCTCAGCTCCTGCTTTTCAAAATGAATCCTCCATGCTATCAAGTGTGGTGGAGAAAAACAGCACCAGGTAATTGTGATGCACCCATTGTTGTTGACTCACTACTGTCATAGAACTAAAATTACATTCTTTTACTTCCAAGTCTGCAACAGAGTAAGTAATGCATATTCCTGTCTTGTTTTACAGGAGTTCAGCATGCAAGTCCCTTTTTATATTATTTGTGTTCACTTCTTTGTATGCTTCTTATCATAAAGTCTATCATAAAGTCTTCTTATCATTAAGTCTAAATTAATTAAGATTTGAAGTATGAACATGCAAACTAGGATTAAATCCCTTCCCAAATAAAAGACCAGCACACAACACACTACTTTAATCCTGATTTATGAATTATTATTTACAGAAAGTATTTAAAATGGCATGTACAACTCACACACATCTCAGGCTAGGCTTCAATTGCTCCCAGGAATTAAGGCTCAAAGAATGCACAGTTGCTGATTTCATTGGACACATTAGTGTTTCACGCTGTTGTTTAGAAAACAATTTGGCTGAGAGCTGAAATTACTTTCTATGTTCTGATGCACATTATTTCTAAAAGTTGAAGCCTTCAGCAGCTGAGTTTGAAATTACTCATGACTCAGGCTGGTCCACATGGGTTTACACACTGGCATCAGTACCTGCAGGGCAGGTAATGTGCATGGATCTGCACTGTGGAATTCAGAATCCTCTGCAGTGTAGATACTGTTTGTCTTAAGAAAAGGGCCTCTGATTTTTGCTCCCTGAAAAACTCACATTGGATCAGTGTGAAATAGCAGGGCTCAACATCCTTACCTCCCTCTGTGGCAGCAAAGTTTAACCTCTGCAATGGTGATGCCTCTGGTCAGTGGCAGTGCTGCTAGCCTGGGTTAATGGAGCTGGCTGACCTTGAGCCTCTCAGTGAACTGAAGAACTCTTCCATTCTCCTTAATAAATTGCCTTCATTCATTTTTCATTTCACCTTTTGGTGCTTCTGTGATAAACTTTCCACAAAGTTTGCCAGCTCACTTGCCTTAGTGCATCACCTCAAGCTATCATGAAATGAATGGCAGGTTCTTTCTTCTTTTTTCCCTTCCTAAGAAACTTCAAAGTAAGAGTTCCACATCTTGCAGCACCTAAAGCTGACTTGGTGATACTCCATTTTAGGTTTGGTTTGGTTTTTTTTGCTTGAGGACCCTTTTCACTGCAGAGTTAATGCCAACAACCAGGATGAATTGAAGCAAGGTGGTGAATTCAGCACAGATGTGAACTTCTCTTCTGCTAATACTCTTTTTACATTAACAGAATTTTGCTGGTAACCATCACATTAACAGCTTTTTGCTGGTGACCAGCAAACCCAGCTCATTAGGACTTCAAAGAACATATCCCACATCCTTAAGTGAAAGATGGTGGTGATAATTCTTGAAAAGGCGGTTGGCTTAAGACCAACAGTACATTTTTAGTGAAATTCAGCACTGAGCACAGTCTAAATAACAGTGGTGCCTTATTTAAGTCTGTCAGAACTGGGAATACTGGGTAGTCTAACTAAAAAGACATGAGGGGGTTCTTTGCCTCTAAAATTGAAGATTTTCCAAAAAAATTCCATCTTTTGCCAAAATCACAAATTTTCACAGAATATGTAGCAGGTATCACTTTTATAAGAAAAGTGTGGGCCCTTGGCCACTGGCTGCAACACCTGGCAGCAACCTCACAGACCACCAAAATGTCAAATCCCAGTTTGTCTTTGCAGTCTCACTGCTCTGACACAACTCTGATGCAATTCTGTAGAAAATGGACTAGGCTTTCCTGTGAGTCCCCCATCAGCTGGAAAAGTTCTAATGAGATATGGACCCCTTTACTCATTATTAGCAACTTCTACCCATTTCTAGTCAAGCAGCAAGTCAGAGTTGATCCCAGACTAATTAATAAATATATATAAACATGTCTATGATGTTGAGAGAAAACTAGATTCACCTGCAGAGGGTGGCAGCAAACAGAGACTCTCCAGTTAAGCCTTGCCTACAGGTTCATGCAGAAAATTGACTTTCAGAGAAGAAAAACAGAGTTCAGAAAGGTGAAGTTGTGTGTGTTGTGAGGTTTGACTCCTCTCAGCTCTGGGTCTTGACTAGAGGGAGTTTCTGTCGTCTCTGACCATGCTGGGTCTCCTGACCAGAAAAAGATGACTTTAGGGTACAGAATTATAAAACCAACAAGCTCTGCAATTCTCTCATATGCCATGAGAGATCTAGAAATTAAACAACAAATTAAAAGGTAATTCATAGCCCTTTTTAGAGAACTAAGTATATAGAATCAAAACTGAAAGTAAGTTAGCCAGGTCATCTGTCACTGTTCCAAGATATTATAAACCTTGCACTTTATTATTGTAAACCAGAAAAAAAAATTTAAATTGCTGTTATGAAAATGAAGGGGAATCCACACATAAAAACTTAATAGTGCAAAGCTTCATAAAATCAAAGAGGAGGACTCAGAGCCACTGGAGGTAATACATGTGGGAATAGTTTACTACTGATAGGGCTGATAGTGCCACTGATTTTTAATGCTTTCTAATTCTTTCCCCATTTACACCCTGTTTTCAAGTCAGTGTAACTTTTGCCAAACTTTAAAATGGGAGCTTTACAACACTGATATCTTCTTTATTCATCCAAAGGACTTCAGACACCCAAAGATTTATCTTTCAATGCACTCAGCCACTGAACTCTCTTGATTCCCCAGGCTACATCTGAAAACAAAAGCTTGAAAGTGAAGAAAAATTCAAGGAAATGACCGAATTTCCCCAGAATCAACAGCAAGCTAAGAATAGACTCCTGAACTCCTCAATGCCAGCTTAGTCAAACAATTGTCAAATGAAAGTACATTTGTTTTCCCAAGTGTTCAGAACTCTATAGTCATGGAGTACACTCTCCATACAGGTGATTATGTGAATATATACACAAGTACAACATTCTTGTACACAGTATTCTATGGGCACATTTCCAAAGACATTCCACCTGTCACTTGAAAAATCTGCTTGGAAAATCTGGCCTTCAGTCTGTTTCTTTCTTTTTTTTTTTAGTTAACATAAAATGTACTTGGTTACTGTCCCCATGAGTCACACAGTCCATTCCTGACAAGTTAATTGTTAAGTGGAATGGGCAGCAGAGCGTTCTTTGGTCGCATCCTTGCAGGGCCTGGCAGAGCGCGGCCTCCTCCCTGGCTGGCGGTCAGAGGGAATGCCAGGCTGGCGCAGCTGCCGCCGGGCTTTTATAGCCGGGCTATTTTTAGCTGTTATCAGCCCCGGGTGCGGGGCCAATCCGCGCCTGGGGCCGCACACAAACTCTGCCCTGGCCAAACTTCACTCGCAGCAATCTCCCAGGGAGGGGCCAAGAGACTGAATTTGCTGCTCTGAACTTGGGCTGTTCTTTATTCGGGCTCCTGCAAGGCGCCAGCGCACCAAGGACGCGTGTTAGGGCCGTGAGCAAGTTACTGATTCAACAGATAAGCATCCTGCCTATATTTGGTGAAAATGAGTGAATTTAAGGTGCCTCATGAAGTCCAATAAGTGATGCAATCGTTCAGTGTGATATACATATAAATCAATCTCTGGTGTTTTTACAAAGGAGGTGATTTTTATGTCACCGTGAAACTATGTACTGTGTAACTGGAAACTACTTACTGTGGTTATTTACAAATCCATGTGCTCACCAAAGGAAGGGAAGACAGATTGGTGCCTCTTCAAAACAGGCCACTTGGTGTATAATAAACTCTTGACACTGGACTTCTGTCCAGCATATTCTTTTAGTAACTTTTCGGGGAAATATGACCCTGTAATAACTTTAGGCTTTAAGAAATTAATTTGAAATGGTGAGAAAAATGTGTATTAAAATTAGGAAGAATTTCTGATGACATTAAGAAAAACAAAAATTTTATGAGTTTAAATTAGCCCTCCTGGTATTTCTGTTTACTTTGCTAGTATTATTTGGACACCTCACTGGCCATTTCTGGCTAACAGAGACCCTCTTGCAATGAGGGACATAGTTATAGAACAAGTATAAATGTGGGCAAATATAAAACACTTCTGCTGGTCAGATTTTTAATCAAATAGATTTTAAAATTAATCCACAAGTGGTACAAATACATGTGAGTAGAGGTCTGAAGAGTGCTTAAATTACCTATATTTTCATATGCAAAGCTTCCACTCCTTCCATTTGCTTCTCAACCAGCCTTCAAGTTACAGGGACACAGTGCTGAGATCTCCCAAGCACAGCAACATAGACATTTCACCTCAAATAGAATTTGTTTACTCAATCACAGGTATCTTTAAACAGGAGGTTATTAAAAGAATCTTTTTGCTGCTTGTTTAGTTTAGCTATAAAAGCAGAAGCAACCTGAGACAAGATGCAGCTGTGAAAAAAAAAAAAAAAGGCACCTTTGTGGAAAGAAAATATGTGCAGAAGGGGATTACTATGACAACTGGCAGGAACAGAGACAAAAAGGATTGGCTGGTTTAGCCCCGAGATTGTCTAAGCCTAAACTGATTTTTAAAAGAGCTAAGTGCATGAATGACTACTAATGGACCATGCTGGCACAAGAGCAAGGATGTTTTAACTGCACATAAATAAAGGTAATTTGGAAATTAAAGTGTCAAACCTTTAGAGCAGTGACATTCTGAAACAGATTTCCAAAATTAATAGTAATAGTAATACTTTCTAAATAGACTTTGATCACTTTATGAATTAAGTACTGCATGATGAGGCTGTCTGTAAAAGGATACTCGATTTCATGTCCCAAAAAGTCACATCCAGTCCTTTGAATTTCTTTTTCAGATTACCTAGAATCCTCAAAGAAACCATCTTGGTCAGTGTGCAGATTATTTCTACCTTTCTGTGCCTCATCTTTTATAAACATATAAGCAGGAAGATAATGGTTTTCTCTCAGAAGATGTGTTCTCAAGTTTTACTTCATTAACACCTGCATGGAGCCTGCAACAGAAAATCAATTAACTTGTAAATCAAAATCCTGGTTTTGAACACTGCTGGATGTACTGAAACCAGACCTGTGCACTGACAAATTCACTTCCCAGCTATCCCTGAGCATGTCATTGTAACGTCATGAATGTCACTGACATCTTGCATTATCAGAGACGTACAAATTCACCTACAATTGTTTCACTAATTGATATGAAAAAGATCACCTAGAGATCTAAATATAAAAATCATACCTGCAGATGACAAATAAATGACTCATTTTAGAGTGACACACTTCCTCCTTTTCTTCTGCTACAGAAGTCAGTTTCATACAGGTTCATAACATTTTCCACAAAGAAGTAAATATTTTTATATTGCCACAAATTCCTAAAAATATTTATAAGTCTTGGTTCAGCCACAAACATAGTTATGAGAGGACATTGAGTAACTCTAAATGAACTAGTAAATACACTAGTTATTTACTAGTGGCACAACAGTGGAAAATTTGCCTTTAGTGCAGGGTCTTATGACCCAAAAAAAAAAAAAGAATTTTTCTTTTCCCAATTAAAATCTTAAGCTGTGTTTGAAGCAGTATCTAGGAATTCAAATTCAGTATGTTCAGTTAGCTTTTCTCTTCTACTGTGGTGTCTGAAATAAAATGTGATTCTAAGACAAATACACTTGAAAGACACATATATGAGGATTGCTGTTAAAAAAAAAAGATAAAATTTGACTGAAGTTAAAGGAAGAATGCTGGATCTCAGTCTTGGAAAGATGATAAAATGTATTAAATAATTTTATCTGGTTCATTTAGACTGTAAGTGAACAGCAGAAGTGTCCAACATCACACTGTTAGATCACTATTGCACTTCAGTTGTTGCTGAGCGGGGACACTGAAACAAAAAGGGAAATTAAATAGCCTGAAAAAAGAAATTCATCAATCCAAAGTTTGTTTCCAGATGTCCATTACCAGAATTCACTTCTAGTCCAAGATTTGTATTTAAACTGCCACTGGTAGTATTCACTTTATTTAACTTTAGGTGACCAGGCCATTGTTTTCAGTGAAAGTTTATGGCTTGATACACTTGCCTAAGCTTAGATATCCAGCAGCATTTGATAGAATAGCTGAATAAATCCATAAACATATATGAGACAGGATCTATGGGACACTCCAGAGGCAGCTGGAAACAGGAAAGAAGCCTTTAGACATCTAAACCAGCAGGGGATGCCCGTGGTTGGAAAACTGAATTAGGCCCTGCTCCATACAATGAACAGCGTCGATCTAACATGGAACCTCCCTCTATAGGTGGTGCTTGCACTTGGCCACAGGAATTAACATCCCACCATGCTATTTCAGATAGGTTTTTGTTGCAGAAAGAGCCTAGATATCCTGCAGAGGTGTAGTTAATGGCTTACAGACACACCTTCAGTTGGATGAACCAAATCCAACCCTTGATATCTAAAAGAAAAGAAAGAGCAGAGCAGAAATGCTGCTTTCCTTTTGCAGACTCCAAAATAGGTGATATATTATCATCATTTGTTGCTCTGCAGGGATTATACATTACTTTGCATTTGTAAAATCTTAGTCTCAGTAGAGCTGCTCTATAGGTACTTCTAAAATAAGCAATTCAAAATAATACAAATTGCTCTGTTTTGGACAGGATCCTTTTAACAGTTGACAATAGTGCTACACAGATAAGTTTTCAAGGCCAGGAAAAAATCAATCCACAAATCCAAACATTTTTCACTCCAAAAATGTAGGTGCTGAGAATTTAAAAAAAAACCCAAAAACCATGCTGGGATAAGAGCCTTGTTTTCAGAACATCAAAGAGAGAATCACAAGATGAAATATATATAAGGAAAACAAATGAGTAAATAAATCCTGGTTTAATTTTCTCTCGGTGTGACCTCCATTATTTACATTGTGTTTGCCATTGCTGCAATCACTGTGCAGGGACAATTTCCTATCCTAGATAATCCAGGTCTGTATTTTGAAGCTGTTGCTACGCTGTGCCCGGACACCGCTGTGGCTGGAGCTGCGCACTGAGGGGGGCACGGAGCACCAGCTCAAAATGGATTCACAAACCTTTCCACAGGTGCCTGAGTGAGGCACACACTCAGCAAGGGTTGGAAGCAAGACCTTTTCCCCTTTGTATCCAAAAGATTAAGCAAACTGCTCTGCCCTGCTGCTGAAACACACGTTTTGCTGGTGACTGATACTTGGGGGAGTGGGTGTTATCTGCAGCAGAACGGCTGTCACTAATCTTTTCACACACACACACACACACACACACACACACACACAAACACAGAGTAATTTGAATAGGCATAAATCCAGCTGTGAAGAGACCCACAGCACAGTTTTCCTCCTCAGAAATAAGGGTTAGTAGCTATTAGGTTTATTGTGTACACTTCAGAGATTACCAGTCTGCTGTACAGGGCAGGGTGGAGGAGGGAGCCATAAAGCCACACTGGGTCTGCACTGTGATGTGGAAGTGTTAAAGGTGTATCTTATTTTCTGAGTTAGCAGAGCAAAAGCACTGGTGAGGGTGTCTTTCACACTGGATTTATGTCAGAGCAGTTCTCTGACTCCAAAACCATGCTGTTTCCAGTGAGGGGTGATCAGAGTCTGATCACACCACTAAGAGAAACCTAATTCTCACAGAAGAGAAACCTGAGGTTCCACAAGTCAAATGGCAGCTGCAAACTGTGCAGTACTACTGGTTACACCTGCTTGCAAATGGGCAAGACTGTTACTGAAGCATTTATTGGGAAAACATCAGGGCTGGAGGAACCATACAAATGTTAAAGGATTCAAAAATACATTAAAATAGAACAGATAGAGAGCTGGATAAATGATGAATTAAAGAGGTGCTTGCTGTAATAATTTTTATCAGCATTGCTATTTGTGCTACTTGTACTTCCAAACTGGAGCCTAAGAATTATACAAATTAACTGGAGAAAGACTGCAAAAGGTCATAAAAATGACCCCTAAAACAAAAAAACCCCAAACCACAACACACCAAACCACTCAATATTTAGAAATGACTCAAGCTTTAAGGCAAGCTGAAGGACTTGTTTAGCTCAAGAAAGCAAGACTGAAGGAAATTTTGATCTGTGTCTTCTATATACATAAAGGTATTGTATAGCAAAAAGAAAAATAGCATAATTCAGAGCAATAGAATTTTACTAAAGGAAAATATTGTCTCAGGACAATAATTAAGCATTGACAGAGACTAATTGGTGCAGGTGCTGAATGGGCATCACTGAATGTTCCCAAAGAAGCATCTATTAGGGATAGTCTAGATAAGACTGAGAGCAGAAGGACACATTACTTGGTATTCCAGACTTGTATTTCTATACTTAATTGTACTTGTAAGCTATTTCAAGCTATTTGCAGGAATAAACAACCATTAATTTCATTTTAATTATCAAAACAGGCATCACGTTAGGATATTGGCTCCCCATGAGTAATTTCCTGCTGTGTACATGTTAACTTCAGCATCTTGGTCTGTAAATCTGCCAAGACTGGAAGATTCTGAAAATAGTTCATGGATCTTTTCCTTTCTCAGATTGCTCAGTTAACGCTGTTTAAAAGGTGGATTATGAATCACTCAACCTTTTTCTAAGCTTATTATTAAGACCAAAATAATAATTGCACATTTCCGTTAGTTTTATTATTTATAATATTTTTAAAGGCTAAAAAGCTATAAAAAGACAAACTATAATTTTGTCTTTTGTGTACATATGGAGAGTTACAGCTGCTACCTGGCTTCAGCCTGAATTTACCTTTCTACCTGCAAACCTGGTGGAGAAGATATGGCTGAACACCAGCCTCATGTGCTGCATTGGAGTCAATCAGAGGACTAACTGGTTTCCATTGCCAGGAGGTATCTGGACACCCAGTTATGCTTACAAATATCTAACAGCCCACAACTGCAAATACAGCTGTTTTCCTCTGTAGATTATGAGTGTAGTAAGAAATGCTCAGTTTTGCTCAGCAAAACACCAGTTTAACCACTAATTTCTCACTGGACATCCATGTGGTTCTGCTCTCTTTAAATCATCCTTAAAGTTAGATTTGTCCTGTGAGTTCATGTTCTGAACAATTAATGCACATTCCTAAATAGAATTTTCTCAACAGATTCCAGAATGCTTCATAAAACAAGAGAAAAGGCAACTCATTAGGAAGAAGTGTGATTTCCCCAGTGACACAATGAGTGTCACTGTCCCTGTGAGGAATGTGGTCTGTCATTCTCAACAGCTCAGCTCAGCTTGGGCAGTCAGTAGGGAACTAGCACAGAGTTAGTTGTCCCACCAAGTTGGAGTCCTTAGATAATCCTGGCTTAGAAATCAAAGAACCACAGAATCACAGAATTGGTAAGGTTTGGAATAACATCAAGTCCAACTGTCAACCAGCACCTCCACCATGTTCACCATTAAACCAGGTCCTCAAGTGTCACATCCACATGTTTTTGGATGCCCAGGGATGGTGACTCCACTTCCCTGAGTGGCCTGTTCCAGTGCCTGACAACCCTCTCCATTGAAAAAAAAAATTCCAAATATCCAACCTAAACCTCCACTGGCACAACTTGAGGAATTTTCTCTCATCCTGTCACTTGTTATGTGGGAGCAGAACCTGACCCCCACCTGGCTTCATTCTCCTTTTAGGGAGTTTGGAAAGCAAGAGCCCCCAGCTCCCTCAGCTGCTCCTCACCAGAGCTGTGCTCCAGACCCTTTCCCAGCTCCATTCCCTTCTCTGGACACGCTTCAGCCCCTCAATTTCTTTTTTGCCATGAGGGGCCCAGAACTGAACCCAGGATTTGAGGTGTGGCCTCAGCAGTGCCCAGCACAGGGGACAGTCACTGCCCTGGCCCTGCTGCCACTACATGGCTGGTACAGCCCAAGTGCCTTTGGCCTTCTTGCCCACCTGGGCACACCTGGCTCAGGTTCAGCTGCTGTCACCAGCACCCCCAGCTCCTTTTCCAGCTCTCCAGCCACTCTTCTCACAGCCTGCAGCACTGCAGGAGTTGTTGAGACCCAAGTGCAGGACTCAGCACTTCAAATGAGGGAGTGGGAAACATCTTGTTGGAAAAACAAAAATGTCCTTTATTTTCCAGCTCCTGACTTAATGAAATGTTATAGAAGGCTACCATAATTCCAAACAGCTAAATGCATAGGTTCTGATTCTTAAATATAAACATTGGTATCTACTAAAAGGACAGGAGGCAACAAGCACAAATCTAGATACACAAAATTCCATTTAAAACAGTTTTCCCATGATGGTAGGACATTAGAATGGTTGCACAGAGAAGTTGTGATTTCTTCATCTTTGGAAACATTGAAAACCAAACATAACCCTAGCAAGCTGTTGTAGGTGATCCTGCTCTGAGCAAGGATTGGACAAGGTGATCTCCAGAGATGCTCTCCAGCATCCATAACTCTGTTACTCCAGTGCAGTGATCCAAAGGTGCAGGCTGATGATGCTAAATCACAGCACAGCATTGGTATTTTTGCCTAACATAAGGTGTTTATTGCTTGGGGTAAAGAATTGCCTTCCTTCTTTTGGGAACCATGTTCCTATGGCACAAATTAATACACAGAGAGGCTATAATCTGCAGTCAGTCTCAGGTCATCAAAAAAACAGAAGGGCAATAATTTCCTTCTGAAGAGAAAATTGGAGGACTGCTCTTTAAATAACAACTTAAGCTTCAGGAAAACAAAAAAGTTAAAATTTTCAAAGAAACCCAAACCTTCAGAACAAACATTCTGCTCAATAGGAAAATACAGTGTACAAGGGGAGAAGGCTGGACCTTGGAGCTATGATTGGGTCAGGCTGTTCTGTGCACTCAGTAACACAGCCTCTGTGCCAATCATATTTCTGTTCAAATTGCAAAGGCTTTTGTTTGAATAAATTACAGAGTTATTGAAAGGGCATTAAGGAGGCTGTGACAAGCCTGGACGTGCTGGATTCATACAAACAGATTCATGTTGTTACATGCTGCATTCTGCTGTTAAAGGCACAGGGAATTCCTTTTTTACCTTATGGCACATCCTGAAATAGCCCACTGACATGACATAGTTACCAAGCACTGATAATCAGTGAAAAATGAGTTAAAGTGATGTAAACATTTTCTTGGTGTCTAATGAATGGATTACTGTAAACATTATCCATCCAGCTGCACTGTGAGTTTGATACCATTTAATCTTCCCACTGTTTCTGGTGTTCAGCCCTCTGACACTCACATTTCCAGTCATTCACAGAGATTTATTAGGTCTACAAGCAAAGGGAGGAATAAATAATGGCAGAACTGCCATGATCACTATTGTCCTACAGCACCAGGTCTGCTGTCACTGTTAGTGTCTGCAGAAAAGTACAAACCCAGATGAACCCAATTTCAGAGCAACACTGGCCTCAGGTGGACTAGAGACCATGTGAGAAGGGAACCCTCTATGAGTAATATTTATTGACACAACTGAGATATCAGCCCCATGTGCAAGAAGCCACAGACCTCAGGGATTTCACTGCTCTTGTTATATATTATTCTGTGACCTTCCATTTTACAGGCTGACTTTTGTTATATAGATAATTGACGAGAGCAAAGCTGGATCTGCACTCCATGGAGTTACTGCTTTATTACTTTGACCCCAGAAAGACAGAAAAACAAAAAGCCAAAAACTAAACATCAGCACGTTTTCAAGGAGTAAAACACTGTAACAGGGGTTCAGTTCAGTCACCTACCCAGCATGACCCAGTGCCCTGCCCACTGGGCACAGCATGGATCACCTGAGAGCCCTTCAGCCAGGTAGGGATCTCCTGGGGCTCAAGGACATCTCAAAGACACCGGGCAGTCACGTTTCCAAAGTGAAGAGAGCACAGTTTGCCTTTCTCTCTGGAGTAGCTGATAAGAACCTTTATGGGATAATCAACTCTCTGCACAACAAAAGCAAGGAAAAGGACTTCCTCAGACCTTGTCCCTGCCAGTTCTATGCAAAATGCCTCTCTTCTCACTTTTTCAAATTAACTGCTTGAATGAGAACATCTGCACACATTTCTTATTTTATCCATAGAAAAATGAGAGGAATGAGAAAGAATAAGGAAAATAAAGAGATGATTTTAAAGCCCAAATACAGGTTGCTAACACCATGTAGTTGCTAACCAACAAAATGTACTCAATTGCTGCAACTTTTAACACATACACAGGACAACATGCAGAAATATAAAATAGAACTAATGTCCCAGCTCTTACTTTGACCATATAACCAATATATATTTTAGTAATGACCATGATCCAGTAACAGAAATAGGACAGGTGCTGTTTCAGGCAGTCATTTAACCAAATAACGACTGCTGAAAATACTTCTCATTATGTGTTGTGACAAAATCTCTCCTCCAGCTCCCAAAGCCCCCATGGAACTGAGAAACAGATTTTGATAATATTATTTATGTTGAAAAGTGACAAACTTCATGAGGCTTCTCTTGAAATGACAGAATATTATAATCATGGTGTATTGTTCTATTCAAGATACACAAGATCTTGAACATTTTTATATAGTTAAAAAGAAGGAACTGTCAGGCCTGTGTTTCAGCCTAATAAATGTTGAGAAAGACTAAATACAAGTGTGTTTCTGAAGGGAATCATAGTGTTTATTCAAGAACACAGGTGTTTACAGTTTTGAAACCTAAGTGATCCTTTATAAGGTGAGAGAAGGTATGAAACCCCTCTCAGTAATTTATACCTAACTGGAAATTAATGAAAATACATGTTTAAATAGGTACAGAAATCTAAATATTGAAAGAAAGGAAAGAAAAATTTCTTTCAGGGATAGGCATTATTTAAACTATATATTCAGTTTTCTTCATAGGATTCACAGCTATTACTTTTGAGTTCTCAGCTACTAGATAGTGAAGTGCAGGGATAGCTGAACTAGCTCAACTAAGTAGTAGCAGCCTAGCTGTAACAGCAGAGAGATTTCCCAGAATAAATAAATTGCAGCAACAATCAGAATACTTGCACCATACTGCCATTTGAATGAAGAAATCCCAGGCACCTCCACACAACACAAATCACCTCTTTCTCTGCTTACAGATGCAAGAGTTAAACGAAGAGATTGGCTCCCTGCAGCAGAGTTGACAGCAAAGCAGTGGGTAGCTGTATTTCACTGGTTTGGAGGATGCAGATATTGATTTATGGTTTTAAAGTAGGGTATGCTTAGGAGCACCCAGGTTCTTACCTTTACAAAAACGGAAATCTCGAAATCTTCCTGGAAGTTGTTCGTTTCTCCAGAGTTATTGTTAAGGGGAAACTTGAGGGAAGTTGAAGAGCTGGTAAAAGTGCTCTGTCTCTGACGAAACTGGAAATCTGGAGGAAAATGCAGGTTGCTCTCAAACATTGAGCCCTCTTCATCTTTGTCTTCCAGAATTGGGCTCATCAGATCCATCTGCTGCTGTGGGTAGTCTTCTTCAGCACCATGGTGAGATGAAGAATCATCTTCTCCATCACTTCCATGCTGAGAGGCCACAGAATCATTACAGCTATCTTCTGAATTCTCCTTACTACCATCCATGTTTTCTGGGGTATTAGTAATGGAAAAAGGGGATGCTGAATCTTCATGGACATGATCAAAAAGATCATCTCCTTTATTTTCCTCAGAATCTGAAACTTCAGAGACAGTGGTGCTGTTAGCATTTTCACTGATGTCAGTGAAGACTGGATCTTCCATGGCTGCTGGCTGGTGAGCTTTGCCTGCCTGCTGGTACCTTACAGACTACAATTAAAGTGAGATGTTGACAGACAAGGCTCCTCAGGAGGAAACAGAGTCTGTGGTGTACTTTCTGAATGCTCAGCTACACATGGCAGATCTCCAACAATCATTTACTGAGAGCCTTGAATCAACAACTGCACTTCCACCAAGTAAAAGGCTGTCTCACTTTTAACCCCTTTGTCGATCTGACTCCTGGGAACTGTATCTCAAGGGCTGTAATCAGCTTTTCTTCCACGTATTGCCTGGATAAGTATAGCAAAAACTAGCTAAAGAATCTATCAGTACTAGAAAGCTACAGTAAAAAATAAGTATTCTTACAGAGGAAGTTGAAAATAGTTCTACTGGAAATCTATTTTTTGTAATGAGGTAGAAATGCAGACTTCACCCACTCACGCTATTTTCACAAAATAGGAGTGAGTTTTTTCACAAAAACTTCAAGGAAAAGCAAGGCAAAACTGCCTCCATAACACAAACAATCATCTACAACATTTTAGTGGTTACTTACAAAATCGTCAACTGAAGATCATTTATGAAAAAACTACAAAAAAAATTATAAAGGGATAAATTTTAACTCTTTCTAACATTGCCACTCATTCACTTTGGGGACCACACATTTCACATTTGCCATTGCCCTCCTCTGAACTATAAACTAGGGCCAAAACTGTAAAAGCTCTCATGAGCTGCCCTGGGAATATAGGAAAAGAAAGCAATGAAGAAGTATTAATCATGATTACATATACATAATGCATCAATTATAATCACATTTAGGCTATGTATCTCCATGTTGTAAGACATACACTGTAGAAATCTTGTTTGCCACCTTGTGTATACAGTTCCTTTTCTCTAATGAATGGAGAGACACACCAAACTGCTCAGAACCTAAAGTGGGTGAATACTGCCAGCTTTAGCAAAGAATTAACTGCCCTTATAGAGACAGATACACATTCCAGAGCAACTGAATGCAACAGAGCTGAAACTTCTGGAATATCCAAACCTGCAGTTATCAGATTATTATAAAGTTACCAATTTATTAAAGTCATGAGAACTTCAAGACTTATTGACTAAGGACTTTTGATCTCCATGTTTACTGCACCTGGATTACATAGATTATTACATGAATTCTTATAAACGAATTACATTTAATCTTTTGAAGTTGAGTCAAAAGGAAAATGAAGGTGTACTCCTGACCCATCCTTGTAACTTCCTGAGTGGTAACTGCCACAGCCAGGTTAGATTTCTTAAAGAAATAAAGAAGAGAAGTGAAAGAGAAAGATGGTAATTCAAGCCATTCCAGGCAGAACAAGAAGGGAACACAAGCTGTTTCACAGTGCAGGATAGCAGGTGCAGCCTGCCTGGGATTTATGACTGTAGTTAACTGCCATTACCCTTATATTAACTTTAGAGTACTACTAAAGTTAAATATCAAAAGCAAAGCAATATTTCATCTTACATAAACTTAGAGTTCCTAGATAAGCAGAAGAGTGCCAAGATCATGGTCACTACCAAGTTTAATCACTGTGATTGTTCGGTACAAAGATGCAGGTCAGTATCAGAGATCAATGAGATAATTTAGCTCATGAGGGCATTTCTGGCCTGCTGCAACTCAAGGACTTCAAGGATACATTGCCAAGGCCTAATTTCAACTCTTACTATCCCCACATTCCTGCCTGGCACAAGTGGTCCATCACCAAACAGGACAAAGCACATTTTTTACATTAGCTGTATGTAACTCAGCCACAATTCCTCACTAAATCCCGGAAATGCTAACTCAGAGATCCTGAAATGGGTGATGTGTAATCTGTCTTGCAAACTTCTAGCACTCAAGACCAAGGCTAATGATAAGACCAATTTAAAATCATGAACTTAAATTACTGAACTTCCAGAAACTTCAGAAAAGCAATAAAACAGCTGGTAAGTTTTATAAATTCAACTTCTTTTAGGACTACTTTTCACTTCTAAGAAAACACTTGGATTTCTTCATATTTTGTAGAAATAAAAATGTATTTCTGCCTGGGTCTGTTCTCAGCATGACTTTGATCAGCAGTTCCCACTGATCTTCAACCCCTTCTTACAGAGTTCTTGCAGGATTAAACTCGCTGGGATCATAAAAACTCTCTCCTTAATAACTTACCTGGCAAACAGTTTGAGGGGAAAAAAAGAACACAGAAATATGCATGACACAAAGAACAAAGTCCAATTGTAGGCCAGTCCATGACTTTTTTTTTTGCCTTCCACGAAGACAACATTTGCAGGATGCAGCAGCACCTGCTGGAGGGTTTAAAATATCACAAGTAAAACAAGGAGTAAGAGCATAAGGTATTATTTAAAAATAAGTACAGTCTGTGGGTTTCTTTACTGTGAGTTATCCAAGTTCTTCTTTCCTCTCCCACTGTAAATTTCATTTTTCTCCCGGCGTTCTTCTGGCTGATTTATGTCCGGCTGATTTATTACCGGAGAGAGATAGCTCAGAGAATGCCACTTGCTCGGTTTCTCGGCTGTTTAGGCTTGTAAGGTTTTCTGTGGTGTTTTGGGCTGTTCTGGAATTCTCAGGGAATTCCCAGGGATGGCCTTGGAGAGCCGACGCTTCAAAGGATGAGGAGAGACTTCTGATCTTGTCTCGGTCTTGGTGTTTATTAATTGTTTATCTAAAAGATTTTCTTTCAGCCCGACAGAGGTCTGCACAGCAAGTCAGCCATGGGCACACTCCACAAGCCCCCGGGCGGTCACTTATCTTTATACCCTAAGTTACGTGTACAATATTTATCATTTTTCTCCAATACTTTCTACTCTTATTAACCTGTGCACTTCTAGTAACAACCAATCCCAAAGTGCCACCACCACCACAGAAGATGGAGGCCAAGAAGAAGAAGAAGAAGGACAGGACACGCCCCAATTCCTCCATCTTACTTCTGTAGACCCCCCTGTACCAAAATCCTAAACCCTGTGTTTTACACTTTAACTAACTTATCCCTTCACCATTCACCCAGTGGAATCCTCCCAGTCCTCATACAGGTCTCATCTCCTGTGTAGGATCAAAGTCCAGCCACCAGACACTTCTGGCAACATTCCAGGATTCCCGAGCCCCCCAAGGGTGGTCTCGGCCTCTCTGCACCTCCATCCTGAGGTGCTGAGATCCCACATCCCACCCTCCTAGAGCAACGAAAATGATCATTAAGTGTCCAGTGAAATGGGAATTCTCTCCTGCACAGAAGTGAGAGGGAAGAGGTTGTATGAGACAGGAGAGCAAAAAAAATGTCTCAGCGCAACTAAACCCCTCTGAGTAACAGTCCCACCCCAAAGCCATGAGAAGGCAAGATTACAAAACAGAGATCATCAATTTCATCCATTCCCTAAATTCCTCTGCTCCCAAATCTAGAAGGTGTTGAGTTATTGTGAAAGTTAGTAACACAATACTTTCTGCTGCTAATTCTGTAATCCAGCTTGTGTCACTGACTATCTGGACCCACATGAGCCACTGGTAATGCTGGTCACCAGCTCTGCAGAAACACAAAGAAGCACAAAAACCATAAGCAGAAAAGTTCATAAAAGGACAAAGAACATGAGCAATAGAACTCCTCACTTTCAAGAGAAGCTTGTTTTTTACTTTATGACTGAATTTCTGATTTTACTTCAACTTTATTCTTTTTAAAGGAAGACATACCAGAATCAACATGACTACAGTCCGGTTAGCATACTTAGACACAAGTTACAGTTTTGTTAGTGTTCAGCACCTGGAATAAGCAAATCACAGATTCTTTCTACAGTCCAGTGGACACTGATGAGCACTTCAAGGTACATATAGAAAAAGATGGAAATAATTATATCAAAAGGATTTGAAGATGGTCTTTAATACAGCCCAGTTATCAGCGCTCCCTACAACAGACGTGTCTGTTTAGACAGCAAGGCTGGTATTTATCTACATTTAGAAGCCCACAAATGTACATAAAAACTGAGTCTAGGAACCCAAATCACTGCCTGGTTCACTCTGCAGAGACACACAGAGCTCAGTTCAGCAGCTCAAACACACACAGACATTTATGGGTATTTAAGTTGTTTGCTTAGAGCAGCTTGATTTATCTGAAGGATAAGGGCAAAGGCACACTCAGACTGCTGAAGCTACTACTGAAACTTCAGCAGTTCACCCTGAAACCCCAACAGAAATCTGCTCCTCCACCTTGCACTTATTTTAAAATGAAAGCAGAAGACTGACTGACTGACTTGTAAAGAAATTCCTGCATTGCTAGAGTCAGTTATCCCTCACCTCCAGAGTGGGAGAGAAGGGTGGAAAGAACAAAGAGTAACAAGAATATCAGATCCCTAAAGAGAACACTTCACATATTCTCAGAGATTAAGAATCAGAGGCAAAAGCTCACATGACACTATTTAGTACAGATTCTGAAGACTTCTATCTGGACACACCTTTATTGAAGCAATAATTTGCATATACTCTAGACATTCCATAATATTGTAAATTTCAACTCATCCATCAGTGCCACAAGTATCTCCATTGGTTCCCTGTTTGGAAATAGCAACCTGCTTTTACAGGAATTTCTCTGGTCATTTCCAGTTGGATATTCCTATAGTTTTAACGGTTTAATTAAAGAGTCCTTCAGTTTTATTTGTTCTCAATGAAGATACTTGCACAATTTAGGCAAAGAGCCTGTAAATCATTCCACATAAACTAAAGAAATTAAGGCCCTTCAGTTTCTTGCTCCAAAGTATCTTTTTCCAGACAAAGAGATGCAAAAAAAAAAAAAAATCCTGAATGGTTAAAACACTCAGAGTTCTTGGAAACAGCTGAACCTCAAACTGAATGATGGTAAACAAAGTTTACTGTCCCTCAGTTTCTGAGGGATCTTAGCATCCCAGAGGATCAGACCCTTCATTTGCACTTAACTGCACTCAATGCAAAATCATGAATGTTCCTGGCCATTCAGGATATTGGTTTTACAGAAAGAAAAAAACAACACCCTTTTTCCTTCATAAATATCCAAAATTTCCGAAGCTTTGCAACATGTAGTTCATGGACATTATCAAAACTACACTGTGGGCTCAAGGAGACAGACTGGTCATGGTTTACAGACACACTACAAGGGGACTTGCAATAAATTCATACCACTTTGTTTTTACTCCTGGCTGCACTCAATACCTGGAGGAAATCAACCACAAACAAACTCCTGCACCATTTCCAGCCTCAGTTTTTACTTGTGTTGCTGGCAGCACCTCATCTCTACACAGTTCATCAACAGTAATCCTCTATCCACTGCCAATCCTGCACTAAACAGCATGAGGACAAGACTTTATCCCACATTTTGTTCCTTTATCTGTATTCTATTTGTACTGCAGTAAGGAAAACAAATACACCAAAGAATTATTTCAGAAGACAGTGGTTTGGAAAATGTTCAGGATGACACATTTCACACAGGAGTCAGCATATCCTTGAAGCAGGCATCCAGAAATCCATCTATTGTTCTGCTAAACTGTCCTGGATTCTGCAGTCTTGAGGGGCTGGTTCACGAATCCAGGACCCCACTGTAGTAATGGTGATTCACCTTCACCCAGATTTCCTTGGCTGCTGGCTGCATAAAAGGCATATTTAAAGCCAACACATCCATAAATTTCACTCTGCATATGACAGACATTTCTCCACTTGGAACCAGACAAACGATAGAAAACCACTTTGCACAGGACACTCAATTCTTGTGTTATCAACAGCTTTTAGTTGTTAGAAATACCAGGAGCCATTGTCAACATACATTTGAAAAACTGCTTTACCTGCTGCAGCACCTCCTTGTTCCAGATTTTGATGTTTCAAAGCCCTTTATTTTTGGTCTTCCAGTTCATTTTGTAAAACTTTATTGATTTGGTCTTTAAGTCTGTGTTTAGAAACCTCATTGGAATACCTGAGAGCCTAAGAAATACCAACATTTATCTGCCTAACTGCTCCAAGAAAAACATTTTTGTTTGCCTTTAAAATCTGGCATAATTTCAACAGCCTTGTTTATCTCTGAAACTAAGCACCCTTGAAAAGCTCAGCAACCCAGTTTCAAGCCTGTTTGCAGTGGAGGCTCTGGTAACTGAAATAAAGAAGGCAGAGACACTACAGTTCTCTGTATCACCCTGTCACACAGCCTTAGGGATCTCCTTCCACATAGTTTGAGAAACAGAAAGGTTAAGAGCCCTTTTTCTTTATAGCCTCCATATACAGGCAATGCTTTGGATTAAATTTGGGCACTAAAAGCTTAAGGTCTAATAAAGTTTAACAGCTGTTACTTACCCAGCTCTTTTTATGGTTTCATGAAGCATCTATTTTTTTTCATCTCAATTGTATAAAGATGCATCAAAACACAGTAAATTACAGGTTAAATGGCAGATTAAAAAAACTACTGAGCAAAAATGGAAAAATGGCGACAGAGGTCTCCATCACATGGATAAAATTGAGAATAAAACTGGAAATATCGGAAATAGTTCTTGTTCAGGAAAGATATCCCTGCAATATAGGGCAGGGATATCTTCCACTATGCCCAGGTTGCTCCAAGCCCCTTCCAACCTGGCCTTGGACACTTCCAGGGATAGGGCACCCACAGCTTCTCTGGGCAACCTGTGCCAGGGCCTCACCACCCTCACAGAGAGGACTTTTTTCCTAATATCCAATCTTAACCTGCTCTCTTTTAGTTTGAAGCCATTTCCCCTTGTCTTGTCACTCCATGCTCTTGTAAAAAGTCCCTCTCCATCTTTCTTGCAGGCATCCTTCAGGTGATGGAAGGCCAGAGTTAGGTCACCCCTAAGCCTTCTCTTCTCCAGGCTGAAAAATCCAAATTAAATTAGTCCAAGTTAACCCCAAATTTCATTAATCCAAGTAAATTCAGTTGCTTCACCTCTACAACACTGCCAACTAGGGGCATGGTTTCTCATCTAAGCGTTGTACTAAACCTAGCAACCCCTGAGAATATTTTGAGGTTTTCTTTTCTTCCTGGCATTGGCTAATGGTTTTTGAGCTGCAAATGCTCAATTGTACTCCAGCACTAAATCTGGACAGCTCTGGCAGCATCCAGTGCTTTGAAATGCAGCCTCTAAAGGCAAACATGGGCTAAAATACAACAGAGAGATCCAGGTGAAGAAAGGCAAACATCTCAGTATGGCTCAGTTTTACTCCTCTTAATGTCAGTACACGTGTAACTCAGCCATTTCTTGTAGGCAAACACTGTAAATGGAACCAAGAGCTGTAATAAACACATTAGATACATATTGGCCAGACCAGCTCAGAGTTCAGAGCTGCTGTGGTGTGCTGCCTGTGTGATGTGTCAAACTGGGCACAACACATGAGGCTGGGCTCGTGAATAAGTGAACACTGCAAATGGTTTTCAAAGCATGTGAGCAAGAGTAAACAAGAGATTACTCACACCTTTCAGGACTGAATAGCTGAGTGAGTATGCTGCAAAAGTAGGCTGGCAGAAGAGCCTCAGTGCTTAAAAGTTGCCTGCATCTATACATAAAGTTTTTAACAAGAACTCAATAGTAACTTAATGAAATTGGTCAAAATATTGCACCTGGTCTGTTATACATTCCCTGCAGCTCTAGCTTGCTCTGTGTAAAAAAATATTTTTTAAGGCAATACAACAAAGTAATTTATAAAGGACATATCCCTCCTCCACATGATCAGCTGTCATGTGCATACTCACAAATCTGAATTTGTGCAATCAAAAAGAGACTCAGAGAAAAAAAAAAAACACAAGGACCTTGACTTGAACTTGACACATAACCACTGAAGAGATGGAGATGTTTTTTCCCTCTTTTATAGGCCTGTGTTTTGCCACACCTGCTACATTCCATAAATCAAGGTGAATCAGGGGCGTGTCACTTTATTCAGCCTATTGTACCACATTTTAGAGCCACTCCACAGCTGGCACACACAGGTAGCAAAACCTGCTTAACTCATACATATGTGAAAGCCATTAGGAAGAAACAAACTGAAATCTACACCACCTGCAGAATAAACATCTAGCAGGGTACACAGAATGAGATTCAGATCCATTTCAATCAGTTATGAAGCCATAAGCATGTCTGTTTCTCAGTTTTTAGGATGAAATTTAAAATAGTGATGATTTGTGCTCTGTGTTATTAAAGGATGCTTCATTCCTCTATTTACACAGAGCTGGTCTCATTGTTTTTCAGCACCAGTAACTTAACAGGTTTTGCAGAATTACTAATGCCTTCTCATAATAAAAAGGAAAACCATGGGAATGTAAACTATTTGCCCTAATTTATGTAGCAAACTTACACCAGGACCCAAAACAAATCTCAACTCATTGTAGTACACACTGCTGCAGTGGCACTCGGAGTACATTCAGCAACACCTGACCTGTATTCTGAGTTTTAGGGTAAACAATTTATTTTTTTTTTTTCCACAAGAGACCACAAAAAGGCAATGTGCATGAAAGAATATGAACAGCCAGCTTACAGAGCTGTGTGACAAAAGGGAGACGGAGTCATGGAGGAGTCATGGAGGCGTCATGCTGACAAGCAGCACTGCCTCGGAAAGGTGACAGCCTGGGGCTGCCGGGCACCTGCAAAGGAGGCGGGAGGCAAATTATGGGCGTGCGGGGAAAACACCGGGACACTCCCAAGGACGTGTCCCATCGCAGCCTCACCTCACGGTGCCCTTCTGCAACAATGGGAAAGGCAGCCAACAGCCCCAAAGTGAGCTGCATCCCGCTCCGGGGGTACAACACATTCCTGACAAATCCCTGAGCTCCCTGGAAACACCGCATTGCTCTGCTTGGGAGGGTTCATCCCACAGCTCCCATGGCTCCCCTGAGCTCTGCCCCTTCATCCCGGTGGGTGGCAGCAGGGCCAGGGCAGTGACTGTCCCCTGCGCTGGGCACTGCTGAGGTCACCTCCAGGGCTGGGCCCAGTTCTGGCCCCTCAGTTCGGGAAGGACATTGAGGGGCTGGAGCGTGTGCAGGGAAGGGAACAGAGCTGGGGAAGGCTCTGGAGCACAGGTCTGAGGAGGAGCAGCTGAGGGAGCTGGAAAGGGGCTCAGCCTGGAGAAAAGGAGGCTCAGGGGGGACCTTGTGGCTCTGCACAACTCCCTGGCAGGAGGGGACAGCCAGGGGGGGTCGGGCTCTGCTCCCAGGGAACAAGGACAGGACGGTCATAGTCTCAAGCTGCACCACGGGAGGTTTTTAGTTGGACATTAAGAATAATTTCTTCACAAAAAGGATCCTCCAACAGTTAGACATTAGAATGGGGCTGCCGTGGAGTCACTGTCCCTGGAGGTGTTTAAGGAAAGACTGGACGCGGCACTGAGAGACATGGTCTAGTTGACAAAGTGGTCATCGGCCATAGGTTGGACTCGACAATCTCAGAGCTCTTTTCCATCTGACTGACTCTGTGACATTAAATCACAGGAATTCCCCGCTGCTCCCACAACGCGCACCATCGCCCCGATAGCCCTCACAACCCCTCTCACTTCCCGCTCCCCCCCCACCACGCCGTTCATCCCAGGGCCACGCCCCCCACGCCGCAGCCAATCGGATCTCCCGTCAGCGGGCCCGCAGCCAATCACAGCGGGCGGAGGCCGCGCTCACCGACGGGCTCCCGCGCCCCCCCTCAAGGCCCGTCAGTTGCCGGTTGGGGCTGCGCGGGCGGCGGGTGCGCAGGCGCTGAACCCCCACCCCCGCTGCCCCCGGTCACCTCCGGTGCCGCCCGCGCGTTCCGGCCCGAGCAGAGCCGGAGCTCTGCGGGACCTCACGGTGGGGCCCCGGCGGGGACCGGAGTGTCCCGCGGCGGAAGGCTGTGGGGACGGTGAGCCCGGTCCGAGTGCGGGTGAGGGACAGGCGCGGGGGAAACCGAGCCGGAGCGCCCGGTTGGTCAGCGGTGCCGCGTGTGGGCGCTTTGCAGACGGAATAACCTCCGTTCTGACCGAGCCGAGCCACTCCAAAACCTGGTCGGGAGGTCCGGGAGCAGGTGGACTGGTGTCGGTGGTATTTCACAGCTGGCTTGCTTTGCTGGGTTTGCCTGGGGCAGAGTTAGTTTTTGGTTAGAATACGCCACTTGTGTATACAAACAGCAGTGCTGAGCAGCTGCGGAGCATTTCCAGGGGAACCCGCGGGTTTGCCTCTGCTGCGCTGTGGAAAACTCTGGTTCTGCTTTCTAAAGCACCTGACAGCATCGGAGGGGTGATCTCGCCGCTGCCTTGCGCTTCCCGTTTCTTTTCTCCTTTTAATTCTTTGAAAGGCGTGTGTCCTCCAAGTTCTCTGTGCTAAGGGATGCCTTAATGCTGTTTTTGGCAATCCTTGTAACTTTTGTATCTTCTGCAGACAATTTAACTGTTGGAGACCGGGGCAGGGGGTGGCTTCCCGTGCTTTGGATTCCCGTCACTGCTGAAGCTGCAGCTAACATTAAAGCTCCTTACGCCTTTAAAATAACCCTGCCGCTTTAAGGAGCTTGTGGGAAGGATTGATGTTAAAAATGCTGGGAAGGCAGCTGCTGTGCCCCCTAGAATCACAGTTTGTCTGCACAGAAAGGAGGTTAAAGGATAAAAGAAATATAAAGGGAAAAATTGCTGGAATGGGGCTAACAAGGCACTGTATTTGCAAAAGATTTTGTGAAACCTGGAGCTTCACTTCCTCTTTTTTAAAGACTGAGAGCATCGTTCTGTAGCTTCCTAAACAAAGCGCTTAAGTCACACATAGTACATTAAGAGAGGGTCAAAGCATACAGATTGTACCTGGCACTCATAATCATTAATTCCTTGCTGAGAAACACCTTGTACCTAAGGTTATTAATTTTGGGGTTTTTTATAGAGGGAAAAGTGTGGTGTAAGAAGGACAGGTTTAAATGCTGTTGCGGTAGATGTAGAACAGCTTAGAAGAAAAGGAGAAGTTACTCCTGGTAGTTCTGTGTATGGAGTGAGCAATTAATAAATGGGACTGTTGAAAGGCTGAAAAGTCTTCCAGCAACTCTAGAGGGTGGAAACCATAAAAGGAAAAGTGAGATGAAAAAGGAAAACTAAAATTATAGTCGGAAAAAGACCTCTGATGTGAACAGTGATGTGTAATAAGGATTTAGGGCTGCAGAGGACTCTTAAATGTGGGTCTGGAGCTGTTCAAGTGCTTGTGCCTTTGCTTGAACATGAGGAAAAATACTGATTTTCTGCCTTGGAATGTAGAATTGGAATAGGACGCACACAACAATGGAGTAACTGATCAAAAGAAAACAATTCTTCCTTTCTTTTAGTCTTCAGTGGAAAAAATCTCACTGCACATTTGTTTTAATATATGAAAAATTGATTGACAATATTTGAGAAACCTCTGAAGTCAGTAGGGAAATCCAGTGTTGACTCGAGTGGTGGTTTAGACTGGGTGTTTTGAAATTACCCTCTGGAAGGAAGATGTATATAATGTATAGCTAGTTAAACTGGTCACAGTAGAATTGTTTTGGTTACATCCTTGTCTGTTTAAATTTTTCAGGTGCATCTGATTACCTGCTGGAAGCTCTTCAAAGCCCCCACAATGGGCTCGGTGTTGATGTTGTTTTTTGCTGGAATCCTCCTCTGTTGTGCTTACTCAGCTGCTGACTCGGTACCCAAGCTGCTCCTCGTGTCCTTTGATGGCTTCAGGGCTGACTACTTGGAAACCTACAAACTTCCTCATCTCCAGGAATTCATTGAGGATGGTGTGCTTGTAAGAGAAGTCAAGAATACTTTCATCACCAAGACCTTCCCAAACCATTACACCATAGTGACAGGTTTATATGAGGAGAGCCATGGCATTGTGGCTAATGACATGTACGATGCAGATGCCAAGAAAAATTTTTCACAGTTCAACGATTCAGATCCCTTCTGGTGGAATGATGCAGTTCCAATTTGGGTAACAAACCAACAACAGGGAAAGGGAGCAAGTGCTGCTGCAATGTGGCCTGGTAGTGATGTAAAAATCAACAACACAACCCCTCATTTCTTTATGAAGTACAACTTCTCAGTGAAGTTTGAGGAGAGAGTGGAGAGAATTGTGGAGTGGCTGAACAGCTCTGACCCAGTGGTCAATTTTGCTGTGCTCTACTGGGAAGAACCGGATGCAAGTGGGCACAAGTATGGCCCAAGTGACACCCAGAACATGCAGAGAGTGTTGGAAGAAGTGGATAATCACATTGGTTTCCTTATGGACAAGCTGAAGGCATCAGGCCTGTGGGACACTGTAAATGTCATCATAACAAGTGACCATGGAATGGCCTCCTGCTCTGCAGAGAAGCTGATTGTCCTGGACAAATGCCTCGGGCGCAATAACTACACCCTGATAGACAGGACTCCTGTTGCTGCAGTGCTGCCAAGGCAGAGTATGTTTGGCTTTGGTTATTTTTTAAGGCATATACTGAGAATTAAATCTTGTTTGTGTTGCCTCTAAAAAGTACACAGTATGCTAGGCTGTTCTAATATTTTGCAAAACCTATAGAGTTCGTGTTGCAAAACTTTGACATAAGGAGTAAGCTAAAGAATGATGGTTTAATTTATTTGCAAGTTGGTTTTGGCAATCAGTGGGACAAGGAGAGTTTCTTGTCAAATTGCTGTGGCTGATAAGGATGATCCTTATCAGGTCGTTGAGAAAGTAGGTAGGTACTTAGTTTGCCTGCTCACTTAGTCTATGCAGCTGTGATTTACAGTGAGCATGAAATAAACCCATGTGTTTATTCAGAATAAAAAACGTCACTGTGTAGATTTCCAAGCATCTATTCCCAACTTTGATCATTTTACCACTTCTGTTTTGGGGACTCACACCTAAGATTTTGTACCATAAATTCCATTTTTGTACCGTGAATTCCATTTTTGTGTCTCAGAGTAGTCCCCAGCAGGCATGTCTGAAATCATGACATTGCTGGCCTCTCTGTGGCCAGACTAATGAACAAAGTGATTCCTACAGTAAAAACAAAACAAAACAAATTACTGCATTGGATAAAATATTGTCTACTTGAGGGGGTGATTGCTTTCTCTTGATTTCTCTGCTTGAATTTTGCCTTTCAAGCCCAGATGATGAGTTGAGTTGTAGGTCCAAACCCACATCTGGGAGGAGTCTGATTCAAAATGAAAGCAAATTTTGGAATTCACCTGAACCATTGCAGCATTTCATAAGGGACGCAAAAAAATTCCTTTTCTTTGTGTTTTTTAAAAAATATTAATAATTATTTTGAAATAATGGATCTTAGGTTTAATGACAGATAATTGTAGTAAACAGGAGTTAATTTCCAGCTGTTTCACGTGCGATATTTTCCTTGGCAGACAAAGAAGATGTGTATAACTTACTCAAAAATTGCAACAGTCATATGAGGGTTTACCTGAAAGAAGAAATTCCAGAGAGATTCCATTATTGCCATCACAAGAGAATCCAGCCCATAATCCTGGTTGCAGATGAAGGCTGGACAATCGTACAGAACGAGTCCCTTTCCAAGTGTAAGTGTGTGTTCCTCTGTGGTTTGTGTGGGTAAACTGCCTTGTTTCTGTTCCAGCCAGCTGCAGGGTGGTTCTCATTTAGCAAGGGGAGTCCTAGCACTGTGCAGGTTTAGGAATAATGCAGCATTTTCTAGAAGGTTCTCAGCCTGAGCCTGGAGTGTTTAACAGATGAGGAGGAGATGGGGAATATTCTTTTGACTAAAACACTTTGACATGTTCAGCTTAATAGTCTGAGTTATTTTAGGCAGGTTAGCAGTCTGTCTCAAGCTTTCCCTGGAGTGTGGTTTCACTTTTTATTGTATATAAAATACATATGTAGGGGTGCACAAATCAAAGCATGCAACACACAACATTTACTATTACAGTACATGTTCTAGGGAATGAAAGTAAATGGCAGGAAATACTAAAAATAGTAGGAACACGGCAGCATGTTTGAAAGACAGAACTCAACAGGTGTCACTTCTCAGTGTCTTGCTATGCTGTGCACTTTCTTCCTGCTAGAATGTCAAATTACACATACATATATATGTTTTTGTATGTGTGTGTATGTATTTCCAGGTGTTCCACACCCAGGGTTTTTTTGGCAGACAAGAGGCATGGATAATTTATAGAAAAAATGCAACAGTCACATGAAAGTGTATCTCAAGGAAGAAATTCCAGATAGATTTCCTTGTTTTAATAGTATGAAAATTAAACCTGTAATTCTGGTTGCAGATGAAGGCTCAGAGTGTGTGTGTTTATATATGTGTTCAGAATGTGGTTAGACAGATTCTTGGTAGGAAATTCCATTAATAAAAATTAAATACAGAATACCAGCTTCTGGGAAGTTTGAGCAGCCAACACCTCAGGCTGGCTGGTAGGGTCAGGGATATCCCTCCTGGATACTTCCCTGTACAACTGCTGTTAGACACAGGGTGTTGAGTGGTGTGAAATCCTGGTTGCACCCAGTTTGGCTGATCTTACTGTCTGCCCTTTGCAGAATTAAGTTCAGATTTTTTCCGTATTTGTACAGAAGTACTACTTTTTAATGCAGGATGCGTTTATATTTTCATTTCCCCACAGATTTGCTACAATTATCTTCAATTTGGCAACATGTAGCACTGGTGTCCTCTGATCAGAGTTCTCTTTTTCTTGTTTCTGCTTAGATTCAATTTCATGTACCTAAAAGTAGTTAGAAAGTGAATATTTATAAGGAACAGCATTGTATCAATTGAAGTAAATATCTTTTCAAATCAGTTTTATTTGTGAAGGCTTCCCAGAATCAGGCAGGGGAGGTTTTAGCCTAAAAGCCTGTTCAAGGTTGTCTTCATGGACAAAGTGGCAGCAGAGTGATTGCCAAGTGTACCAGTAACTCCTCACACCAGAATCCTACTTCAGAGGTGAAAAAATGGGAACTTCACTGGAGTTCAGAACAAACAAGTAGTAAAAACCAGGGAAAACAATCTAGAAACATGAGTGAAAACAAACAAGATGTGGTAACAAACAGAATGGTGGAAAAGATTAAAAAGGGCTAGAGGAAGCTCACTGAAGTGGTGGGTGTGATATAATCAGTTGGAATCTGGATGTTTTGCATCAGAAGCTTCAGGGATGCAAGAAAACAGTTCTCAGGGATATTCCTCCACTGTTACTAAGAAATGGACTCAAATACAGTTACTCAAATACTGTGCTGTGAGAGACTTCTGGCATCTTGGACAGGTTTTTAAGGAATGCTGTTAGGAAATTTGACAATGGCTGCTCTTTAGCTGTTTATAGTCTTGAAAACCTACCAGATGTCCAAGTTCTCCTGACCTTTTAGCCACAAAGGTTTTGCTGTGTGCCTGCCAGAGGCACATTGATCCATTGTCTTTTGGTTTTGACTCTCTGGGTGTCCCTTCAGCTGAAGTACTCTATCTGATAAGCATGAATTGCGGGTATTTAATATGCTCAAACTGAGCACTATCAAGGGAAAGGTGCCTGATTTTTAATAAGTAATAAAGTGTCCACTCTGCAAGGAGAGATGACTTTCCAAAATCTGAGGAGTAAAAATTTGCATTCTGTCTACTGACTCATTGTGGAATGGCAACCTCCTTTTCAACTCTGGCATGAAGAATGGCAAGGGAAACACTGGAAATGTTAAGCACTGAAAGGAAAAGAGATTAATAGGAGGGAGAGCCATGGGGAAAGGCCAGTATGGGAAAAGACATGGTGGGTTTGGGAGAAGAGGGAAGGAACTCTGCATCAACCGTAGAAGGAAGACAACAGCTGCTTTTATGCTGTGCATTAACCTTTGGTGAGCACACTGGGGAAAGGCCAGTATGGAAAAAGACTTGTGGGGTTTGGGGGAAGAGGGAAGGAACTCTTGTCTTCCTTCTGCGGTTGATCCAAAGCTGCTTTTATGTTGTGCATTAACCTTTGGTGAGCACGCGGGGGAAAGGCCAGTATGGAAACGTGCTTTGGGGGAGCTGGGTAGGGGAGCAGTGGCCGTGCAGCAGAGGCTGTGACAGTGACTGTGTGCTCTGCCCCGCTGCAGTGGGTGACCACGGCTACGACAACGCCCTGCCCAGCATGCACCCGTTCCTGGCGGCGCGCGGCCCGGCCTTCCGGCGCGGCTCCAGCCACGGCAGCCTGGCCAACGTGGACATCTACCCCATGATGTGCCACGTGCTGGGGCTGGCCCCGCGGCCCCACAACGGCACCTTCGCCAACAGCAAGTGCCTGCTGGCCGACCAGTGGTGCATCAGCGTGCCTGAGGCCATTGGGATCGTCATCGGGGTGTTCATGGTGCTGAGCACCTTCACCTGCATCATCATCATCTCCAAGAACAGAGTGGCTCCCTCGCGGCCCTTCGCCCGGCTCCAGCTGCAGAGCGATGACGATGATCCTTTGATTGGATAGCGCGAGGGAGCCGAGCCTGGCTTCCTGCCTTGGCATTTCAGGAGAACAGTTTCAATTTGCACTGGATGGCATTCTTTGTTTATGCACTTTATCTGTGTAAAATACTGTACAGCCAGGCCCTGCTGATTTGTGTGACTAGTGTAATATAAAAATATTTTCATAACCAAATGGTGAACAGGTGGCTTTTTACTGGAAGAGATGCTTAACAAAATAAGGATGCTTAGTTTTTCATTCAAGCCTCTGAACACTTTCAGAAGGAGACTCCAGAGTGTGACTAGCCAGAATAGAAAAAGTGAATTTTAATATTTGTAAATGATAATTGCTTTTTTGTATTAAATTAATATTGACTACTTTTATTATTCTTGCAGCTGTGTTGGAAAGAAAAAAGAAAAACTTTATTGAGAGTTAGGAGTTAGTATTGTTTAGAGAGTATATTCTGATGTGCCCTTAAATTTGGGGAAAGGGAAGATCCAAGACTTCTGTTTCTACCCTAAGTCAGCAATGTGACAAGAAATTTCTGAAAAAGAAAACAGAATTCAGTGATTAAAGAACTGGTGCATATCTCTTGTATTTGAGCAATAAACTATGTGGTTCAGCACTTACAAGCCTGGACACATGGCTCTGGCATTTCTCGGTATGTCTCTGGATGACTTAGATCCACAGATCCAGCTGGGATGGCACTACTGCCTTATCTCAAGAAAGTCAGTTTAACCTGGGAGTCTTTGAATTACCCAGTTTCATCAGCTGTAGTTAAATCACTGCTCCCGAACCCTATCAAGAATTTCTCAGGAGTAGATTCTGCTGAAGGTCGTCTTGAGATAAAGGTGGTTCTGCCCTGTGTACCAGCTCATAATTGTCTCTTGAAGACTGTTGTGCCAAAAAGCAACAACTGAAAGTTTGATGTGCATGTCACCAGGCAAGGATTTCAAACTTATATTTTACACCCTGGAAATTAAAAGGAGAAAGTTAGCAGATCTTAATTTAAAAATAAATTCTCTATAATGCTTGAGGTACATAGATGCAAATTCTTGCTGAAGACCAGAGCTAACTGTTCTCTTAATTGAAACTCTTGATTCTTTGTTAATGGTCATCTAGTAACTTGCTATAAAAAATTAGTTTGATTGAGAAAGACTTAAATGGTACCTTATCTTTCAGTGAGATAAAGTTGTTATTGCTAACCCAGAAAGAGAACTACAGTTATCAGGTCCTTCTCCTACAAGTCTGATGGCTTTAAAAAATAAAGTGACAGAGATACCTGGTAGCAATGGGGTTTCTCTTTCACAGCTTCAGATTCATTGCAGTTTGGTGTTGGCCACAGCCTTTTACTGATCCAGCAGGGAGGGAGCAGGAACTTTGGAAGGAAGGGGTTACTATGAACTGCCCACTGGAAAAAATAAACTTGAGTTTTACAAATGTGTGGAAGTTTTAGTAATGTGTGTCTTCCTCTCTAGGGATTCCATTGTACTTGATTAAAAACACAATCCAAAACCTAACCACTTGTGCTTTTTTTTTTTTTTTTTTTTATAACTACTAATTATTACTTACTAATGCTTTACTCTGAATTAATCTGAACTTGAAAGAATTCAGATTAATTGAAAAAGGCTCAGGCCCCTTGAAAAATCTGTGCTGTTACTGACAGGGTATTGGATTTTAGCCTGTTGATATTCTAGAGCAGTAGCTGGACTGAATACAGAGTCACTTCCTCATTCTGCCATATTTAAATAAATTAATTACATGCACCAAGAGGTCAGGTTAATGAGTAGCTACAAAGGGAATGTGCTGCAGGGAATGTGTCTATGCCTAGAACCTAGGCTTAGATATGCTGTAAAAGGGAGGATGCTTGAATTCCTATGTTGGATAGTTTTGTTAGGTTCTGGTAATTCTGCTAATCCTGAGTGGGATCCCCAGAGGGTCAGTCAGAATAACTGGAGATGCTTTGCATCACATGTGTTTGGAAAGGCTTGACTGACTTTACCTTTCTGGCAAACATCCTGTCCTCCACCTGTGAGTTTGGGGTTCTTTTCTAGAAGCTAAAACTGATCAGGACAGTATTTTCTCCACTCTGTTCCGTCCCCCCAGCAGCTGTCACACAGAGTGGCTGATGTGCTCAGTTCCTCTGTGCACCCCCTCCCAGGCAGGTGGAAAAGCTACAGCAAGGCTTTGGTGACCAGAGCTGTAAATGCTGACTGGAGCAGGATGGCAGAACTCTGACCTGAAACAGGAATGTTGCTACAGCTGGGAAATCAAAGTCTAAATGCATTTCTCCTCCTGGCTCTAAGGCAGCCCCTTCTGATGGGAACTGCTACAGGCACTGAGCTGCTGTGACACCAGTGAGTGGCTGTGTCTGGTGGAAATCCTTATCACCCTCTTTTCCTTCTCCCTTTAGCAGGAAGATGAGAAAGTGCTACTGTGGAAAGGGTTTAAAGAGGAAATTTTAGTGTTAAGTAAGATAAACTATATTCCAGTTGCACTGTTGATTATTTTAATTTTCAAAGATGTGGTATGGTCTGTAAAGGTGCTGAGTGTTCTTCTGGCACAAAGGGTTTCACAGTAGCTCTTGTACATCCAGTTTCACACAGATAATGTAAAAATCTAGAAAAAATATCCTCCTGTCTTTAAGACATGCAATTGACTTATTTAAGGATGATTATTTTTAACAACAGAGCCCTAAACATGACAAAACATTTCCACTGCCTCATTCTGGTTTGTGTGAAGTATTTCTCATGAAAGCCAGTGGCTGATTTCCTTCTGGGCAGCCAGTTCAGAACAAGAACAGCAAAGCTGTGGCTTGTGCTTCCTCAAGGCTGTGATAAAGGGACAGTAGTTTGTGACAACATTTCATGACTTGCTAAATAGACACAGCTCAGCAATGGTCACACAGGGCAGGTTAATTCAAGCGAAGTTCCTAAGCCTTAGCTGGCTTTGCAGTTTAGAGGGGAATAGGGGACATTTAGTGACACTTCCAGCACTGAAAGCAGATGTTTCATTACATTGACTGCCTCCACACAGGGACACTCCACACTGGGTACAGCAGCCCTAAAACAAACCCCTCTGGGGTTCTGTGCTTTTTGGGCATCGGCATCACAGAAACAATTCCAGAATTGAGCTGATTGCACCTGACTACAGCTCTGAAACACTGCTTTCAGTAACTCCCTGCCTACACACTGCCTGTGAAAATAAACAAATAAACCAACCTTGTGTACCTCCAAGGACCAGACCACAGGGACAGATGTTTGCTGTAACATGCATGGTAGCATCTTTTATTGCAAAAAAACCCCCAGTAATAGAGGTTTGTTAATAGGATTCAGATAAGGATTTCATTATGGAAAGGCTGGTACCACTATTGAATTTATAATTTTCATGTGCTTGCAACAATTTTTGTAGTTTACTATCTAATAAATGCTATATCACCTTTACTGTAGGGCAAACATGCCATGAAAGGTTTAAACAGCAGCACAGATATGGCCAACACAGCATCCATGGCATTATTTAAGCAGGGAAGGAAATTGGGAAGTAAGCCTGTTAAATTTCCATTTTACAGAACAACAGGACCCAACCACCGCACATTTGTCCTTCTCCCACATGCAGGTCAAGATTCTGCTGTTCACACTTGTGACAGAGGTCAGGGGAGCAGGGGGGTTGAAATGAGCTGATCTTTAAGGTCCCCTCCAACCCAAAGTATTCTATGATAGTGTGAAAAGTCAGTTTGTGCAACATTTCATCTTATAACAGACTTGGCAGTTCTGGGTTAGTGGTTGGACTTTTCCAACCTAAGTGATTTAATGAATCTGATTTTTCTGCTTTTTTTTTTTTAATTTTGAGACTGCATTTCTTATAGCAGTACTACTGCAGCTCTTGACCAAGAAAGTCTGGAAGATTTTTTTTTTTTAGTAAAAGAAACTGGATTCCCACTATTGGTAAGCCATACCTGTTTTTTTCATATATGGCAGCGAGGTGGGAAACAAGAAGTCTGTTACATAAGAAGTGTGACCTAAAATTCCAAACTTCTATCACACTTCCAGTTATTTTTAACAAAGGCATACACTTTGCAGAGTCCAAAGGCATACACTTTGCAGAGATGCATACAAGTTGAAACCATTCTTCTCCAGTCATCTCCCCCCAGTTCAATTTTGTTTTCCAGAAGTGTTTTCAATGAAGCCAGCACTCCATGCTTGACAGCATTATAGCAAAGATGTATTTTAACTTCAGCATTTCCAAACAAGAAGAAACAAAGAAAACATTTGACATCTGTATGCTCCACAGGTCAGTAATAAACACATCATGCATCATTCTTGGTTTCCAAGTTTAAGTTAAGTTACAAGCAGTACACAGTGTACTCAAATTTCAATAAACTTGTTTGTACATCATAGAAAGTATCAGATACACAGAAACCAAATCCCACATCCCCCCATCCAAAAAGGTGTCTGAAAAAATGTCACATCAGAGAAAAAGTCACTGCTTTTCTCCAGTGGCATCATCTGTGCTTTCAATTTCATTAACTGATACCCAGTAACTTAAACCAGGGCAAATGTCCTAACAAGGAACTACCCAAGAGGTACCTGCAAATACACCTAAGAATAAAGGAAATGTTTGACCCTAATCTGAAATACCCAAATGCTACAAGATTCCTTTCATTTTTTTACAAAGTTTTATTTTGCCCTCCTCAAAGAAAGGCCTCACAGTGCAATACAGAACAATGACATCAACAATTCTCACATTTGTGTCCCCAGCCTATTCTGGCATTATTGTTACCAAACCCTTTGTTGGGGGAAACCTACTGCTCTGTCCTTGCTGCATATCTGGGCAGGTAGATCTAAGTCCCAAATGACTGATGAACACTGACAAACTTTGCCCCCTCCTTAAAATCAAGGGTCACTTTGGCTGATGATAGAACTACACTTGCCACAATTAAAGTGGGGCTTAAGGAAAAGCTCTGAGATTACAACCCAGTTATTGTTACATCTGCCATGATCACTGCTATGAAATTACTGCAATGAGAAGAATTTCTACTAAAGCAACATGGTCCAAAGCAGAAGCAAGAGGTGAGGGTTATGGCATTGTTATGACAATTGCCACTGTTATTGCCTTATCAAAGTCTGAAGATCTTCCTTTAAACACACAATACCATTGTGCTATAACTCATTTTTAAGCTGCAAATGGGCAAGAAAAGGTGGACTCAGTGCATCAGTTTGCTGTGTGCCATCCACTTTTTGGGAGGTGGGTAGGGAAGGGATCAGTAACAACTCAGAGGTTTGGGTTTTGTGCTCAGACTTCTCTGATCTCTGAAAACTGCTGTGAACATGTTACTGGTATTGTGGTTCAGCTGGAGCCCCTGCAGCACTCAGTTTTACCTGTGCCAGTAAATTCAATTTCAGGCACAGCTAAGGGCCAGCTGCACCAAGAATCAGCCCCACAGACCTTTTCCTTCAGTGTTTCCTTAAGAAAATGGCAATGCAGGAAAACAAGGCAGTTCACAGCACTGAGTCAGCTGGAGTTCACAGTATTATCACATACATCCCCCAAATCAAGGGCTGTCTTCCAGCAGAGCTGCATTTTTCCTGCCTTCCTAAAGCTACAATTACAGCTGAACTTTCAGCACAACTCTTAAATTGGGCTATTTCATTGCCTTCCCTCTGAAGCATTCCCTGCACCCAAATGTGGCCTCTGGAAATGCCCACATCTGTCTGCAGGACAGCTTGGTGCTAAGCAGGTGTCCCTGCCATCACAGATAACCACAACAGATCTTCATTAAGTCTGGAACTCAGCCCAGCAAGAGCAGTTTTGTACCCCAGCCCTCCCTTGCAGAACTGACTGTCGTGCCCTTGGTTTGGCAGAGCACATCCAAAGCCCAGGAGTTCCCATCCTTGCCCTCTGCTGGGGGCTGTGCATACAGACATAAACTGAATTAAAAATACTCAGTCTGCTACTTCTGCACTAATTTTGAAAGCTTCTTTCTCCTTCAGGCATCGTACTCAGCAACAAAATGCTGAGAAATACTCTGTCATCTCACAGGGAGAAGAGGAGAGCAATAGACAATAGACAACTTTTCTCACTTCAGAACGTTTTTCATACAAAATTTAGTCAGCAGATTCTCACCATTTAAGTGAGCTCACAAAAAACCTCACAGCTACACTAGCAAGAAGATTTATTGCCACACACAGTGAGAATATGTATCTTTGTTGACTCAGAATTATTATTTTTCCCTGACAGAGGTTTTCCTCTGGAAAATTAAACTCCAGTCTTACACCTTTTTTTTTTTTATTAATAAAGTGTGCTTTTTCAGATTTGAGAACATTTATGGCTTAAGATTTATCCAGCTGCCCCTTAAACTGCATGTGTAATCCTGATCATCCCATTCCAGGGCCTACCCAGACAGAGCAGATAAAACACAAGTCACAAGTCAAACTCAGAATCTCCAGTAGCAGACCAGGGACAAGCCTGATAACATTCTGAAACCAGCCTGAGCAACCTTGTTCCTTAACTTATTCACCTTCCTTAGTACCACAGAAATACAAAAGACTCCATTTGGATATACAGGTTTGGTGCTTGTACATGTCTTTATCCTGCCAGCTGCATGGAACTCCTACAAAATTTATTGCAGTGCACAGGAAATTTAAAAAAGTAAAGACCTACATTTACCTGAAATCATATCTAAAGTGGCAAAAACCTTTATTTACTTAAATAAATTTTTAAAACATTAAGCATCAAGCAGTTTAATGCTGATTGCTAAAGGCAATGCCATTTAAGATTTGTATTTTGGAGCTGCATTAAACACAGTAATTTGAAGAAATATATGTAACTCTAAACTTAGACACCTAGCACTGCATGACCTAGCTGAATAATCATGTTCTTTCCTGCAGGATTTAACCCACCAAGTTATCTGTAATGGTGATCTGTGCAAAAGCTTCCTTGGGCAGGGAAGGAAAATACTAACAAAGAAGTTTAGTACCATTCAGTGACTTGTTAAAATCAAAGAGACTCAAAAAAACCCTCAAAGAACAAAACAAAAAAGAGGGTGAGAAATGAAATCACCTTTAATAGTCTGTGAGGTGCACCCCAGTTGATGTTATTTCCCTAAAAATAGCCATAATAAGGTACTTGAGGTCTATTGTCACTACAGGTCTACACACACAGCTTCCCAGGTTTACCCCGGATATCTTCAAGCCCTGGGAGTTGGAGTGGCTGCAGTGTGAAACAGGAATGTGCTCTCTCTCCATCCCTGGTTGCAATGGATCAGCATCCATCTCCTTTCACTCCACATATTCATGCTAATCCCCCTCCATTGTTTATTTGCTTTGTATAGGCTTATTTTAAGCCGCAAAGAGGAAATAATCCCAGCTGTTATTAATCTTGCAGCAGTGGCTGGGCAGCTTCAGTGTGTCGGATTTGCATGGAATTTGCTTGGGCAAGGACAAAATGCTTAACAAAAACTGCAGTAAAAACAAAAACAAGCAAGCTGCCCAGGAAGACTCCTACCACAGTGGAGTAGGAATCTGCACCACGGCCTCCAGGAACTTTCTCAGCAAGTATATCCTCCACAGCACTGAAAGAACCATTGTTGGGCAGTGGGCTGATGGCCAGCAGGTGGCACAGTAAGGGGTACAAGTCTGTAGCATTCATGAATTGTTTGGTGGCATTCTTTCTGAAAGCAGGCCCAACTGCCAAAAAAATGGGATGCATTTCTGGTACAGTGTTGTCATATCCATGATTACCAACTAGAAATAAAAGATAGATAAAGGTCAATATTCCCAAGTTGCAGAACAGGCATTGAACATTTTCCTAGAATTAGTAGAATGTAGAAAAGGCACAGCATCCTTAGAGAGGGTTGTTTTGACAGCACAAATGTCTCCTAGCAAATACTAAATCTCAGAATTACAAAGAGAAAATACCTAAAAACCCACAACAGAGAGCACTGTTTAAGAAAGAGGGAGGAAAAAAGTGAGCTCATATGGCACTAACAGCACTGTCAATGGCACACTGTGTACACCCACACTTCCTTGATTTTCCTCAAGGAAAAAATACCAACTTTGCAACTGGTCCAGATCTCTTAGAGAAAAAACCAAACATGTAGAGTCAGACTGTCCATGTGATTCCAAGGAGACACTTTGAAATTTTGTCCAATTTTGTGCACCATCAACTCTTCAACAAGGAAGAACTCACTGGTGGATGTCCAGTACCCACTCCTGACAGGGGCATTAAAAACTGGGAAAATGTCAAACACACAGGCACAAGAAGGTGCTTTCAGCAGCTACTGAAAATCTTGTTCAGTCTTGCTGATAACACACTTCAGGTTCAGAACCAGCAGCAAAGTTCAAAAGGTTCTCAATTAGAAATGCAAGAACTGAGCATGTAACACCTGTATTTTAGGTTACCAAGAAGTTACAGTTCACTGCCTCCATGCTACCTATAATAAACCTCAAAACTGGAAGGCGAGGAGCTTCAAAGTGTGGGGGTTTTATTCCTCCAAATCACCTAGAATGCATTTTTTCCTCCAAGGCAAATGAAAATCACCAGTGTGCAGTAACACAATATCCAAAGACTCTTTGTAGCAATAGAATGAGATTACTCCAAGTGTAGTAGGATCCAGACAAGCTGAGAACATTCAGAAAATGTTCTTGTATCTTCCAACCCAACCCTTCTCCAGTAAATAACTAAAACATGATAAAACAACCCTATTCACTCTCTATTCAACATATTAAGTTGCAACTTTCCTTTTTAATCTCTCAGGAAGTGCTTGTTGGTTTGCTACATCCTGAAAGACCTCAAGTATGAGGCCACTAAAACACGTGTGATTGATCTTATCTCAGCAAGTTTCATGTTTAAAGAAACAGTAAGTGCAGATCCTCCTCCTCTAACAGTAGGTGCTTCCCATACCATCAGGAAAAAAAATTATAAATTTCCCACACTTTAGTTTTCCTTCCCAGCCTTAAAAAAAATAAAAAATGAACATTGGTTGCTGATGCTAGGAGATAAATACCACATAAGGTCCCTGCCTTGGAAGATACAGCAGAACACTATAAAGCCAGAATACTTACGTAGAAAACCATCAGTCTTGTTCTGGACAATTTCCCATCCTTTATCAGCCACTGCTAAGATGGGCTGGATTTTATGGTTGTGTTTGTAATGAAATCTATCTGGAATCTGCTCCTTTTTATACACAGTCATGTTGGGATGAGCGTTGGCCAAAGCTTCATATACTTCATCCAGTTTGCCTTCAAACAAACAAAAGAGACAAAAGACAAAAATTAAACATATCAGTATTTGCTGAACTCATCAGTAGTTCAAATACAGCTGAAAGAAGAGGGCAAAATGTACTTTCCCACAAGTGAATTGTAACTGTAAGAGACAACAGTGTGTGCACAGAAGTTCCTGTGAGAAACCCAGAGCCTCAGTCACAGTAAGATCCCCCTCAGCACCAGACTTCACAGCCTGTTCCCAAGCAATAACTGCCTTGCTAATTTTAGAAAAATCCCTCATTTCACAGTTATCAGAATGTAAGCTTCTCACAGGAATTAGTTAGGAAGCATTCAGTTGTCTCCTGGAAAAGGAACCAAACCTTCCTAGCTTTGTGCAATGCCTGAAAGCAAGAAGACACCTCCTAAACCTGTTTGTGAGGTAATGGCTGCATTCAGGCCAAATTCTGTCACCTAGCTGGCTGTGACAACAAGTGACACTTTTCATCTATTTTAAAGCAGTTTGTTGCTTTCCTTTATTATTCAGTAACAGCCACCATCATGAGCTACTCCTCTGCATTCCCAGTGCCTGCTCCTTTCCCTTCCCTAGTCACAGTGAGCACACACACTCAAGAGCTCTACTGACATTGAATAAATAGGCATTTCCCACCCCCAATTCTTTATTTGCTTACTTCCAGTTTCTGAGCTTGCCTTTCCAATAAAAGCCACTGAAGAGCCACAACCAGTTGGTCAAGCTGGCTGTTACACCAGTGCACAGAATGGAGGAACAGAACAAACAGCCAGGAACACAAAAGCAAGTGCAGGAATTGACATCTGACCAAATTTCTTCATTCCCTTCCTCCACTGAAGGCCAGATTGCTATTGAGAGCCATGGAGGGCACACAACAGACTCCTGTGACACCCCAAATCCTCAGCTCTGACTTGGGTGAGTATTTGTGTGACACATGCAGCTGAATGCACTGTGTGTCTGCAGGCCCCTTTCAGACTGCCATTCCAGTATCCATGGAGTTCTGAATGGATATCAGTGACAAAAATCTGGGACAAAGTGGCCAATGTTTCTAAAGAAACCATCTTCCTTTTCCCCCTCAGTTCCTAGAATCCAGTACAGAAATTCTGAAGGAATACACATTAATTTATATATTCTGAAGAAAACACATTATTGTTTCTTATGTCAAACTGGCACAAAAAAATCACTAAATTAAGAAACAAAACAAAGGTCAAGATGACACAGCAAAAGTGAAGGTATCAGTTACAGCCACAAGAAGAGGGGCTTTAATGCAGCATTTCTAGGACTATATTAGTAATAAAGTGAATTTTGCTCTGCCAGCTTTCTGTATGGGCTGGCAGGGAGGAGAAGCCCCAGATACAGCAAATTTGATTTTACCCCAATGATCTGAATTAATATATTTATATTAAATGCAAGAAAAAGGCCAGCATCACCAGCAGTGGTACAGCTTCTTTGTGAACATCTAGTTCTCCACACACACTAATGCACCAGCATGGCTAAATAATGGTTTTAATCCATCTCTTGGGGAAGCAATAGCCAAACAGTTAAAAGAAATTGCTGCATTTTTAAGCATTCAAACTCTTCCTCAATCTCACTAAGTTTTACCATTCCCTTGGTTTAAGAAAGACAACTGAATAGCAGGTGAAGAATCAGTGTTATGTACTTAAGCACATATTAGCTCATACCTGAACTGACAGTGACACTCATTGTTTTATAATAAAAATCACATCTGGTACCACTGAAGGAAAGAATTTTAGCTGTGCTCAAAACTAATTCTTGTTTATTGGTAGTGTAATAAATACCTGAATCTCTGGGCAAAATCAAATCCAAGCTGTTCCTGAAATCCACTGAAATGGCTTTTTTACTGTTCTGTCATCTAATTGCAGCAGAGATGCTGTTTCTTTTCAGCATTTAGCAGACAGGAGAATCAAGTTACACATCTTAAAGTTCTCCTTTACTGCATTAAGGAGATGTCAGCACTGAAGTTTACTTTTACAGCTTCTTTATTTGCCAATGAGAACATCTTGGGCAACCTCTGTGGGGATGAAGCTTCCAAACTTGGCTCTTTTATCCCCACAGAGAGAAACAGCACCCAGCTACAGGGCCTGACTGCTCAGACAGCAGAGACCTCAGTTTGGACATATTCACATTTGAATCTGGACTATTCTTCACGTTAAAAATGACAACACACATTTGTTCATGCTTTAATTAAGTGACTTACAGGTCACTTAATTCTGAAAATACTCTCCCTGCTTAGGCATTAAATACAGAGTACTATATATCCATTACTTATGCAAATGTTACAGAATTCTTAAAAAACACCTTTTCAGAAGGTCACCTTGAAATTCAGCTTCCAAATTAGCACTTTTTTGTGTGGGTAGGGGTGTTATTTTCCAGGTTTACACTTTTGCACCAAGTAGTTTAGAGTACTTGACCATCAAAATAAAAAGCAGATGCATTAGTGACACTAAACATACACCTGACACCTCAGCAACCCTTCAGTGACTGCAACCAGATTTCAGATTTTGATTCCAACATTGTTCTTGCCCACCTTTATCTAAATAAAAATGGTATAAATGTAACTGGCTGGCTGTTCAGCGTGATGGGGAAAAAACTCAGTGAACTACAATAGCTGGCAGCCAATCAAATAGCCAACAGAGGCTTTCTTTTTATCAAAGTTCCCCATCTGTTCTCAGTTTACTGTTTGAGTTAGAAATATAATTCTTCCACTATGGCTTCAGCATCTTGATGAAAGGCAAGATATGTAACATTCAGGTGTTATCTATCTAGAGCACCATTCAGCCTTGATAATGCCATTAGACTATCTTACTTCTCAAAAGGACTAAAGGATCCTTGGCAATATTAGCCAACAGCAAACAGATTTGCTCCCTTCTATTTTCTGAAAGTTCAGCCAGGCTTTTGGCAGAGCCCACAAAAAGAACAAAGGGGTCCTGCAAGTACTCCTTGTTCAAGGCTGATGTCCTACTGCCATCAGTGCTGCTACCACCAACTCAGTCTGTGAAGTTTGGGTACTCAAGCACCTCCTCAGGAAGGTTACTGCTGTAGCTCCTACCTTCTTTTGGCAAAATGGCAACTGCAGGGGAGTGGTCGATGACTGCATAGAGCTCTCTGCTCACGTACTGATCAAGCTCAATGAGCCTTTCTGAGGACGACTGTGACATTCCGTGATCACTCGTGACTATGACATTGATCACACCCCACAGCTTTGCTTTCTTCAGTTCAGAAATGAGATATCCCAGCTTTGTGTCAATGTCACGGATTACTGCTCCCATAAATGGGCTCTCTGGGCCCAGAAAGTGTCCAGACTCATCAGGCTGTTCCCAGTACAGGAGACCAAAGTTGATGGGGTCTTCTGATGTAAACCACTTGATGAGCTTTGCTACCCTGTCTTCAAAGGGAACAGATTCATTGTAGGGCATGTAATGTGTAGGCAAGACTCCATGTATCTTCACATCTGTTCCAGGCCACATAGCAGCACCAGATTTGTGTCCTTCCCTCTGGTTTGTCACCCATATTGGACTGGCCTCTTCCCAGAACTTGGAGTTGTGGGTGTTCATTTTGTTCAGGGAGAAGGTTTCGTTCAGGACAGGGTCATACATCTCGTTGGCCACGATGCCGTGGCTCTCAGCATAGAGCCCTGTCACCAGGGTGTAGTGGTTGGGGTAGGTCTTGGTGATGAACACGTTTGTCACCTGCCTGACGTGCACCCCGCTCTCCATGGCATGGTGGAAGTTGGGGGTGGGCACCCTGTAGATGTAATCCCAGCGAAAGCCATCAAAGGACACCAGCAGCACCCCGGGCTGCGCTGCCTGGAGACACGGCGCGCTCGGAACAGAGAGTAGGAAAATCCCCAGGACTTTCCAGTAACTGCTCATGGCTGTTCTGGAAGGCATCTGTCCCCTCCTCTGAGGCAACATGGCATCTGTTGAGCAGAGGCAGAAGTTGTCAAAGTTGTAACTTAGTTTTAACAATGAGTGGCTAAAATATTCCTTATGTATTTATATACTCTAAAATACATTTTACAAAAGCATGAAGTGACAGGACAAGGGGGAATGGCTTCAAACTGCCAGAAGGCAGGGTCAAATTAGATTTTAGGAAGAGATTATTTACTGTGAGGGGGGTGAGACCCTGGAACACATCCAGAGAAGCTGTGGCTGCCCCATCCATGGAAGTGCTCAAGGCCAGGCTGGACAGAGCTGTGAGCAACCTGGTCTGGTGGAAGGTGTCCCTGTCCATGCCAGGGACTTGGGACAAGATGACAATTAAGGTCCCTTCCAACACAAACCATTCTGTGATTCTAATTCTGATCATAAGACTCAAGGATTTTGACTCCTCCAAGCTATGACAGGCATTCCTCATCTAAGTCCTTATTATGTCCTTATCTGACACAATATGACACATAATTTCACTTTGTATTGGCTTGTGCTCCCTTGCCCCAGTTTCCTCCTGTTCTTCTCAAACAATTTCTCGTTTAAAACTCAGATAATTACTCAAAGCAAGATCCGTGTAAGAACCCTCACACAGAACTTCCCTGTCTGTAATTGACCTAAAATTTCATGCTAATATTTCTCACTTCTTGTTCAACAGCATCATTTAACCACAAGACCAGATATTGCTCAATCCAATCCTGCATATGGGTGGTATCAATTTCGTTACAGTTCCCTTTAGGTTCCCATTTTTCAGCAATCCTCTGGGACTCAATCACCTCTGAAATTCAGCTGAAAAACAGTGAATATGCAACCAATAAACCCATCTTAATACTCAGAGTACATAAATATCCTAGTGAATATAAGAAGTTATGGTATAACAAGCATCTGAATACCACTGCAACAATGGAATGGGATCTGTGGCCGCCCCATCTCTGGAATTGTCTGAGGCCAGGTTGCACAGGGCTTGGAACAACCTGGGCTCATGAAAGGTGTCCCTGTCCATGGCAGGGGGTTGGAATGAGATGAGCTTTAAGATCCCTTCCAACCCAACCTACTCTGTGATTATAGGATTCTGCAACTTGCAGGCAGTAAAATGTTACACCAAACTTGTGTGTCCCTCAAAATTGAAATCCAGGCCTTGAGTTCTGCTAAGAACAATCTGACATTCCAGAGAATGTCCTAATTTCCCTTTCAGCAAACAACACAGACCTAAAGGCTACGGATTACCTCAAATCCACCTGATGGGGGATTTCTTCCAGCTGAACCTGAAGGACGAAGGGACAAAACAATGTTGTGTTCATCAGAATCCCAGCTGCCAAATTAGACATAGCCCATAAATTCCCCTTCTGGGGAGGGACATGTATAGACTGAAGTGAAATCAAGTCTCTATTTCTGAATTTTACACTACTAATGAACTCATCATGATCTATAATTCTTTTATTCTAATTCCTTCACTGCATGCTCTCAATAAATAATAAATGACGGCTGGTTTGGGTTTTTTCCAAGGCCTTCTCATACTGCTCTTCTGCAGATACAGCCTAAGCACATCCCCTGACCCGGGTCTCTGCAGAGCTCGGCACCACAAAACTCTGGGGACCCGAGGGGCTCCGTGGGGACGAACCCACCGCACTGCCAAGGGCAGGAGCTGCCACACGGACACACGGACGGACAAGACAGACAGAGAAGCGCCCCGGGCCCCGCTCGGCGGCCGCCGGAGCCCAGCCCACGCGAATGCCGAGCCCAGGCCGCCATTCCCCACACGCAGCGCCCACACACCCACCAGCCCGGGCCGGAGGAGGCCGCGCACCCCCCGAGCCCCGGAGCCGCCGCCGTTACCTGAGGGGCCGCGGAGCAGCGGCTCCGGCCCGGCCCGGCCCCGTCCCGCCCGGGAGCGGCCCCGGCGCCGTCACTCAGAGCGTGCGGGGCGGAACGGCGCGGGGCGGGCCCGGCGGGAGGGGGACACGGAATTACGGAATTAATTGCGGAATTACGGAGGCACGGCGTCTTTTGGTTCGGGAGAGAGCTCTGAGAGCACAGATCCAGCCTGTGGCCGAGCACCACCGCGTCAGCTGAACCGCGGCCCTCAGGGCCGTGTCCAGTCTTTCCTTGAACGCCTCCACGGACGGTGACTCCACGGCCTTCCTCGGCAGCCTGTTCCAGTGCCGAATCATCATTTCTGTGAAGACATTGTTCCTAATGTCCAGCCGAAACCTCCTCTGACTCAGCTTGAGGCCGTGTCCTCTTGTCCTGTCCTTGTTCCCTGGGAGCAGAGCCCGATCCCCCCTGGCTGTCCCCTCCTGTCAGGAGCTGTGCAGAGCCGCAAGGTTCCCCCTGAGCCTCCTTTTCTCCAGGCTGAGCCCCTTTCCAGCTCCCTCAGCTGCTCCTCCTCAGACCTGGGCTCCAGAGCCTTCCCCAGCTCTGTTCCCTTCCCTGCACACGCTCCAGCCCCTCAATGTCCCTCTGGAAGTGAGGGGCCAGAACTGAACACAGCCCTGGAGGTCCCAGCTCAGGGGACAGTCACTGCCCTGGCCCTGCTGCCACATCGTGGCTGGTACAGCCCAGGTGCCTTTGGCCTTCTTGCCCACCTGGGCACAGCTGGGCCATGTCCAGCTGCTGTCCCCAGCACCCCGGGTCACAGGTGAGGTGACCTCGGGTGGTGTTCCCTGGTACAGCCCAGGCACAGATGTCACAAGCGTTGTAAGGGCGTTGCTGCATGTCATAGAGCTTGGGCAGGGCTGGCTCTGCTGACTGGAAAACAAAGAGTAAAATTCATTCTTTGGATATCTGGAAGTGCCTCTTCAGTTAGAAATAATAATAATTTTAAAATTGCTGTTTTTCTATCAACCTTTTTTCTCCTCTTGTGTTCTGAAGCTCTAAATTTTCCATTTGCTTCCCAGAAGATGCTTTTCCCCACCTTTTGATGTCCAGACTCACAGCTATGTCCTGGAATGAAAATGAATTTATCCTTCCCCATCTCACTAGAATCTAACCTGCTGAACTGGACAAAAATCCAAGCTAGGTTTCCACCTTTCCTAGTTGAGGATCTGTGTTATGTATGAGTCCAAAGTCTGTGTCCTGTGTATGTACACAAACCCCACCCCAATTCATGGCAGTGTACAAAACTCTCTTCTTACTGGTGCGTTGGAACACAGAATCATAGAATTGTTGCACACAAGCACTGCCTATCTACTAAATAAATAAATATTTTGTATATATTTATATTTCTAAATTTCTATTTTTATATGTATATCTATATACATATATGTGATACCTTTCTCCCTTTCACCATACCACCAGGGATTGTACTAGGGAACAAGGCTCTTCTAATTGTTTTCTTAATGTCTTTTTCCCCCCTCCTTCATTACTGCTGTCCTGTTACAGGTGTGAGGCTGAGCTAGTCCAAGCCCAGAGAATCACATTGCTGCTGTGCCTGGTAGAACCTGCGTGGACGTCGCTGTTCTGCTCCTATAGGACAAAGTCCACTATGGGATTCCTGGCTGTGAACCCCACCAGAAACTTTGGAGAAATGGAAAAAAGTAAAGTTGTTATAAAACTGCACCTGTGCGTACTGAAATCTCTTGCTGGGTGTCCCTCAACAGCAATGTGCTGTCCCACGTTGTTACTCGTTAGCTAGAAAACACTGTGCTCACATTTACTGTTGTTTCAGGTTTGATTTTCTGGGATCTAGAAGTGTTGGGAGCTGCCTCTGCAGTGGCTGGGATCAGTCACTAGAGGGTACAGGTGCACCTGGATTTAAGGAACAACATGAATAGCTGGAAATTTTAATATTTGCCTTGGATGCCAGAAATGGCTCAGCTGCTTAACACTGATATAAAATGAAAGTAAAGCACAGACAAGGAGTTTGCTAATTCCACCAAAATGTTTAATACCATAATAGATTTTCATTGAAGTACAGCGCTAATGTGAATATTTGTACAAAATATGTGGTTAAAAATAGTATTGATTTATAATATATACAGATATGTCACATCCGTGTCAGAAATGCAGACACTCGAATGAAACCATGAGAAATGCTTTTAAATCTACAACAACATACACGAAATATTTCTGCAGCTACCCACAGTAGGACAACTTGCCAAACTGACACTTAAGGATCCACCAGTCCTTACAGATGGCATTTCTGTCAGAAGTTTCTGTACAAGAACTCTGCTCTAAAATGGATTCAAAACATTTACCTTCATTAACCCAACAGTGAAGAGAACACATCTGTGTGACACTAATGTAGACACAACTTTCTCGCACTAGATATATGATCAGTTACAATAATTTGTTAAAAGAAGGCTGATTTTCTGGTGAGAACAATAGAGAGGTTTAATCTTTCTTGCTGGATACTCTTAATGTTGTGAGTGAGCCCCTGATTCAAATGGGCTCTTACTACAGCTCTCAGGTACATGACTCTGCATCCTGAAGTCTGTTTTAAGGTTCTGAATATCTTAATTTTTCATTAACTTCAAGGCTGCTCACACTTCACAGCTTTCCCAGCCTTACTCCAGCAAGAACCTCCCTAAAAAAGTCCCTATTTAAGCTTTGTAGCTGCAGCATCAGGACACAATCCTATATTAAGGTGACTCTTGCTGCAGCCCCAGAATCTGTGTAGTTACTGAACAAACTGACAGAAGGGGAGAGACAATTCAGGCTGGTTTTTTTAAGCTTTCTGAGCATCTCTGCAGTAGAGACTTTCTTGGTTCCTGCCATTCCATCCAGAGTGCTGCTCCTGTTCTGCCTCTAACAGTGCTGGCTTCTCTCCCCTCCAAGCCAAACCAAATACACTCCACACTTCAAAGAGACCTGTGGGAAAGAGCTTTTATAACACTTCCTGCCTTGTCCTTTTACCCTTGAATGCTGCAGTCTACATGTATTCAAAAAAAAGAGCACAGCTACTGTTATAAAAACATCTCTTTTTAAGAGGAGCCTGGAATATTGAAATGTGCTGTACTCCCCCAGAAGATGGGTTAAACCAGGAAAAGCAGTGTTTGGGGTTTTTGCTAGTCAAGAGCATTGCATGATGCTGAGCATAAATGAGGGTCTGGCTTTAATCCATAGCTGGTTTTGTTTTTTGATAAACCAGAATTAAAAGTGATCTCTTAGGCAAAAGGGAATCAAGGACATCCAAAAGTATTTCGTTCACACTAGTATGTGAGAGAAAGCCTGAAACTGCAAAAGTTGAGTGCTGAGGTGTTTGCCACTAAAGAAGGACCAAAAATAAATTCATTGAATATTTTTCAGAGGATCTGAAAGTGCTGTGACTGTGATCAGTCTGGTCCTCTGGGACACAGCTCTCTGCCATCCCCAGCTGAAGCCCTGAATCTCATTTCCCAGTGCTGTGTCCACTGCCAGGCACGGTGGAGGAGCCACAGCCAGCCTGTCACAAACACAGCATTTCAGTTGGGTGGATGAAGAAACTCATGGTGGTGGGGGAAGCTCTTCTGGTGCTCAAAGTGAAGAATAAACCAGGCTTCCTGCCTTTCACCTCTAAAAGAGGTGGTAAGAACCCCAGAAGAAGTTCACTATTACTTGTTTTTCTGATTAAAACACAGAGGTTAAGGCCTGTCCTTTTCAAAGGAATTAAAGAGCTCAGATTTTACTTCTCCAGTGAGGCTCCTTAAGTGGATCTAATTTTCAGAATGATGAACAATCATCCTTTGAGAAATGAAGATTTCTGTGTGCCAGGCACACAGAAAAACAAATCATTTTTTCAAATCCAGATTTGAGCAATTCAGTATCAGAATTTCACAGGATAGTTATCAGCAAACTCATCTCCCAGTTTCCAGTCTTTTGCAAGACCCAGCACAAACTGATGCAAGAGACAACAATTAGTTTAAATTTTTATAAAAATGAATGCTGACAGACCTCTGACCCCAGCCTGGCTGGCAGCTGGATGCCATGTTCCTTGTCCAAGCACTCATGGCCACAGCATCACCCATGATTATAAAAGCACAGTGAGAACCACATCAGGGGGCTGGGACGTGTTGGGCTTTTGCTCACCAGGGACTGCACTGCAGCTTTTTTTGTGTACACTGAGCCAAATCCACAGCAAGCCAGAGCAAGTTCACATGACTGTGAAACTGCAGCAGCTTAAAATGGAACATGGCATAGCCTGCCAACAAGAAGGCAGCTTCCCCCTTAATTGCTACTGAAACAGAGTTTGGCCTATGTCACACGTTTAAGCATTTTCAGTTCTAGCAGGGGTATACACCACACTACTCAGTTTATCGATATAGTTTAACTCTTTGAATGTTGCTTTTCCAAACACCAGCGCAAGCAGAACACAAAAATACTGTTTGCCATATTTATTATTTTAAACTAAGCTCTGAATTATACAAGTGTAAAAGTGATTAATTAGCCAGTAGCTTTTTAATACTCCTATAAAATATGACTAAATAGAATATTTCAAAAGTTATGTACAATACAATGGAAAAGCTCATGGCATCTGTGACAGTGCTCAGACAAACCACTGGAATTGCATCCTTCCAGGAGTTCAGTCCATTCCTCAATATAAACAACAATCTGTATTTTTGCTGAAAGCTTTTACAGTGTTGCTGAATGGGACAGAGCAGGGGGAAAGACCAAAAAAAAACCAACCCACCCTTCTCACCCAATTTAGAATCAAAGTAGTGCTACAAAATTTATGCCTGGGGAGAATTTTTTACAACGTAAAACACTTTACAGTGGCTATGGCTGTGGTCTTGCTATGGTTGAGGAAGGGATGCTCTTGCCATATTTTCTTGGCTGAAAACAAAGTTTACTGGAGTGTGTCTGTGTATGTTAGGAAGGGGGGAGTTTGCACACTTGTCTTAATTACAAAAATCAAGGCCACAAAAATTACTTGTTTTGTTCCAAAAGAGCAGATTCTAAAACACTCTTTCTCCATGCACTGGAAATGTTTTCATGCTTTAAACTGTAGTGAGGATGTCATTAAAATGTCAGTTTCATTTCTGAAGAGGTCAGAAAGGACAAGTAGGCAGCAGGCAACAGAAGCAGCAGCTGTACTCCCCTGATTTTCTTCTTTTAATTTCCAAAGAGCAGCAGGAGCCATGTCCACCCTTCAGAGGCCCCAGGGCATCACCTCCAGCTGCTCCCTCCAGTTCCTGCTTTGGGGAGGAAATTAAAAGGAGGTAGGCTGTGCCACTGTGCCTCAGGAGTCACAGTGTAACACTGAGGCTCCATTCTTCCAGGGCTCCAGCAGGAGAGAACCCCTGACACCCTGTGCGAAGTACAAATCAGATTGGCTGACCTCAGAAAAGCAAATTCCCACTCAAATTAGTAGGGGCTCTGCCTGTGATTTACTGAACAGGACAACTCCCCTTCCAGATAGTCAGCATTTTTTGGAAGAAGCATTCTTTCCATGTCAGGCAAGAACCAGCCTTTAGTAAAACACTAGCTTCTCTCAAGAGTCACAAATGCTTATAGTTTGATAATACGGATATTATTCCAATAATACATGAAACACTTCCTTTTTTTTTTTAGGAAAATGATCATTATTTTATCACATACAGGTGATATATAAGCTTTGACCATAGAGACTGCTTTGAATTTTCAGGTTTGTAATTGTGTTTCTATTTCAATGCTCCAAGCAATGAGCCATGTCCTGCTGCCTCCTGGGTAGCACCACACAGCTTTCCAAAGCACGGAGTACTCACTGAATGAGGCCTCATTTTAAATCTGTTTGAAAATGCACTTTGAGGAAAGAACATTTAAGGTCCAGTGCTTTAATTTGCAGTGTAGTTTTACATCATTTGAGGCCAAAGTACTTAGTTCAGAACCATGTCTCTCCAAAGTTTGAGGACATGGATACAAGGACAAGACTTGGCCTCCTACAGTCTTGCCTTTAAAAAAATCCATTAGCAATGATATCTGATCATCTTACTGGGCATGGACATCACGTCCAAACCCTATGGACATCAGTGCTGGGTGTGTTCTCAAAAAGCCAGTGCTGTTACTGCTGGAATATCCTTTGTGGCCTAAGATGGTGTTTTAAACAGGATACATTCCTAGGCTGTGACTAACAATTTGTTTCCTTAAATCAATTTTAAATGTATCACTGGGAAAATAATTGACATGGCACCTCTAAGGAGTTACTTTAAGAAAACTTCACACCTATATCATGAAGATACTAAAGCCCCATTTTCTGTTCAGTCTCTGCTGTATTTAATGAGTAGTATTCCATCAGTGTAACAGCACACAACAATGCCCATAATGCAGTAACAATTATCACATTATGGAAATAAAGAACTGCATCTCATCAGAAATACCAGGAGGGGCTGTGGTGGTCAGAGGCTGAACTATGTGAGAATGACAAGTCCTCATTCCCAGATGTCCTCACCTTGCAGGCTGGGAATGCCATCTCCTGTCCTCACTGGCAGAGCAACACGCCTGTTGTCCTGGAAGTGCTGCCAAGCCAAGACCCTGCAAAGGGGACCTGACTCTGCTGAAGCTTTGTAGCATTGCTGCTAATTAAGGGTGTGATGGAACTCTCCCTCAGAAACCAGATCTTTAGGTTTTATGACAAAAATTTTGATTGCAGAACCTAAGCTGACTTTTCAGATCCTAGAATAAGCTTCCAAGATGTACTTACTTATTTTAAGCTGTAAAGGATTTTAAACCATGGAGGCTCGCTGTGCCATTTTATAGTCACTTTGGGGAGTACAGCTGCAGCTAATTAGCCTAAAAATCCCACCATACCTTACACATACACTCAGTTTCTGCAGTATTAATTTCAGTGGAACTACTCATGTGCATAAATTAAGCGCATGCTTAAATATATGCAAAATCTGAGCTCAAATGTCTAGAAAATATGTTCTCCAAATGACAAGTATGCCTTAAAAAAATAAATCATCATGGAAGGTCTGCCAGACAGGGAATCAGGGACCTGTCTGCTGTCAGCCATGATGCAAACACAGAACAGTTTTTGTAACCCAGTATATATTGCAAGTGAAAGAAACATGCAGGATGGGGTGAAAAAAGGGGATTCAGTTGCATGCAGTCTAATTTCAAGTGTGTAATTATGGTCCTGTTTTCTTTGGCCTAAAAAAGAAAAAAAAAAAAAAAAAAATCAACTAACCTCTGCTCACCTCCACAAACCCAAACTGCATACAGCTCAAAAAGGGTTTTGAAGCACAGGACACGGGAAGGGAAAAGGGCTGAATATTAGAGATGTGCAAGTAATTACTGACAATTTCAGGGCTATTCACCACACCATTAGGAAAGCATTCAGCCTGTAATGTTACTGGAACGTTCAGCTATGACAGAGAGTAAGGAATCCCATCTTACATGAGCAGTCAGTCACCTCCTCTCCCTCAGACCCGAAGAGATGCACCACTCATCCCTTGGTAGAAGACGAATTGACAATCCCTACTGATATTCTGGCTCCCTTCTCTCCAGAGAGAGGAACTGACCAGACCCCCCCAGCAGCTGCTGCCTCTCCCCTCAGCCCAGAGAGCTCCATCTCACATCCCTGCCACCATTTCAGACCACCATTCTCTACAGCTATTGCTGGAAGAGGGTTCTTTTCTGTTGTTTCTGAAAATGTTGCAAAGATGGTATTCCTTACAGAAAATTCCAGGGGGGTGCAAAGGCCACCAAGCTGCTAGTAGAGTAAAAACAACTCACCTACTCCCCTTAAAAAAAAAAGGAAAAAGGGAAAAAGACTGTTGGGAAGTGAAGAGGGCAGAGGAGCAGGCTGCTGGATGAAGGGCAGTAGCAATCCTGGGAGTTTGAATACCAAGACTGATATTGGCCTAATTCCCACCCAAACGATCTCTGGTAGTGGTGTTTCAGTATGCAAATTACAGCTGTGAAAAGATCCTCAGACTGAAACCAACCCTTGTTTCCTCAGCCTTTTGTCCTTTCCAGCTAGATCTATCAGTTGGTGTGTGATATGGTTACAGGTACAAAGATCTTTTTCCTAGCCCTTTTGTTACAGAGGCTTGATTATTGTGAAGGGGCTTCAATGACCTTAATGTCCCGGTGCTCAGAAGGCAAAGGCTGCCTTTCAACAGAACAAAGCAAACAAAAACCAAGAGCTGTGCTGGAGGAGAGAGAAGTGCTGCTTCTGCCGGAGAGGCTCAGTTAGATACAGGCGGCGGCACACCAGGGCGTCGAGTTTGAATGATTTTTGGCTTTGGAGAATTCTTTGGGTCCTCATCTTCTTCCATGTCGCTGTCACAAACGTGCACTACCACACTGGGAGTGGACTCTGTTCCTGCGTGCAGCTCGTATTTCTCTCCTGGAAGCAGAGAAAAGCAATCACATCAAACGATGGCAATCTGAGTAGCAACACAGCCCGTGGCACTCCTGGACTGCAGAACACTCCACACCCGGGTAGGGAGCTGAGTGTGTGCTAAATACAAGAGAGCACCAGCACGGCTGGACTCCGTCAGCTGCCACAACACATCCTGGGAATCCTGCCCCTGGAGGCAGTTTGATCCCAGGTCTGTAAGGCATCATAAAATACACACATCCTTGTGTCTGTAATGGGTTTTGGTACTAATACTGGTGGCCAATGGCACTGAAATAAACCCTCAAAGTAGGCAGAGGAAGGAGAAAGAAAACAAAATTTCATGGTTAAAAGATGAAATGGAACCCAACCTATCCAACCTGTGGTCTGAAGTTATTTCACACCTGTTAGGTTGGGGTTATTCTTTATTTTTGCTGTGGCTTTCCTTCAGTCCCATTTAAAGCCCAGTTGCTGCTCTTAGACAGATTTCAACACTTAATCTAATTTCTCCAGAAATAAATTCTCCCATATCTCTGCTGAAGACAGATTTTGAGTTTCAAAGCTCTTTAGCTAGGGCTGTAACAAATTTTGTCTCTACAGATGAGATTACAGAGCAGTCTATAAATGCTCACTAGAGAAGGCTGAATGCCTAAACAGTACATATATTTTCTAACTATCTACATTCCTTATTTAAGTCTCAACACAGTACTCTGAACATGGCGTTTTTTTTCCACAGAAAATAATCTGAATTGGAAGGGACCCACAAGGATCATGGAGTCCAACTACTAAGAGACCCATATGGGCTTGGGTGGTTACCTACAAAAGTCCATAGGCAAACAAAGGATCAGACATAGGGCTTTGAGTCCTGAATTCAGCCTGCTGGCACTACATGTATTCTCGATTTTACATGGGATACAAGTAGGCACTGGTAATAAAATTGCTATAAATGAATTTAAGACTTTAAAAAAACCAACTTTGCCTGCAAAATCTTCTGAGATGAGGGAGGTGAGGCCCCAGCAAACCCAGCTGGCCTCTGTTTGTGGCAGAGTGGCTCCTAAATGCTGCACCACTGGCAGAAGCCAGCAGTGCCACATGTTGTACCATGGAAGCAAACAGCAGTCCCTGCCTCAAAGCACTTATGGCTTGCTTGTGGCACTAATTTGGAGTTTTATTTGTCTGCCACTTTGTGGCTGAGTAATTCATGTGAAGAGGGGGTTTTAGGTTTGGCTCTGCATTAGAACATACAGTTCTGGGACTGTGCTCCCATGCTGTTTGTGCTGACAAATTCCTGGTCCAAATAAGCTTGGGTGGCTTGAGACTAGAGGACACACTGTATTTTTGCGTGAAAACAAGAAGGCAACTAGTGAATAATAGCTATAAGCCAGGCATCTTGCTGTGAGAAATATTTTACTGCTGTGATACCATTAATGTTGACATTTAACTGCTCTATTTTTGGCAACCTTTCCTCTGAATCCAAATCGAGCAAAGCATTACAGGTCTTGCTGATAGGCTAAAATATAAAAAGAGAAATAGCTTGGTTGTGCTGCATTGAGGAATTATGTGGTTTTTCTCTGCCCATTTTCCCTGCGGGCCTCAGCTAATTTCTCAGCTCTGGGCTGACGTCAATGCCGCCAGGCAGCACCAGGGCTGCGTTGGTCACTGTCACCAAGGGCTGCATTGGTCACTGTCACTGCAGGCAGCGTTGGTCACTGTCACCGAGGGCTGTGTTGGTCACTGTCACCAAGGGCTGCATTGGTCACTGTCACTGCAGGCAGCGTTGGTCACTGTCACCGAGGGCTGCATTGGTCACTGTCACCAAGGGCTGCATTGGTCATTGTCACCGCAGGCAGCGTTGGTCACTGTCACCATGGGCTGCATTGGTCACTGTCACCGCGGGCAGCATTGGTCACTGTCACCACGGGCAGCGTTGGTCACTGTCACTGAGGGCTGTGTTGGTCACTGTCACCATGGGCTGCATTGGTCACTGTCACCACGGGCAGCGTTGGTCACTGTCACTGAGGGCTGTGTTGGTCACTGTCACCATGGGCTGCACTGGTCACTGTCACCGCGGGCAGCATTGGTCACTGTCACTGAGGGCTGTGTTGGTCACTGTCACCGAGGGCTGTGTTGGTCACTGTCACCACGGGCAGCGTTGGTCACTGTCACTGAGGGCTGTGTTGGTCACTGTCACCGAGGGCTGTGTTGGTCACTGTCACCGAGGGCAGCTCCCTCCGCAGTGCCCTCCTCCTACAGCAGCACCGCCCAGCAAATCACACCCACTGCCCTCCTAAAAGGTAGTAATGCCACTTCAAATGCCACATTCTTTTACTGCTCAAATCCCTCCCAGAAGAACTCACTCTTTCTGCTGAAAAAGAACAGTGAAAAAAGTACAGACGCAAGGAAAAATATTCAGATGCCGCTGGCACAAGGAACTGCAGCAGCAATTAATGTCACTTTGCAAACCAAAATGTGATGCACTCATGAATTAGTTTTTTAAGGCATAAAGTTATTTCTGAGCATAAATGAGCTGCAGACTCTGTTCTGTAAGCAAACAGCACAAAACCTTTTCATGACTGAGTTGGGAACAGGACAGCAATAACTCTGGGACTTTTGTACAGCCATATCTTGTTCCAAAGTTCCACTGTTTGAAGAAAAACACTAAGGTGATAAGAACAAAATAATCCAATAGGTACAGCCAGATTAGCCCTTCCCTTCTGCTGCTTCCCTGTTTCTTTTTTTTTTTCTTTTCTCTTAAACACCATTTGCAGCATAAAAAAAATAAAAATTAATGAGCTAAGCCTGCAGCAGTTCAGCTACTGAAGCAATGGTTGAGTCACTGGAGTGACAAGACCTAGGTTCTCCCAAGCTATGAGTAGCAAGTTGAATTAACGTAGGTAAGATTCTTCTATTTCTGTACTGCCACCCAAGCATTTGTCCAGTGACCTCCTTCATCTGTCTCTGACATGGCCTTCTCTGTGTTCCCAGGCCCAACACTGATCCATGCTCCTGCTTCTCCTGCTTGGCTGGAGAATTCTTACAGGCTAGCTTAGCCAAAGGATTCTTGGGGACAAGGGTCTTTCTCCTCCAGCTGTCTTTGGCCTATCTCTATCCAGTAATAATAAATTTAAACCTTTATATAAGCTAACAGTGGCAACTCACATAAATTTACTAAAAAAAATATCATAAAATTTATCAAATACACTCTGCCCTTCAGGAAGAATTCAGCTGTGGCACATCCACTATATCGATTTGTCAATAAAACTTACTGATAAGACCCTGAAAACAGCAGAGATGTTCCTCTCTAACCATTTGCTTTGCATAAGAAAAACAGTAAGAATTTGAAGTTTTCTCCCTTAACAATGAGAACAGCTGCTTTTATGTCACTGGGCCCTACTTTTTGTGACCTCATGAGCCAGGAGTAAACCCACAGCCTTGGGTGATGCAAGACAGATGAGCACAGAAGTAACTTATGATATTTCAGAATTAAAAATAATGGTATAGGATTTTCTATCCCTCTGTGAGTCAATACTGTGACCTTTCCTTAATGGTGCAGTTCCTGTCTAACAGGGCCCTTTTGTCCAGCAAAGATCAGGCTCATATACATAAAGAATAATGTAAAAATGCTAATGATAATGTGTAGCTACTTCATCCCCAATTCAGACTCATGAACAAAGGTTAATGAGTTCACAGCTGCCCATTTCATGTAAATGCGGCATTAGCATCATGAAAATACCTTCCACTTACAGTCCCTTCATCCAAGTGCTTTACAAATAACAGGATGCAAATAACAGGAGGTCCTTTGTATGGGTGCATGTTTGTGACAGAAGAGCTACAGCCCATCCCACAAAACACCTCCATAAAACACCTCTACAGCATGAATCTGCCATAGCAAAGTGGAGGAGCTGTTCCCTGGAAGCCCATTACTGATGCTGTAGGAGCTGGGCACCCTCCTCTTCCAACCAGAGGGAAAGTTTTGTCTTACCAGGGGCAGGGTACAGCTCTCCTGTACTATGCCCCTGGTAAGAGAAGGGAAGGGCAAAAGTACCCACAGAACAGCAGGGAAAGGAAGACAGAGATGAAAAGTTTTATCTATCACCATTTGTTTGCCCCTCCATCCCCTTTTAATCCTCCCTGGGAGTCATATGAAGTATTTAGTATTTCCTTTGACACAGTGATGACAAACACAAGAGTTTGAAAACACTTGGGCACAGAAAATCTGCCTTGTCAGATGGTTTGAAATCCCTCTGTATGGCATTTCCTGGGCAGGGTCCTGCTCTCATCTGTTTTCCCCTTCCCTAGGGAAGGGTGAGCCAAACCCAGGGCAGAGCAGGGGCTGAGGCTGGCAAGGGGAAGTCAGAGTGGCACCTGGGATCCTGGGGAAAGGCACTCTGGAGTGCAGAGTTAGAAATGAGGGGATACAGGGCAATCTGTTGTGCAGAATGAGGCAGTGGGGGAAGGAGAGCAGATACAGGCAGGCTGGGGAGTGGACAGGGACAGGGAGGGACTGCTTTCCAGAAAAGAAGGAGCATATTCTAGTGTCAAGAGGATAGTTAGCAAATCACTGCACGAATAAATGGCAAACAGCTGCCTGTCCTTTGAGAGGAGCAGCTCTACTGTAGACACATGCTGGACCTGGAGACTCCCTCTCCATCCACTTTGCAAAGGTTTCTCACATAAAACATGTCTGCAACGTGGGGTGGTTGTTTGATTGTTTGCCTGTCAGGTCCAGGTTGTATCCTCACCTGGCCTAACCTGGAGCTAGCTTTTTCCTACAGGAATGCTTGCAACCTGCCAGGCTGTTCTGTAGTCCAGGCCCTGATGTCTGCACATCTTCATCAACATATCGAACTACTGGAAGTTGTCTTGACAGTGGAAGTGTTTTCCATCAAACTGATTAACAATTGCACTTCTTTATTTGCAATATATTGAAAAGATTGTAGGCAGGTGGTCAGCACCAGGCACAGTCATGGTTCCTGGCTCTGACTGATCTACAGCACTCTGTTCATGCCTCATTTAAAGCCTAATTTCTGCATCTGTACAAAGTGAGAATATACATCAATCATCCAGGAACCTAATTAAATATGCCACGACCTTCCCTAAGGAGTAAATGCACCCTCACCGATCTCAATTCCATGTGAAGGGGTCAAAACCAGCTTCCTTTTGAGCACAGAAAGAAATCTGTTCCATCAGACCCCCAAGATGCCAGCCTGTCACTGCTGCAGCTAAAACACCTGTCCAAAACTGCTGGCACACAGCAAATCTGTTAACTCACTTCCAGCATACTCCTTACACTCTGGAGCAGATCTCCCAACATTTTGCAACCAGGGACAATTTTGGTGTCTAATTTTATGGCTATGATGATTATGGCACCATACTGTGGCAGGAGGTGACCTGGATTCAGGGAATGGGAAAGGAGCATGGGTCTGTGTCCAGGTGGTACATCTTGCATTTCCAGTGAAGTAGGACAATAAAACTCATCTTATGCTGAGGGCATACAAAGACAGTGTTCACTATTTAGAAGCACTAAGGAGTTTTCCTGGTCCTCAGATGTTTATTATACCAAATCACTGCATTTAATACAGCAAAGATTCCTCACAAGTTAAAGACACGAAAGTCAGATTCTACACTCTCAGCTCTGTAAACAACTGTGCCCAGTGAGTATTTTTCGACAGCTGATATGCCGTAGTTACATTTTTAAATTGTGCTTCTCAATGAAAAAAAAATCTCCTCTCTGAGGCTACCAATGCTGTTTGATGTCCAGCAGTGTTTTACTGCTGCAATACTGAGAAACGAGTGTTAGTGGGGTTTGTTTTTCAATGAAATTCTAAACATAGTAAATGCACAACTGAGAACAGCAACACTATTTTAAACCCGCCGCTGCAGTTAACTAAAATTGATCCCTCTAACAAGTGCTAAAAATAGAAAGAAGAGAGCACACAATGGCTTTTCATATTGCTCCCTGCAGGCTCCTTAAATCCGGGTGAATTTGACCTTCACGCAAAGCTGTCCCAGAGTGTGGGACAATGAGTGATATTTCACATTCCACTGCTCCAGAACAGGAATTGATTTATTACCCAGCTAGCTCGGGAATTCGTTTACATGTTTCCATTTATAACACTGCTGCATCAAAGGGGAAAAAAAAAAAAGGAGGTTTTTGGTTTTTCTTTTATTCAGCATTTTAGAAGCAAAGTATCACTCCTGGAAATAATAATATGCAATATCGTATGAAGTCTTCCCCCTGACTGCTTTCTTCTACTGCCTACAAACCATAGGAATCTCCTGATGTATATTTTCCTCTTGTGAGAGATCCCATCTGAAAAAGACAGGAGATAATCCTGAAAACCTTGTGAATCATGAAACATCCTTCTGCTCCCCATGCACTCCAGCTCTGAGCTCCTTTGGTGCAGTTGCACAAAAGCCCCAATGATTAGATGTCTGCAATTGGAAGCTGCTCTCAGAGCGAGCAAGCAGCATTCCCAGTACAGCTGGGGAGAAAACAATTCTCTCATCCCACAAGAATTTCAAAAATAAACTGCTAAATTTTCATGAGCTCACCCCCACAATTGTTATTAGATTGGATATGAAATATTTTATTTTGGTATGAAGATAATTTAATAGGCTATTTTTTCCTTGTGGCTTATGAATGTAAATTAGATTAATTTGTAAATGATACTGCTTGGACCTGAAACTGGAACCTTTCTCATTTTGAAAATTCTAAACCAGGATGCTTTAACAGCTTTGAGAGGAAACTATTTGTAAAGATGACTTAATTAAATCAAAAGTAACCCTTTCCTATATAAAGTTTTGGTTTTATCAGATGTGCTTTTCCACGGAAAGCATTGCTTGAAAATCCCAGCTAGCTTCAACTCCTGGCGTTAGCTGAAGATGGGAAGACGGAAGAAAGCCTGGATGCATTATCCATTGACATTTATCTTGTGCTAAGGGAGCCTACAACTTATCCCATTCCTCCTGCATGGTTTTCAGCAGGAAATGAGCATTCCTAACAGAGCAATCCCACCGGGACTGGGGAACAGTAGTTCTCTCTCAATGAACAATGTGAGAGATTCTCCACTCCAGTGAATGTGCACTTTTTCAAGTGAGAAATCTGCACCCTGAAATGCAGAACTGAGCAGATGTCGTGTACAGCAAAAACTCCTCACATCCACAGCCAAACATTTGTCCAGTCCCCACCTAAACCATCAGCTGTGTCATCTAGGCACAAACCCCAGCACAATAAATGGTGTAAGCAAAGCTTTGATCAGCTCTCACAAGCTGCAGATAACACACAATTCTGTGCCTACACATGGCAAAACTCATTCTGAAGGAAAGAACCAGGTGACATCCATCAACTGAAATCCAAATTTTAATGCAACTTCCAGCTCTATGCCAACTCCCTCTACAGTTATTATCTACACTGGAATTTCTTGTCTGCTTTTCCTGCCACGTTTTCACCCAAGGACCACAAGCTTACCTGGTCCAAGCTTAGAAACTGCATAAAGGAGGTCGTAGTTGATGACGGGTGTTGCATCATCTATTGGTTGCCACCCTACAGGTGGGGAGGCTGGAGGCGAGATGAGAAACTGTTTTGCAGGCTGTGGTGGTGCCAAATGAAGCTTGTCTCCATCTGTCTCAGAGGTTTGAATCTTTAAGGCATAACAAAGACACTGTTTAGTACAGGAAAGAATCACACAACGCTTTGAGTTGGAAAGGACCTTTAAAGGTCATCTCCTCCAACCCTCCTGCCTTGCTCAGAGCCCCATCCAGCCTGGCCTTGAATATTTCTATGCATAAGGCATCCAGAACTCCTCAGGGCAACGTGAGCCAGTGTTTCACCACTCCTACTGTAAAAGATGTATTCCTTGCATCCAGCCTAAAACAACCTTCTTTTAGTTTAAACTATTTTCCCTGTGCCCTATTGCAACAGGCCCTGCTAAAAGGTCCATTCCCACCTTTCTTGTAAGTACTGAAAAGCCACAGTGAGGTTTCCTTGGAGCGTTCTCTTCTCCAGGGTGAACACCCCCAGTTCTCAGCCTGTCTCCACAGCAGAGGGCTCCTGCCCTCTGAGCATCTTTGTGGCTTCCTCTGGCCTGATTCCAACAGGTCCATGCCCTTCCTGCATCTGGGACCCCAGTGCTGGACACAGGACCCCAGGTGGGATCTCACCAGATCAGAGTCACGTCCCTCAGCCTGCTGGTCACACGGTGGGTGATGCAGCCCAGGATATTTGGGGTGCCAGGGCACATTGTCCAGCTTCTCACCCCCACAGGATGGCTAAATGGAATGACTGCTCAAATCATACCCTTCTCACCCCAAATGCCACCCAGGCAGGGTTTCAGCACCAGTCTCAGAAGAGAAGGCCTGGAGCTGAATTTCATCTCAGCCTTACAGATGGTGCCTCTGCAGTAAATGCACAGTGTGGGGCTGTGACATCAGCAAAGCTACAATGTCTGTGCCTCTTGTGTAAACTCTTTCAGGATAAATGCAAAGCTTTGGTAGCCCCAGCTGCTAGCTCAGAGATTTCTGAGGCTGTAAAGGCACTGTTGTGATCTGGTCTAAATGCCTAAATAAAAAGTGATATCACACAAGTAACGCCTGCACCAAGGCCTTGTAAGTAACTTCAGAAAGGTTTCTACAGATTTTATTTCTTTAGTTGAAGTGAGAAAGCAATCTATGATGTTCCTTAAGTCATTTGCAACTGAGTGCCCTTATATTATATCCATATTGAATTATCTACTTTAATTCCTGCTCTTTTCTAGTATGTTAAAGAAGCCTTGATATAAATTAATTGTAGTGCAGCCATACCTAAGCAAGGTTACAACCAGCTCAAGCACAATAAACTCTATTTCCAGGACAGCAAACATGGGGTTTGCAAAGAACCAGTCTGAATCACTCAACTCCATGTTCCCCGGAACTTGTAGGTCTGGAAGTGGTTATTCAGCCTGGCTGAGGCCAGACACTGCTCCAGACACTGCTGCTGCCACATCTTCACTCCCTGAACACGACTAATAAGCTCTTGTAAGACTCAGTGTACCGGAGAGCATAGTGCAGGTATCAGAATGGCTCTGCAGGAAATCAGCTTAGATAGGGAGACTAATCACTGTTGTGCACATTTTTCTTTTTGTTGTTATCTCAAGTTTCCAATTAGCCTCCTGAATGGACAATTAGAATGAAACCATTCTCAGTTCTGCCTAAAAAACCTGCAGGTTTTGAAACCTTTCAGAAAATTCAGAGCTAGATTTAGGATATCAGGGCATAGAAAATAGGATTGAGGTAGATTCTTAACACCTAAATCCAGCTGTAAGATCTTCTGAGCTCATCTAACTCGTTAAGCACATTGTTTTTTTTCACAGCTGTAGCTTCCCATCTTCCTGTGGTTCTGCTCCTGCCTAGGCTCAAATCAGCTCCTATTCTGACCAGGAGGAAGAGGCTCATAATTTAACACTGTGTGTTTGTTTGATACCTTGAAGTGAGCCAGCCCTTATCCTCAGACCTCTGAAGGGCCAAGCTGGCAGCTCAAAGCACACCTACATTACTTATAAACACCAGTGGTTATCTCACAAGCCACAGTGACCACATCAATTTATTAAACTGCATTCAGAAGAGGTGGTGGTTGGGTTCTCAACCTCCTTCAACTTTATCCTGGCTGGGGCCCAGCCTGCTGTGGGAGATCTATGTTCTTTCTCCCTTGGCCAAGGAGAACTAAACACCCACCTGACAGTTCCAATAGATGGATATAATCACCTACAGCCCAGGCTGGGAGTGTTTTTCTTCCCCCACCTTCTTCCTTTGACTTGGACTCAATAAACTCCTTTTAGAGAATTCAGTATTTGTAATTCATGTATTCAGTAAGGAAAAGCCAAAAAGGCAGGAGGAAGCCCGGCTGTGGCTCAGGGTGGCAGCCAAATGTGTAATCCAGCCCCACCTTTTTTATTCACTTGGATTCTTTACATTAGCACTTTCTTGTGGTTAGTTAAGAGAGTTACCCACAGACAACACCCAGTGTTGTAAATCACCTCTGAGATACATAATTCTGTGTGTTGAATGAGCAACTTTAGTCCTAAGTGGACTAAATTTACTGCAGACCCTCAGGGCAGAAAAGCTCAGTCAACACAAGCAGGTTTAAGCAATCTTCTATCAGAGAGACTGGGCATGGGAGAAATGTTTATTACTTTTATTCACTGTAAGCGCATAGCTTTTAAAGAAATATTATGCAGTAACACAGAAACAGATTCCAGATTTCATTACCTGTGCAAAATACAACTTTAACTTCTTCCCTCTGAACTGTGTTTCATGCAGCTCTATTCTGGCACGAGCAGCTGATTTGGGACTGCTGAAATTTATCCGCACACGCCTGAAGCTTTTGAACAGCTGGAATGTCACGCAGTCATCATAGACACGGAACAAACCTTCAAATTTCTCCTGCAAAGCAAAAAGAAATAATGCTGAAGATTCACTTTGTGCTCTGTCACATCAGTCTGAGTCAAACAATAATCTGAAACTCGACAGTTGTTTTAGGAGGAGGTTTCAGCCTGTGGCCTTTGGGGACAGGTGTCCACAGACAAATAAAGGCTCTGTGAAAAGAAATTAAGGAAAGCAGTGGTCTGGTAGTGCTGAACTCTGCAAAGGGTTTAGGGGAAGAGGTCTTCAAATTGAGAACCCAGCAGCTATTGAACTTCTCTTAAAAGTTGAGCAAACCTATGACAGTGACATGAAATGAAGCTGAAAGGGCACATGACTGAAAACACCAGACAGCAGGGGGCTCATCTGCACAGAAGCAGCCATTGTGCTGAATTACAGTGGAGTCAGCAGACAAAGGCTGCAGCTGAGGCTTACATCCACATCAGTACTGCAGGGTCATTTTGTATTGCATGAAATGTTTTTCTGGATGTTTTGTCATTTAGATACTTAAGAGAATACACACTTGTTCTTTGAGAGGTCCTGCAGCATCTGGTAACAAACTGGACAACTGAAAACAGTGATCTGTCTGAAAGAGAAACTTCAGGCTTCAAAATGTTTAGCTGTAGAAATATGTTCAAAAGCTCACAACAAAATAGGGATATTTCAGCATTGTAAAAGGAAGGTCTGAAGTTCAGCACACCCATGGACTTGGAGATAAACAAGAAATTCAAGGCACTTTGGCAGCCTTGGAAGCTCAGACTCCATGATTTCTCTGCAAGCTGTGAGCACACAGAGGACTAAGTTCCACATCATCAAATAAACCCAAAGTCCCTAAATCAATTCTGACACTTGCACAGGTCTTTTCATTCACACAAGCACAGATTCATAAAATGCCAAAGCTGAAAGGGGGCACTTATTATTTAGTCCAGCCTTCATGTTTACTCAGATTTCAGACTGCTATCCAGTGAGTCACACATCAAATCTGAGCATTTTAGCTACTGCAATCAAGACTTGAAGTTTTGTAAGATGGAGAATCAGCCAGACCAAAGCCCCTGCTTTTAGGAGTGTTTTATTCTGAAAAAAAAATCACTGGTAAGATGATTTGCCACACCATTTCATATACACCAATGACAGTTATGTCAGGGTTTGTATAATAACCTAATGTATATTGACAATAACCTGATGTGGATGCCTCAAATGTTCAAGGCAAGGTTGGATGGGGCTTTGAGCGAGCTGGTCTAGTGGAAGGTGTCCCTCCCCATGGAGGGGAATTGGAATGAGATTAAGGTTCTTTACAATTCAAACCATTTCAGGATTCTGTTTTCTTGCTATCTCTGCAAGTCCTCACATTCTTACATGTTTTAAAAGACTTCTTTGCTTCTCATCCAGAAAAACAATTTCTTTTCCCTTACAGAAGATAACTGGTACAGACTACAGAAGACAAAGAAAATGCAATTTGTGTAATCTCATCAATACTTCAGTTCTCATCTATTGAGCTTACCAGCAAAACAAAGAATTCAGAACTTTTCAGAAAAATTCATCCAGAAGCACAGTGCAGCTGCATCAGGGAGCACTAACAGCACTGTGGGAGTCACTACTGTCAGAGTGGGACATTTATTAAGGAGTTAACAGGGGAGCAGCCCAGTTCCACAGCCAGGGCTGTGACACTACGGCGCATGTGCCCGATCTCCTTTCATTCACTGCCAGCTCTGTGGTCTTCCTCCCCATACCTGATATTCCATGCTGGCACCCTTTCAAAGGAACCTCCCTATGGTCTATTAAGCTTTCATGATTTTCATTTCATTCTGCCTGACCTCACTCACCTCTTCCTTTCACTGCAGGAGATACTTTGGAGGAATGAAAAAAAAAAAAGAAAAAAGGGAGGTGAGAGCTCTGTGTTTTGGCAGAGGCTGACTAAAGGCATGCAGCAATCCCCAAAACAGTTGAAGTGCATAGGTTTGTACAAGCAGGTCTAGTCTTATCACCCAATGTCCAAATTGTTACACTTCAGTTATGCTTTTCATCTGCTTTGCTTATATTTTTGAAAAATTCCATTTTCCTGAGCAGAAGTCTACATCCAGTGGCATTTGTATAAAGGTCAGCCAAAAGCAGCAGTCATCTCAGTCCTGTCCTGATTGGAATTTTGATGCTACAACTTTCACAATGACCACGGAAAAAGGGCCAGGGGAAGGGAGAGAAAGGGACAGGGGCCCAGTGTCTGTGTAAAGCAGGACTCACACAGCATTCAGAAACATGGCTAATTAAAGCTTATATCTTCATGTTGGCTTTATTACCTACTTCAGACCTCTTCAGTACATTTTTTAAATTAAATAAAGAAATTTAAATACATATTAGTGAGGGACTTGGAAGTGCTGATTTAACAGTTAATCCTAAAGGTCTTTAACCTAAACTACTCTGTGACTCTGTGAGAGATAGAAAGATTTTTTTTATTTTTATATATATATATATATATATATATATATGTGTGTGTGTGTGTATGTATATATGTATGTAGGTATGTATGTATGTATAGAATGATCAAGACATTATAACAGAAGTCTCATAAGTCAAAAATTAGCAGCAAGGTGAACCTTTCCCAGTAGTAGCTCTCAGTTTTTCTACAAGTCAGCAATAAAATTCATCATATAAAAAAATAGTTTCACCAAGAGTGGAAGGAACCATGCATGGACTTGTGTGGGCACTGGGAAGTATCTATTCCTACTGACTGTTTATTAACAAAGAGATGCTCCCTGTCTGTATTCAGCAATCAGGGCTGTGTGTCTGGCCCCTCTGTAACACAAGCCAGAGCCCAGATCTTGGTGAGGGACCTAACACAACATTAGGGCAGACACAATTTCAAACGTGGGTCCAAGAACAGTGAGCACAAGGAATGTGCTGGGCACATTCCTGGGCTACACTGAGACTCGCTCTGATTAGGCACTGAAAGGGATAAATAGAGAACTGCAAAAAAGCTGATTAAGTCCTGGATGCTGTTGCCACTCTGGGAGAACTTTAAAGCACTATAGACTTTATTCTGCTTGCTTTCCAATTTTATACTGGCACAGCTTTAGAGACCCAGCCTTGATTAACGCTCCTGAAAACGCTGTGGGGAGGAGGGAAATCAAGCCCTGCATTTGATATTATTAAAGGGCAGTCTATCCACAGTGGGGGCACTTCCACTGCACTGACTGAAACTGCAACTCCCATTAAAAAGATTCATACATCGGGATTTTTTTACGTTTTCAGCTGATAATAATAATGACCTCAGCAGAGGTCATTAATCATCAAGTGAAGTTAATGGCCCTCAGCTGCATTTTGAGCCATCCCCACTCCTCCGAGCTTGATATCAATTCCCAGGAAAAGCCTCGTGCCTTAATTGCTATTGCCTGTGACTTCTAATATCTGCTGAATGCACTTATCTGGATAAAAGTCTTTCAGAGTCATTCCAATCTATAAGAAAATTTATCATATACATTATAAAGACCTAAGCAAATTCTTTCCCTTTCAAGTTTTGTGGATAAATTATTCAAGACTCATAATCCTCTCAATTCGAAACTTTTAAAGTGCTTTTAGGATTCAGTACTTTTAAATGCTTTTAGAAAGTAAGTCTTTGAACTTGCAGAGCACTTTGAAACTTGTGGGGGAAAAAAGGAAACATCCAAAGTTAAGCAGCAGTGTTGCTATTCTTAAAAAGTCAAAATGTAGAAAGTCATGAGTTACACATTTATTTCTGGGATTTTGGAGTGTCTTCATCCATCCCAAGTATGTCTCAATGAGGCCAAATTAATGCTCTGTAAGATGTGAGCAACCTTCACTTCACCAAGTTCCCACTTCTCCCTGCCAGGCCTCGTGCCCTCTCTTCACCTCATCATTCCTTTGCCCAACACTGGGCACCTTTCCCCAGTTCTTTCCTGTCACCTTCTGTCAGCTCCCATCACTCAGTGCCTCTAGCAGTTTCCAAACTTATTTTCTGTTTGTTTTCTAAATTAATGAAATTAGCACAAAGTAGGACCATACTAATTAAAGCTGCTGATTACTCCAGCTTGATGGTTATCATTTAGGACAGCCAATGCTGAGAACAAACAGAGCAGCATGCAAGGAAGAAATGAGCACTGGAGTGACAGACAGGAGCTAAAAGCCTCTGAGGACAAGGGCAAACCTATGCCCTTCTTGAATCAAAACTATTTCTAGCACTAAATGGGAGCTCATCTGGGACCAAGACCCTGCAAGTCACATGGTGACAGATCAGTGAAATGCAGCCATAGGGAGGCAAACAAGATGCTGGGTACATTTGGAAAAGTATTTCCAGTAAAGCAAGGAGAGTATTAACAGCATTGTATGGAGCACTAGAGCAGCTCATTAAAAATGCAGGGTTTGTTGCCTGTATCCTAAGCAGATTAATGGGAATAGATCCAGATAAAGGTTACAGGGAGGTGCTGGAATGAGTCCAGAGAAGGACAACAGAGCTGGGGAAGGCTCTGGAGCACAGGTCTGAGGAGGAGCAGCTGAGGGAGGTGGAAAGGGGCTCGGCCTGGAGAAAAGGAGGCTCAGGGGGGATATTCTGGCTCTGCACAGCTCCTGACAGGAGGGGACAGCCAGGTGGGGGTCGGGCTCTGCTCCCAGGGAACAAGGACAGGACAAGAGGACATGGCCTCAAGCTGAGCCAGGGGAAGTTTAGGCTGGACATTTGGAACAATTTCTTCACTGAGAAGGTTGACAGGCATTGGAACAGATTGCTCAGGCAATTGGTGGAATCACCATCCCTGGGAATGCTCAAAAGGCAGGTGGATGTAGCACCTGGGGACATGGATTAGTGGTCATCACAGCAGTGCTGGGTTAATGGTTGAATTTGATGATCTTACAGGTCTTTTCCATCTTTAACCATTCCATAATTCTATGAATTAACAACTTACTAAATAAGAAATTTAAATGCTTGGCTTATTTAGCAAAACAAAACAAAGCCTGAGAGGAGATAGGACAGTCATCAGTAATTTACCAGCACTGTTCAGAGCAAGGACAAATCACACTGTATGGTGTAAATCTAGAAGACTACATTGGCATAAAATGAGTGGAAACAATTGGCATAAATAGGTTTAGTCTAGAAGTTAAAGAAGGTTTCAAACATCAGAGTAATGATCCTGAAACAATGTTCCAATTACAGCAGTGGCAGCAAATTATTTTTTTAAGATTGAATTTGGTTAGTTCATGTGAGGGACTATGACAAAGTATCAACACAATGAGCATTGTAAAACATGACAGCCATAATTAGCAAGTGAATTGGGTTCTGACACAGCAAGTTCCTGTGATTTATTTCCAAACATTTCTTTCATGAATAGCTCCACTGGTATTGTGTTCATTCAGGACAAAAGCCAAGGCCTAATTCAAATCAATGGAAGCCTTTCCATAGACATCAGCAAGCTTTGGATTAGAGCCCTAGAACTCAGAACCCAAATTACATTTTATTATTCAGTGTGTTTACACTCATTATCACCCTTGCTACACATTTGATTTAGGATATGGTCATGATTTAGAACTTTAGCCAAATGCTTTTCCTAGAGTTTTGCAAGCAAATAAAGAAAGTATTTTTCCTATTTTAATTTTTCACATTCATTCATGTAAAAGATACTCCAAGGAACCAACCACAATAGGGAAAGGGATATAATTCACAATTATGAAATTAGTTTTTCCTGAAATTAGTTCTGTAGTGGATATAAATATCCCTGTAAGACATAAACTCCTATCTCAGAGTTGAATTCATTCTGTTTCCAGACAAGCCATGCTGGTTGCAATCCTACACAGCTCTCATGAGGCACAAGAAAAGAGACAGAATCTGGTAAAACTGTGGAAGTTGTGCACCGAGGAGTCTTGTAGAAAAAACAATCTAAGAACAGATTAATTCCCTGTTTATACCAAAGAGGATGGGCACACCAGTTACTTCTAGAGGGATAAAGGAGTCACTAAGGTGACACACCTTTAACAAAAATACTAAAACAGAAGGCTAGAAAATATGAGCTGAAGTGATTTCAGCATTGAGACATGTCAATGCCATGTGAAGGGTATTGTAATGACCTAGCCTGGATATTGTGTGTGGCCCTTCTCATCCTCGATTAAGGAAGATGGAGGCAAGATGGAAGAGCAACAAAAGACTGCAAGGATGATCAGAGAAGGTGATGGTAGATGATATCCATGATATCTACCTTCACAGGAGGTGAAGGTAGATGATATCCATGCCTGGAAGTGTTCAAGGCCAGGCTGGACAGGGACCTGAGCAACCTGGTGTAGTGGAAGGTGTCCCTGCCCATGGCAGAGGCTGGAATGGGATGGTCCCTTCCAGGTCAAACTGTTCTGGGATTCTGGGATCTCTCTTGGGAAACAGAACCCAAAGTAGGAGGTGTTTCCTGCTGCATCTGTCTGTAAGGAAATCAATAAATAATGTAAAGGGAAAGAGATTAGCAGAATTAAAATAACCAACAGTGCTGGTATTAAACAAAGACTGCCTGTTAAAAGATTTAGACTTAAATTGAGGCAGTTAGCACTAGAACAGTAACATATCAAAATGCCACTGGCCCAGAAATAGAAAAAAGCCAAATTGCTTTGATGAAAAGGGTAAGAAGGAAAGATTAGAGAAGAGCACTATGCATTTCTGTGGTTCTCAAAGACCAAAGGAGAGGAAAGACTAGAGGAAAACAAAAAGGGATCCTGATTTGTCTAATGAAAACTTAAAATAACTGGGTTCATCTGAAGTACTTTTAACAATTGTTTAACAATCCACACAAAACAAGGAAACAGCTTGATAGAACTCACACATGAAAATTCCTTAAAAGCAAGAACTCTCACAAGTAGCCAGTGTAAGCAACAGCCTCTTCAAATTCTCTGCTTCTAAAAAGATGAAATTCATTGGGAAATCCTGGTAGTGCATATGAAAAACCACTATTGACTCTCAGCTAAAATTCCAGGAGTGCTATAAATAGAGGCAAATGTTTTAAACCAGTGATGATAAATAGAGAATTCCTATGGGCTTGTCCTGTTGCCTTTAAGTAATGGTAGGAGAATAAAGCACAAATTTAACATTTAGAGAGCCCCTTAAGGCAAAGGTCTCCAGGTTGTAGATTTTTATTTCACCTTTCACTGTAGGTAGCTGTAGCTGAGAGTGTGGAATCTTCCTACTCCCTCTTTACAAGTGGGGGAAGGCCTTATTTGAATATTTACCCTGAGTATTACTGTCTGAATGTTGGTTTGCAGAAAGTTTCTTCTGTTACCAAAGGAAATCTCTCAGCTGGCAACAGGAGTGGAAACATGTGTCTTTCCACCTGTCATTCACCAGGGTACATTTTAAAAGGACATTTCTTCATGTGAGACATTTTGAAGGGGGGAAAACCAGGGAACAGTGGATATTTTGTCAGATAATCAGAATCACAAAGTACTCTGCAATGACCTTCTGGTTACTGTATTGTCTAAAATGTGTCCCTTACCTTGGAACTCAGCGCACAGCCCTGCTCATTTCTTCATGAAGTTGGATTAGAGCATTAAGATAGGGCTAGAAAGAGCTTGGGTTTATTTACATGAAGCATGGCAGTAATTAGCATAGCCCAAAATTGAACAATTCTCTCAGTATATGAACAAACCAATCCAGTTTGCTACCCCAGTCCATTCAGTTTGTTGTTCTACGCTTGGCTTTCTCCCGTTTTCAAGAGGTGAAGGTCAGGTAAACTGTGAGTCAGAGATGAAATAAAACAGTAAACCAAAACAAATTTTAAGGCTGGGCTTCAAGATGGGGGGCATTACAAAAAGCATTAAATCTTGCTCTCTCCAGTAAAATAAATGTTGATTTGCCTGCACTAATGCAATCCTTTTAAAGGGGAGCCTAATATCTTTAGGCTTTACTATGTAAAGAATGCACAGTTTGTATTTCAGAAGTGATGCTCAGTGGCCTCCTTGCCCTGCAATGTGCAGTGAAGCAACTCCAAACAGGAGCACACTGGCAACAAAACACAGCCCTGGCTCATGGCTCACACATCCTGTTCTGTTATCCCTACACACTGGGGCTCTTCACAGGCATCTGCATAGAACTTTTAGATCCTAAAGGATGCGTTGACTGTTCTGCCCTCCACGTAGTGCTAAAATCATTCTGACAGCAGAAATATTTGATGTAATGTTTACTGTTTACAGATCCAGTGTCTTGGTCCAGAGAGGGACTTTGAGAAAGTCTAACAGACATTACACTATGTTGTAGAGACATTTGTAACTCATAATCTCTCAAAGAGCCCTGGTGGCAAAAGTAGGTCAGGAGCTGGAAGAAGTTTGCTGGTCCCACCTCATGCTGGCAGGAGGAGGCATCCATCCCTCACAGCCCTCCTGCATCACGTGCCCACCACGGCATGAGAGCACTGCAAACATCCTGGTGAACAGAACAACAGACATGTCCCTCTTGAAAAATCAGCTGAACCAAATAAATTTTCCTTCCTCTTCCAGCTCATCAGCACAACAAAAGGTACAGAGATAATATCTGCCCCAAAGCTTAATGGGAATGCATTCACATTTCGGAAGAGGCTGACAAATGTCAGGGGCACAGAATTCTGCTGCGTTGCCTTTTCTGTTTTTAACCAGCTCACATCCCTGTTTACCTCAATGTGACGCACATTCCTCCTGCTTAGCTCCACTGATCTGGAAACCAAAGGCTCCTTCAAGATGAAATAAATTGTTCCTGTGGCAATGCCAAGGGGCTGATTTAATATAGTTTGGAGAGTTCTCAATTCAATTTCACACCCAACGATTGAGCTAAAAGAAAAATCCACACTTTACATTTCTTCTTTATAGGAACACTGTTATTTTACTGTATCATCAGCCACAGCTTTTCTGAGCACACCATATTTGAAGTACTCCAGTTCCAGATGCTGTATGAGCTCCCTGAAATGCTGGAAGTGCTCTTTCAAACCAGCTCGCAAAGTGCACATTCTATGACCAGATCCATTAGTTTCAACCCCAGTGCTGGGGAGTGTTCTGTAGAAACATCATTCTTTGTTCCCTGAAAAGCTACATTTGATTCCAGTGCTGGCTACCATCATTGTGCAACATCACATAATAGTTGCCTTTTATTTTTCTCTTTTGCATTGTATTTGTCTGTGGGAAAAAAAATCAAAGCCTGAACAGATTTGTGGAAGATTTAATGCATTTGTTTTCCAAATAGCAGCCTAACATTTTGGCTTGAGAATGGTAAAAATAATGCTAAGAACAAAGACATGAAAAAAATATTCAGACTGTCCTGAAAGAACTGCCTATTTCTGTTTGCTTTAAGATTTCAAACAATAACTGAGTAGATAATGTATGTAGTAAACTCCAAGGGACTCATCTGCATTGGATTTAAGAATGTTCACAGTACAATACCAGCTATTGCTTTTGTTTTGTTCCTGTTGTTAAGCCCAACAATTAATTGGTAGCAAAAGAACAAATTACTGTGTATATGTTTCTAAAGTTCTTATTATCTTAATTTAGCACACAAAATAAGGAAGAAAAACAACCTTAATTAGTTTTTACCAAAAGCTGCTACATTTATGTTAATAAGGAATGTTCCAGGAGCAGATCTCTGCAGCAAAACAGTTGGTGCTGACTTTCTGATCAGGTGCCACAGACTGAATGCCCATTAGCAGTTGGAGCAGATCAGGCATGCTACTAAGAGTGCATCTTCTATATGAATTTCATCTGAAAGGCATCCAGTTCATGAACTGCTCTGTGATGTGAACAAAAAACACAGTTAATGAAGAGCAACAGGAAAGTTGCCTCATGAGAATGCCCAGCTCAGACTCAAAATGCTAATGTAGACACAAGCCTGTATCTCTCATAAAAATAGTTAGCTGGCACTCCAGGAGAAGAATAAAACAACTCCACAACCAAACTGAAGTGCTAGAGAAAATAAATAAGGGACTGGTGGTCAATCCTGTGCACAAATCTAGGACTGAAATTATTTATTATGAGAAGCTGTGTGAAAATTATTAATATTCATAGAACTACAGAATGGTATGAGTTGGAAGGGACCTTAAAGCTCACCTAGTTCCAAACCCATGGGCAGGGACACCTTGCACTAAACCAGATTGCTCCAAGCCCTGTCCCACATGGCTTTTGACATTTCCAGGGATGGGGCAGCCACAGCTTCTGAGGACAACCTGTGCCTGGACCTCACCACCCTCACACCAAAGAATTTCTTCCTATTAACTGTATAAACTTTGATACTGTAAGAAAAGCTACAGAAATATCCATCTTATTATGACCCCAATTTTCATTGATCTTTGGCATCTGCAATTTCATGTCCTCCAGCCTCCTGAGGCCACCCCACTGTCCTGTTCATGTGGTGACACTGAGGCCAGGATGGACCCACAGCCACTGGGGGAAACCACAGGCTCATGGGAAACCATGGGAGTAGAACCAGAGTTTTCCTAACTCATTCTGAATCACTTTATTTTTACACAATCCCCAACTGGAGTACAGAAACCTCAGCCTCTTAAAAAACTGTTACTGAGGCTGTGGAAGTGTCAGGGGACACCTCTGTGGGTGTGATGCAGAATCAGGACGTCAGTGTGCAAAATGCTAAATGCAAGGATAAACTACAATAAAGGCACCACCAAGAGCTGAGAAACTGCGTCTTATTTATAGTCTTGGAGATGCAATGTTGTAAAACAACCATAAAATGCACACTACTTATTCCCTGACACTGTCAACCCAGTTAAACTAGAAAAATAAACAAGAACAAGCCATGGGACAGTTTAAACTGATAAAATGCTTGCATTGCCCATTCCTGATTTACTGTTTTGCCTACAGTGATCAACATTTATAGCATTTCAGCTGTTCTCATCAGTCATGGGGAATACTTTCTCCCTCTCCTCTCCTCTAACACTGCAAACTGCACGAAGAGGACTAAAAATACAGTTTCAACTTGTCTGGATTTGGAAAGGACACTGACAATTTTGAAAGTGACTATGAAGCAAAAAAAAAAAAACAAGTAGGAGAGCAGAATAGAATCTAATATCATGCAGCTCCACAAATGTTACTTAACTGATGAAAAAAGGTTCAAGGGGAACTCCTGACCCATCAATGCACATCCTCTCATCATCATCCTCTGCAGCCCACAGTCAGTGACACCCCCAGTCACAACCAGCAGCACTGTGACCACTGTCTAATGCTCTGTTTGTGCTGTTTGACTGTTCCTTGCTCTTCCCAGTCTGTCCCAACCATCTGTCATTCCCTGTCTTACACTTCATTTGCAAATTACTCGAGCAGGTCTGTTGTCTGTACTCCGAGCAGCTCCTGGGAGCTGCAGCCTCCAAGACTGGAGGCTCTTTGTACAGGGAACATAAACCAAGGATGGGAATACTTTGCCTCCAGTCAAGTGGCCGAGTGGAGTCTTTAGCAAACCTACATCAACTACAAGTAAATGGTGTTTCTGAATTAATGGGATAAACAGAAATATCAGAGATAAACGTGCAAGGAAGTTGTAAAAAGAAAACTAAAGAAAATATAATCAGTGAGCTGGAAGAGCAAGAAATGTCCTGTTTACAAATGTGATAAATTGGGGGATATTGACATCACATTCATATATATCATCTATATTTTTGTCTGGACCAAAGACAAGGAGTGCAGGAGGTGAGGGAGGAGATTCTGCCCCTCTTCTGCATCCAGCATTGAGGACCCCACTGCAAAGAGGAGATGGACCCGATGGAGCAGGTCCAGAGGAGGCCACATGCTCAGAGGAAGGGAGCATATCTCCTTCTGTAGCTTGCCAGTGAAAATCCATGTTCATCATCAATTCTTTATGCATATTTTCTTTGTAACCTATTTGCTCCTTGTAGTCCTTCCTTCACTAATTGTTTATAAGAGAACAATTGTACTTGAAGCATTTATTTGAACAGATTTATTTTTCTTTTTTTTTTTTTTAATTATTACATAGGATAGACTTTCCCCATAACAGGAACTGTGCTAAAATATAAAGACAGCAGTATAAATAAATAAATATGTATGTATGTATGTATATATATATATAAAATTTCAGTTCAGAAAAAGGAATAACTAAAGATAACAGTGTGTTCCTCCTGATTTCAAATAGCAGAACTTCCACAGATTAAAATGTTAATGTTCACACATTGCATCGAAAGAGTTATAAAAGACTGTGAGTTTCTCATTCTCCCACATCCACTGATTTGGTGCCCTCAGAGGAGGCTCAAATGAGCTGTAATCTGCTGGGTATAATTCTTCTTAACGCTGTTATCAGTCTGAAAAGTTTAACTGTGAATTTGATTTTGCAGATCATGGCAGAAAATTAATGGAAAGCATCTGCATAAACAGAGATGATACACTCCTCCCTCCATGCTGCTTCTAGATTGTCACTGGTAACCCCAGTTCAGCACTGACCTACAAAAAAACTAAAGATGCTTTCCAGTTTGAATAAACTTCAGTGGGAAAAAAAATTGCTTGAAACATTTTTACACTTGGAGAGGCTGTTTTCTTCCCCATCAGAGGTCCCAGTTTATAGAGGATGCCAGGATCTCAATCTGCACAGATGCTGAAATACCAAGGGAACACCACACAATGCTTTACCTGCCTATTAAAAAATATTTCAACAGCATATTTTAATTTCCAGTATACACCACAATACTTCATTAGCCTCTAGAACTTTACAGTGTTACAGTACCTCATGACATCAAGAATTTTGCACACATCAGAAAACTGGGCTTGTGCAGGCTAGGAAAGAGGATTTGTGTGGATTTAGTAAGCAGATTCCAGCAGGCAAAAAGGCTGAGATGACAGATACAGGTTCTGTACTGGGTACAGAAGGGTAGAAAAATAAGCAGAGCTTTCCATCTGACTCAACAGCCACTAGTACCATCCACTTCCAGACAGAACAGGGAATTTCAGTCTTACAGTGATATAATTGCTTTATTAGGCAGACAGAAGGAACCCCAGGGTGAAAAAGCAAATATTCCTGACCAAACTGCTCCCACGTCATTTTTCAACCAACTGGAAAATTTCCAGTTGGCATGAATTCTGTTTAGAAACAAGAATTGGAAAGTAGACCAATCCTATCTTAGAGCTAAAACTAGCACTGCTCTTCATCAAAATCATTTTCATTTCCTGATGTGAAAAATATATCAGTAACAGCATGATAATAAAAAGATACTGGACTGGGATTATGAAACTGAAGCTGCTGTACACAGATCCAGAGCAAATGGGGAGAAGGAACGAGCCCTGAGACTGGCAAGCAGAGTGGTAACAAATGGAGATTTTTTTCCTTTCTATGAACAAGTTTTTTACAAATAAGTAGGACACAAAAATAATCAGTATCCCATAGTTTCTTGCCCTGTGGCACTGTTTCACACTGGCTCTGTGTTGCATTTACCCTGCAAATGCCCTTGTGCCAGTCTGGAATGCTGGACACAAACGTGCAGAACCAGAGAACATCCAGAGCTGGAAGGGACCCACAAGGATGACCAAAGTCCAACTCTGGGCCCTGCACAGGACACCCCAACAATCCCACCCTGTGCCTGAGAGTGTTTTCCAAACACTCCTTGAGCTCTGTCGGCCTTGGGGCTGTGACCATTCCGTGGGGAGCCCCCTCAGTGCCCAATCCCCCTCTGGGGAATCCCACCTAAGCCTCCCATGACACAGTGCAGGCTCAAGGAGTCTGGCTTTGAGGTCAAGGAGATTTTTTGGAGCAAATAGATTCTAAATTACAGGAGAAGAAGTGGGATGCCAAATGTGGTGGAAGCAGTTGCTCAAAATAAAGGGAAGCCACCTGTTCCCTGTGGAGGTTTCATCTTCAGAGTTCAGAGGGTGTCCCTGACCACTCAGCTTGATGCATGGACTGTGCCTGCATCCAGCTGCAATCACTGCACTGCAGAAGCAGCACCAACTGTAGCCCCAAGAACAGAATTTACACTTTTGAACTGAAATTGAAAATGTGTATTTAATCAGTATGAGATATTAGTATTAAATTAAGAAGGGCAAATTATCAATTAAAAGTGAATATATTCATGCTCAGCATAGTCCAGACTTTCTCCAAGGGATACTCAAACCAGAAACACAATAGAACTGGATTTGCTACATATGAACTTCAAATTTAATGGGAAACATTAGTGGGGAATAAACCAATGAGGGTACCTTCATATAAATAAGTGGCCTCAACTGAAAGAGCTCAGGTTTAGATTGAGTATCAGGAAGAAACTCTTCTTGGTGAGGGTGGTGAGGCCCTGGCACAGGTTGCCCAGAGATGCTGTGGCTGCCCCATCCCTGGGCATGTTCAAGACCAGGTGGGACACGGCTTGGAGCAAGCAGGTCTGTGGAAGTGTCCCTACCATGGCAGGAGGTGGGAGTGGATAATCTTTAAGGTCTGTTGCAATTCAAACCAGGCTGTGATTTGGTAATTTTAGGATTCTAAAACAGAGCAATTAAATAGGTACCAACCTGTAGCATTATCATCCACACCTCATTTTACAAACAAGTGTACACTCCCATTACACCATCATTTTACCATTCTTATACCAACTACTTATTCCCAAAGTAAATTCCCCTTATCCAAGATCTTTTCTTTATGGAATTGTTACTCCTTTGCTCTGCTTCTATTTCACTACACAACACATAAACTATGAAACTATAAGCAGCAATTTTACACTGAATGACATGAAGAAATATTCTATACTGTATTCTAGGATGTAGTATGCATTGAGTAAACTCTTGTTTTGTGATTATTACTGTATGCCATCCAGTAGAATACTGTATGTATACTCCTTGCCAAAAAATATCACCACTTTGGGAGTTAGGGTTGCAAGCAGCCTGCTTACATCACTACAGTTTTTCAACAGTGTCAGTCTAATAATTTGCTACAAAAGCATGAAGCAGATAGCTAAACATCTTTCCCCTTTATTCACTTATTAAAAAAAAACATCAGGCAAAACCACATCAGCTTCCAAGCCTCTAAAATTTTAAGTACACTAATAATTTACTTTTGTCTAACATAAGCAGCATGTTCATTTCTGCTGTGGCCCAGCATTTGGCTTTGCTCCCAGCTGTCTTGATTAATAAGAATTTTTTTTTTAGCTCAACAACTCTCAAATTGTGGTTCAAGGACTGGCAGCAGCCTGCAGAAAGCTGGCTGGTCACACAGCCTGCAGTTCCTCTCATGGAATCAGCTGTTTCTGAAGATAAAGGTATTACTACTTTTCACACCTCAGTGGTTTTCTTCTTAGGCTCTGTAAACAAGGTAGCAACATGAAATCTCCTTTCTAGACAAGAAAATGTGCATCTAAAAATTCTAACCAGTCTCACCAGAGACAAACAGCACAGCTGCAACAGCAAACCTGGGCAGAAGCACCTCTCCTGTGAGGAAAGGCTGAGAGAGTTGGGGCTGGAGAAAAAAAGGCTTTTCGGAGTTCTGAGGTTTATGGCAGCCTTGGGATACTTAAAAAAGATAAGATGGAGAGATACTTATAAGAAAGATAGAGACAGACTTTTACCAGGGCCTGTATGATGGAAAAGAAGCAATGGGTTTAAACTAAAGAGGGCAGGTTAAGATTGGATTTAAGGTAGAAATTCTTCCCTGGAAGTGCTCAAGGCCAGGCTGGATGGGGCTTGGAGCAACCTGGGATAGTGGAAGGTGTTCTTGCCCAGGGCAGGGGTGGAACCAGATGATATTTGAAGGTCCCTTCTAACCCAGTCCTTTCAGTGATTCCACATTTGTTTTGCTGACAGAAGTGTGATACTGCTGCTAATTACCCACTGCTGCTCACTAGAACTCAAGAGATTTGCATCACACAACTGTTTAGTCACGAGAATGTCTTTATACAGCTGTGACTGATTTATTTCTTCTTGCACTAGATTTCATCCTGTTGTTTAAACAAGGGCTGTTCAGAATTTTGACCCTGCCCTACCAAGACAGTGTCATTCACACTTTTTTTGAGGCTTTTCCCTTTTGACTACTGCCATTATTCTCAACCTGTTTTCAGGAAGGAACATGTGAGCTCATCCACTTAAATGGCTTCACCATTTGAGAATGAACTGGTTCTGGTTTTGACATTCTGTAAACAACTATGCACCCACCTTATGGAAATTATATTTGGAGTGTAGATTACTTATGGAAATGACTTGAACAGTGTGAAAGCTTTAGTCAAAATATCTACACTCCACATCTCCTTTATCCCACTTATCCCATTGCCCTGTCAAACAAGGAAGGCACATCGATTTGATATGACTTGGTCTACACAACCCAGGCCTAGTTACTTCCAAAGTACTTCCAAATTATTTCCAAAATCTGAGTCAGGTAAAAATATCTGTAATTGTTCAGATCTTTCTCCTCTCTCCCTTTTAAACACAAATGTTATTTTTTTTTAATCTCTCATCCTCACCAGTCTCTTTGTAACCTATGAATTCATAAAAGATAATTTCAAATAGTAAAAAATTATTTCAGCTGCATCCTTAAGCATACCTAGGTAGATTTTTACAGCTCCTGTACACTTAAATATCTGTCTTACTCCTGCATTTTTAGCAGGTTTTTTTTTTGCTGTGGCCACTACTAGGGTTGCTTTCTCTAATTATTTAGGTAATTATCTGCGTTATCATATAACATAAATGAAATCAGTTACACCATAACCCTCCCCACATTATGTATCTTGCTATTAATGGATTTACACATTGTTTTCCTCTCAATTTTTATATATCACAAGACTTCCTTTGTTCTTACTTAAAACCTCTGATAATGGAAACCTATTTAGTGATTTTGCACACTTGATTTTCACATTATAATTAAATCTTTAAACTGCTCTAAAGCAAAAGGAGAATCTGATGTAGCCCTAACAGTCTCTCATTGTATGTCCCATCTGTCCTTTGCATCAGGATAGATAATCTCCATTATGCATTCAAAAATGCCTCCTTAGCTGCTAATTCTCATGTTCTTGGTCTCTCAGATAATCTTCTTAGGAGACACTATTTACCAGCTCCATAAGGTCACTGAAAATGACTTTTCAGAAAAATTATTTTCCTCTGACTTCAGTCTTTATTTCAAAAGCTAACTTCAAATTAATTTTCACCAACAGTACTTGCCATTATTAATTTCTTCAATTGCTAAAATCAAACCTGAAAACCAAATAAAATTACCTACCTCCATTTGCTAAAAAACTGCAACCAGAACAGTCTCATAATTTGATATCTGTCTTACTGTTTCACCTACTGGTTGGTTATTTCCAACAGTTTAAAAATTACTGTTATTTGTTTCTAGTATCATCTACCACACTGAACAAAAACAAGGGAAAACACAAAATTCCTTCTTGCATTCCAGGAGGATGAAGCAGAAAGACAGAGGAGGTGGGAACAGAATATATAGAAAGAGAATTTTTTTTTTAAGGTTTCCAAATTATTTTCTGTCCCGTGCATGCATACGTAGCTTAGTCTAGTTATGTTCAATCATTTAATTCCTTGTGAGACATTTAACAGCAAAAAGTTTTGAGGAAGGAGCTGAAAGCAGAGTGGCAGCAGCCCAGAGTACCCATTCACACAGGGATTTTGTTACCTGGAGGTGGGATGGAAGCCTGTGGAAGATGAAGTAAAGCAGAAAGCTGTCAAGATTAATTTAACTAAGGTTTCAATGATGCTTAACACGTGCTTGATGAAAGCTTTGTCATAAAATCCTCCTTTTTTTAGACTATCAATGGGTTTTTCCAGCATCTTGTATCATCTTCTGCCCTTAAATCATTCCACTACATCACAAGAAGCCAAACTCACCTGTTCTCACCTTGGTCTTTCATTATTACTCTTGTTTTCATGAGCTCTCCTTCCATCCCAACTCCCCTGCTGCTGTCACCCCCACAGACACCAGGTCTGCTGCCACCTGCCACAACCTGCCCCAGCCTCCATAGGAGCTTTCCCCACTCTTGGTCCTTCCCAACAGAGGAACTTCACCAGAGTGACTTCCCTCCTCTCAATCCCCATGCACCCCTTCCTCATTTTGGCCACATTTTGAATAACAACTGATTTCCTCCTCCCTCATCTCAGAACAGTTCCACCTATGATCTGCCCCTTAGAGTTACTTGCTTCTCTAAAAAAAAAGTCCTCTGAGGGAGAAAAGCCATTTCTGCTGGTTGCTTTTGGTTTTGTTTTTCTATCAGTAGTAAGAAATAAAACAATAATCCTCCAAACAAAACAAAATACACACCACCACAACCAACATTTGCTTTGTGGTTAATGTGCACCTGTTTGTTTGGTAACACTGAGGCCAGGACCAAATTTGTCAGTACAGGTGTAATTATTCAGACAATTCAAAAGTTTTTATTCTTAGTGGTTTAGTTAAAGGTTTTCTCTAAGAAATGTGGACAAGTAGCCAAAACTGAATGAACCTTGTCACCAGGCACAAAGATACACAGCAAAGGATGATGAAACTTGAGAATGGCAATGTTTGAGTAAAATTAATACAGCAAATAAAACAATCATCTTATCTTTTCCACATATGGAACTTATTTTATTGAGAGGATTAGCAGGTTTTTTACCATTATTTGTTCATCTGCCTCACACCAGCACATCTGACCTACATGAATAAAAGGACAAGATTTCAGCAAAGAGGCTTCTCTGTGCCTGTGCAGCTGCTGCATGATTCAGCCCTCTGAATGCCTCCACCTTTTAACAGCAAACATATCCCTAACTGCAACAGATGAAGCAGAGAGATTCTTCTGCAAGTGACAAATTGTGCTTCAGAAATTCCCCTGCACAGCTGCTTGTTGTTGCTGCTCAGAGCTCAATGGTTCATTTGGTTTCTCAGCTCAGGGACTATTATTTCAACAGGTGGAACTACCTGGTGCTGCAAAACTGGAGGCTCTTCCATGCTCTTGATCAATATGAATCCATCCTGTAAAATAAAGTCAGTCTTTCTGTCTGCCAGAATTTAATGCAGATTCTGAAAAGCAGCAAGTTTGGGCTAATTAAAAACAAGAAAACAAACAAACACACACACCCCAACAAAAACAAACCACAAAAACCCCCACCAAAAACCAACCAAAATCAGCTCTAACTCAGCACAGCCCCTTGGTCTCTGGAAAATGCCTAGAGCTCAATGACATTTGAGACTGAACATCTACAGAACATCACAGAATCACAGAATTTTCAAGACTGGAAGAGACCTATAAGATCATCTAGTCCAGCCGATGTTCTAACTGTTCAGCTAGATCATGGCAGCAAGTGCCACATCCAGTCTTTTTTTAAATTCTTCAAGGGATGATGCCTCTACCACCTCACTGGGTAAATGATTCCAGTTTCTGACCACTCTTTCTGTGAAGTATTTCCTTCTTACTTCTAACTTACATCTAGCTTGACGCAACTTGAGACTGTGTCCTCTTGTTCTATCCGTTGTCGCCCGGAGAAAGAGGCCGACCCCCAGCTCACTACAGCCACCCTTCAGGAAGTTGTAGAGAGTGATGAGGTCACCCCTTAGTCTCCTTTTCTCCAGGCTGAACAACCCCAGCTCCCTCAGTCGCTCTTCATATGGCTTGTGTTCCAAGCCCCTTATTAGTTTCGTTGCTCTCCTCTGGACACGCTCAAGTAACTCAACGTCCCTCTTAAAGTGAGGGGCCCAGAACTGGATACAGTACTCCAAGTGAGGCCTCACCAGTGCCGAGTACAGGGGAAGAATGACCTCTCTGTTCCTGCTGGCCATACCATTTCTGATACTGGCCAGGATGGCATTGGCCCTCTTGGCTACCTGGGCACATTGCTGGCTCATATTCAATCGACTGTCAACCAGCACCCCCAGGTCCCTTTCCACCTGGGCACTATCCAGCCACTCCATCCCCAGCTTGTATCGGTACAGGGGATTATTATGGCCGAAGTGCAATACTCGGCACTTGGACTTATTGAAGTTCATCCCATTTGATTCTGTCCATTTGTCCAGCCGTTCCAAGTCTCTCTGGAGAGCCCTACACCCCTCTAGTTGATCTACACTCATACCCAATTTGGTATCATCAGCGAAACTACTAATAAAAGACTCTAAGCCCTCATCCATATCGTCAATAAAAATATTGAACAAAACTGGTCCCAACACAGAACCCTGAGGGACACCACTTGTGACTGGTCGCCAGCTAGATGTGACACCATTCACCAGCACTCTTTGGGCCCAGCCATCCAGCCAGTTTTGAACCCAGCAAAGGGTATTCCTATCCAGACCACGGCCAGCTAGCTTGTGTAGGAGTATGCTATGGGAAACAGTGTCGAAGGCCTTTCTGAAATCCAGAAAAACAACATCTACAGCCTTCCCTGCATCCACTAGCCGGGTTACCTGATCATAAAAAGTGATCAGGTTAGTTAGACATGATCTACCCCTCCTAAATCCGTGCTGGCTAGGTCTGATACCCTGGCCATCCTGCAAGTCTTGCATGATGGCACGTAATATGAACTGTTCCATTATTTTGCCAGGTATAGATGTCAGACTGACTGGTCTATAATTTCCAGGGTCATCCTTTGCGCCCTTTTTGTGAATAGGTATCACATTGGCCAGCTTCCAGTCATCCGGAATCTCACCAGTAATCCACGACTGTTGGTAAATGATAGAGAGTGGCTTTGCAATCTCACTCGCCAACTCTCTCATCACCCTGGGGTGGATCCCGTCTGGTCCCATAGATTTGTGAATGTCCAGGCATTTCAATAGTTCTATAACTGCCTCTTCCTGGATAATGTGGGGACCATTCTGTTCCCTAAAACCATCTACCAGTCCAGACGGACGGGAGTCTTGAGGGCAAGTTATCTTCTCATTAAAAACCGAGGTAAAATAGGCATTGAACACTTCTGCCTTCTCCTCGTCTGTAAATACTAAATTACCACCTGTGTCCATTAAGGAACAAAGGCTGGTCTTACCTTTTTTCCTACTATTAATATATTTATAAAAACATTTTTTGTTGTCCTTAACAGCAGTCGCTATCCTGAGTTCAAACTGGGCTTTGGCCTCCCTAATTTTTTTCCTGCAAACTCTAGCAGCCCTCTTGAATACATCCTTGGAGACCTGACCCTTTTTCCAACTCTGATACGTCCTCTTTTTATTCCTAAGCTCTTCCAAGATCTCCTTACCCAGCCAGGCTGGACGTTTGCCCCGTTGACTGATCTTTCGGGATACAGGAATGGTTTGTTCCTGCGCCTTCAAGATCTCTGCCTTGAAGAAAGCCCACCCTTCCTGAACTCCTTTATTTTTAAGGGCGGCTTCCCAAGGGACACTCTGAATTAATCTCTTAAACAGGCCAAAGTCCGCCCTCCGGAAATCCAATGTACGAGTTTTACTCGTGCTCCTCCTAATATCGCCAAGTATTGAAAACTCTATTATTTCATGATCACTCTGCCCTAAACGACCTCCAACCATCACATCCCCCACCAGCCCATCCCTGTTTGTAAATAACAAGTCTAATGTAGTCCCTTCCCTGGTGGGTTGATCTACCAGCTGTAACAAGAAGTTATCTTCCATAGTTTCTAAGAATTTTCTTGATTGCCTCTTTACTGCTGTGTTAAATTCCCAGCAGATATCTGGTAGATTAAAGTCACCAACAAGAACAAGGGTTGATGCTCTTGAAACGTTGCACAACTGCATGATTAATAAAAAAAATAATTATTCATTACACCATCTCTGCATGCCAAATCCAGTTTCCTAGTCAGAGAACTTACTTCCTGGTTCCTTAGTTTTCCATGTGCAAATGAGAAGACTTGGAACTTTTTGGCTATAACATCACTGAGGTTTTCCAGCAACTGCAGGTGTACAGAAGAGAAGGTGTCATGGAGATGCTGCTGCAGCATCCAGCTCTACACAGACCCATCCAGGTGTTTTCCCACCCTGCAAGGACAGCAGAGCTCTTTGCTCCATCACAACTGCTACAACCAAAGGCTTCTCCTTAATTCAGCATCCACAGAAATTCCATGTGGGAACAGTTAAAGGCATCACAAGGACACTGATGTTGTGAGAAGGCAGTCTGTGCTTCCAGGAATGGACACGGACAAAGCAGAAATCAACCAGAATCCTAGATGGAAAACACAGGCTGGAGCCAAACTCCACGGCTGCATGTGCCTTTTACAGGCATTGCCAATAAGGAAAAGAAAGGGGAGAAGTCTCCCCTGGGGGAAATTTTAATTCTTTTGGCCTTTAGAAGGAGAAGTTGCTTATTGAAAATCATATTAGAGGGGGAAATCTTCAGGAGAGGCTCATGCACTCAATGCTGGTGCCACTAAATATGTGCATGGAGAACACACAGTGTTCCAGCAGTGGCCACTGACTGGAGCTTGGCTTGGGCAGTTTCTGGTCCCTGGCAGCCTGTGTGTCAGCCAAGTGTTTGACAAACTGTGCTACAATTTCCTCTGTGTCTTTTTGCCAAGGAAGAATTCTCTGCTCAAGACCACACTGTCACAGTTGTTTGCACTCTAGCATATGATTAGGCAGCATCTTCCAAAGCAAACAGGCTGTTTAGCACTTGAATAATCAAAAGTGAGTAGATTATTTAAGGCCTCTGGTAGAAGCACCCCTAGAAAATATTAAAGGAAGATCTCTTCAACCACAAAGCATGTACATTAGTCAATTAGCAAAAAAAAAAAAAAAAAATTGCTATAAATTACTAAAAAATTACTAAAGATACATAAAAGGTTGGTGCAGACCTCTGCCTCAGAACCTGCAACACTGCTCAGTATCAAATCTTAGTCATGCTAAGCAGCAGCAAACAGCATCAGTAAAATTTGAGACAAAAGAGTGCACATTTACAGCACCTTCAGAGGAAAATGAGACTGGATCACTGCAGACCTGAAGATAATGTGCCCTTGATATTTTTTTTTGAGAAGAAGAGAAAGAACTTGAATACTTTATCTCTCTAGGTTCTTCTGAGAATTTTAATTTTATTCTAAAATTTTAATAATTTAAGTAATTATTTAATGAAAAATCAGTATCACACATGTCTCCATATTACAGGTACATCAATCCACAGCTGCACTGATTAATTCTTCAAATCTGCTTAAGAAAATCACCATCTCTTCAGTGCTCCTCATACAGGCTGGGCCATTTGTCAGTAGAATCCTCTAAGCTCCATCTTACCTTACTACCTGCCTTGGATTAATTCTGCACCTTCTACCAACACATTCTAGTTGCTATTTATTTTCATTTGACAAATTACTCATTGTCTAGCTATCCTTATGAAAGGGAAATATATTCATGTGACTTCCAACAGAAAGGAGGATCAGAGACAATACAAAGCTCTCTGACTTGCTGTGCCATTCCCTGTTAGCATTAAAAGGGTGAAGAAGGAGAAGCAGAAGTTTTGCCATATTCAGAGGTGTGTAAACACCTGCAGCTGCCACCAACCTCTGGTGAAAGAGCAGCACCCCCTTCTTCTGAGGCAGGGGAAAAGCAAGTACAAATAAGTGAAGACCAGCCTGAAGAGCACATTAGGACCTTTAGAAGTCTTACCATTCTATCATTTCTTTGGGAACTTCCCTAAAGAGTCCAGTTGGCTTCCCATAAGGGTGTTAGAAGGACAAAGCCCAGCCTGTGACTGGAACTGGGAGCACCTCAGTGTGCAGCAGCACTGGCTGCACAAGCCCCAGCTTTGCTGTCAGAGTCTCTCTGTGCTGACCCTGAAGCCAAGAGCAGGGTCAGTGTCCTGCAAACAGCACTGCAGCATTTGCAAAGCTCCTCTCCATTACTTGCTCCAGATCAACACAGACAGTAAGCAGAGATCAAAAGACACACAAGTCTATTTCTCCAGCAGAACTCTTGGATCATGCAGATTTCCCAGACTCAACCTTATTTGCAATTAGAAAGAACTACCAACTATGGAAAATACCAAGAGAAGGTACAGAGCAGGCCTTTGAGCCATCAGGGTATTTTTGGCAGTCATGCTGTTGTTTGGTTCCCTCCTTAGAGCCCGTCTGTGAAGTCTTATGACTGCAACAGACTCTTCCCACGGATCAAGCTCACATGGCTAAGGAGAAGGATGTAAAGGCAGAAACCCAGAAACTCTCCCAGCAAGTCATGCTTGCTGCCACTGGACAGCTGGCACCATCCAGGGGGCAGCAACACTTCTCCCCTTTCTCCAGTTTTCTTCACTTGACTCTGGCCTTAGAGCACTTAAACTTTAAACCTCAGAACATCTTTGTGAATGAGCCACTTAGACAAGAGGAGAATTGAAGTGGAGAGCAAAAACCACAAGCATCTTGTGTGCTTCTGCCCTTTAGACCTCAGAAGTTTAGACTGCTAAACCTCTGATAGGCAGCTGCAGGACAGTGACTGAACCTCCAACCCATCCATCCCAAACAATTCCCATTAGCAGGGTACCCACTGGAGCATCTGAACTGAGTAATGAGTTCACAGATTGACAGAGATCCTGTTCCAATGGGGATTAATCCTCCAACAGTCCAAACAGTGAAACTATTCCTACTATGCTCTTTGCTGCCTGGCTCATGTACACATTGAGTTTTTTCCCTGTGTTAAGATAATGGCCCCATCCACATTACATTACTGCCTTCAGGATGTGCTCCATCTGGACCATTAGTGTTTCTTCTCTCTTACAGTAATGCCAAGTCACCCCAGTCCTACCTTGCTTCTGAATGGAATGGTCTGTGTGAACAAAAATGAGAAGAGAATATGCAGAATTAATCATATAAAAACACATTGCTCAGAGTAAGAAACACAAGTTTAAATTCTCTTCCACTGTTTCAGTGATGTCTGGGATTCCTCTATTAGAAATAAACAAGATATTCATTAACTAATTGCTTATGTAACAAAGATCATTACATGAAATTATCATCTAGAGGCACTGAAAGAATCTTAATTATCCAGGTGAACTTCAAAGCAGAACTGCACTTTGTGATTTCTCTGGTTGCCTTCTCAACTCTTCTAGTTCCTGATCTACAGTCAGTAGCATGTTGATTAGCCTGACCCAATTTCTGGATTAAAAAAGCCAACTCAAAGCAGCAGCTGATCAGAAGTGAAGGGCTTGTTGGATGGTTTGTGGTGTCAGTGCCATGGGGCCAGCTGTCACTGCCAAGGTACCCATACAAGCCTCTGTTCATCAAAAGGATGAGCAGCCCCAAATGCAGCAACCAAAAAGCTTTGCCTTCAGTACTAAATAACTGCTCCCCTGCTGCAGAGGCCAAATGGAAGCAGAGTGTTTCCAAGCCTGACTGCCAGATGCTAAGAGCATAATGGCTACAGAATAAGGTCTCCAGAGGTGGAAAAGCAGCAATAAGCTGGAGAACTCCCTCTGCTCCAAGTTCTGTGCCCAAAGCCAGCTTTGTATGAGAATTCTGCAGCTCTGAGGGACCAATGCTCTTGAGAAGTGGCAACTTCCAGGAGTCCCCATGGCCACCTGCTGTGGGAACTGCTGCTCCAGAGCCCCAACACTCCAAGCTCTGCTACTGCAGTCCTGGCAAGCTCCTCACACCCCTAGCCTGCAGCTGTGGCCAACACATGCTGCAAAGTGCAGAGCAACAGCTCCGTGTTGCCAGCATCCTTCTCCCAAACCTCCTGGGAGAACAATGGCTCAGTAACACCAGCATCCTTCTCCCAAACCTCCCGGGAGAACAATGGCTCAGTAACACCAGCATCCTTCTCCCAAGCCTCATGTCAGTTCTAAACCTGAACTGAAATAAAAGCGAGATATGCTGTAAGCATATCCTAAATCCTGAACACAACCCTTACTGACATCAGAGAACTATTCTACAGGACTAACAGCTCATCTTAGCAAATCTCACCAAGCACCACACGTATTCTAAGATCTTCAGGATCTGTTCTACCACTGAGGGAACATTCCCTTTACCCAAGGAGAAGATCCCCTGCAATAAACCCTTCTACTGGAGAAGTGACAGTAGCCTGGACTTCAGTTGTCAATGCCACCTGTGCCTTCAGGCTGACCAACAAAAGGGCTGGGCAGAGGGCTACTAACAGGGTGGGTGGAGGGTGGAGAAGATAGGAATTCTGCACTTGCTTTTGCTCTTCAACTTCCACACCCATCTCTTCTCAGCAACAGTCTCCTTCCTTTTTAACCCTAAATCTGTTCCTCATCCTATCAAAGTCAACATAAACTTTTCTATGCTGCGACCACACTTTCACCAAAAAACCTCACTTTGAAGTGAACCCTTTTGCATACAAAAAGAAAAGAAGAAAAAAAATGTCATACTGTATTTTTCCCTGCAATTCTCCTGGAAGTGAGCAAAGAGCAGTAAGTATCTCCAGCTTTAAATTATCAGCAGCAGTGAAACTTTCACAAGGAGGATGCCCACACTGCAGGCTGCTGCATGGGGAGCCTGGGGATGAGCACAGAGCTGGCCACAGCCTCCAGAGGAGAATTTGGGGACAAACCCATTGGAAAGGAGCTGCAGTGAGCTGTGGGTCATGGAGCACAAGCTGCTCACCCAGGCAACTTCCAAGCAGACTTTGCGTTTCTAAGCTGCAGTGCAGTCTGCAGTGCAGTCCCCACTGTAAATATACCCAAAGTCTTTGCAATCAACATTTTAATTCTAACATAAGGGGGAAAAAAAAGCAAAACAGGGCAATTTCAACCAAAGCAAATAAGATACAGAAAGTCCAAGTAACACAAAAGGGTTACAATTCCTGTAATGTCTCTGTAACCCTTTTGTTCTCTTATACTCCTGGCCCACACTTTATAGATGCTACAGCTTAAATCAGGGTAATCTAAATCTTACCTAAGTCACGGAATGCTTTCTGCTGATTTATGTTAGTCAGAATTTTGCTTTTGCACTGCTACTGACATATGAGCAGCATCAGGATACAAGAAGCTCACTACTACTTTAATTTCTTGCATGGTCTTACATCTAAGATGGACCAGACACAAAAAGACCAAGGTACAAGATCATATCAATGCAGGTGTAAATCCTACATGTTAAAAGAAAATGCTCTCAAGTGAAAAAAAAAAAAGAGAAAAAAAAAGAAAATAAAAGAAAAATGAATAAGCAGATAAGCATTTCATTTTACTACTTCAAAATAATACAAGAAACAAGTCCCAGTGCAGGCAAGACTCCTCACCTGAATCATTCCTCTGAATTACTCACTTTTTCATCTCTAAATTCACTATTAAACTGTTAAGAAAAAGCTTCTTGAATTAAGAAGAATCTCTTGATGCCAACACAAAAGCATGCGTATAAAGTATAAATGATCTCACACATTAACAGACTAACAGGCAAATAAAAATCATCAGAGCTTCTTGCAAATCAAAGCAGTTTTATTTCCAGTGGCTTCAATGTTTGACTCAGAACCAAACAGAGCAGAGGTTCAAAATTTGACCTCCAATTTGCAAATACTTTTTACCCAATTCCAGTCTTTCAATACTAAGAACCATCAGATTAGAAACTAATTTTGTCCGTACCTTTGTCCTTTATAAACTGCTGAATATCACTGTATTACATCTGTGAGCTCTTTCAGATGATCTGTGAAATACTTAGAATTCCTCTTTCAAACTTAATTTGCAGTGATTTTCTTGCAATAATATGAGAATAAATGGAAAAGATAATTGATTTCAACAGTAAGCAATTACACACAATGACTTTTCTACAGCAGTTGTCTAATTAAGAGACTACAAGCCCTGAATATCAAGCCTTAGATTTAAGCATTGTTTTTCAGGTATGCATATGATATGCAAGATGCATAACTTTTTGTGTTCTGTTACACTGCAGATGCACAAAGATACTTACTACAAACTTTTAGCCCTTCACAAAAAATTTATGTTTGCATATTTGATTTGAATGTGAAGGAAAGAAACAGCTACTGTTCAACTGAGTAAAGATATCTGAAGGTTATCAACATCAATAAATAACATTTATGGCAAGGCTGATCTAAAAAGTGACACTGGACTAAAAATAACTTGACAAAATTAACAATGAAAGATTTTTATATGAATATGAAACATGCATATGCACAGATGTCAGTTATATAACCCATTTCTTACATCATTAAAGAGTAAACACCAGGCTATTCTTTCAGCTTATCAAAACACAGTAAAAAGCAGACACGTTTCCTTTCCCATATTTCTCTCCCTTAATTAACAGATTTTTTAAACTGCGTTTCTTTTACCACCGCAGCAGAATCTCATCTGCCCCCTTATTGTCAATTGCTACATACAAATGCTTATTGCTCCCAAAGGCTTTTCTAAGAAGCAACAAAAGGATTGCAGGCGCATACCTTAACCTCTTGGCTGGCAAAAACCTCCACATCAACCCCACAGGCAACCAGAGTGGAAACATCACAGTCCATGCTACGCGCTGGCATCCCCCGCCTTTGTACACTGAGTTAGGCAAGCTCAGAGTCACAAACGATGCAAGAAAACAACAAAAGAATTAAAAAAAAAATCTTCAGTACTGCAATTGAACAGTCCAAGATTCAGTTTCAGCGCTGGCAATGCCTGCAAGCCTCCAACACGAGCTCTGTGCACTTAAAGTGAGTTGCTGGTTGCCTGTCCCCCGTACACCCACCAACTGAGCAGGCACAGCATAGTAACAGCGCTATTCCATCTCTCATGGCAATGACATCACCACAAAGACTGACATAAGCTAAATCTATTTTTTCAACCCTTTTATCTCTAGGCAGCACAGTGGATCAAATTGAACATGATTATGTGCTAAATCTGAACTCGGACTAAATCAATTCAAGCAGCGTTCACTGTCAACTGAGTCATAGCTGTTGTTTCAGCTGAGTGCTTATGGTGGCAAAAAAATAAAAAAATAAAAGAGATCGCCTGACACTGAAAGCTCCACTCTGTGTGTAAATTAACCCAGCATTTAAAGCCACTAATCTCAAGGTAACATTTGTGACTTCACTGTACTTGAAAATCTACGGCAGAGCACTCATAAAAAAACCCTCAAATCAACAAAATCTCAGCCCTCTGGTTTTAATAGCTCAAAGTCCTCTTTTTTAATAAAGCTCACTCTACAACCCCACACACGGGATTAGAGAACATCTTGTCCTGTCACCAGCAGCGATCAACACACTGCAAATTTGATGCCAGTGCTTCGCATCCACGTTGCACTGTGACTCATCCCCAGGAAGATCAGAGGCATGTCTGTGTGTGATTTGGAAGTCAATACCCTTTCAAAGAACAGAACATGAAAATTTCCTTGAAATTAGGACTTCACACTGGGCAAACTTTACACCATCCATCCTAAGGGTTAACCCTTCACAAATAGAACAGAATTCAACAAAAGAAACAAGTACAAGTGAAGATGCTTTACACCTGCTGACTCAGTGATCAGTTTATTCTTTGCAAGTTTTATCATTTTTTTAATGATAGAAATAAAATATCTACATGTCTGGGACTTCTAAAATGATCTTTATCCCAGACTGGCACCATTATTTTTCCTCTACCATTTCATTCTCATGAGACATAAATTACTATTAATTGTTGTAGGCCTAGAATTGGCATTTATGGATATGTCAGATTAATAAGGAGAATTAAATATTTAACTACTGGTATGAACCTAGGAGCTGCTTATGGCTCAGTGTAAGAGACTGCTCTGCTTACTTCCACTTCACCCACAGATAAACTCCTAATTATACTAACATTAGGTGTTAGGAGCAAATTCTTTACTGTGACAGGGCAGTGACATTAGATGCTGAGACAGATAAGTCAGTATCTCTTACCAGAGTATTCTTTTTCAAGTTCTATTAAATAATTTTCCCACTTTTCAACTTGCATTTATAGGAACCTCCCCAGCAGTAATCACAAACTAAGATCCACAGCCAGGACAAAATCCTATCCCAGCACTAAATATTTTACAAACCCAGACTATAGAGACCAACAGAAATGGATAGGGCAGCAGAAGGCAGAAAATGAATCAATATTGTTTGTCACAATTATCAATTCCTTTGTGCACTGGTCACTTATCACTGTCAAGATTTTTCATAAACCACAGGAAACCATTTTTAAGAAATATTTTGAAGTTAACATTTTTGGGAGTGTTTATAGGACCTTTTATTTGTATATCTGAATATAATATGTACGTGCTAAAAGAGAAAAAAAGCCATGAAGGCCTGATTGAAGTAGCAGGCAGACAGCAAGGGAAAAATCAGAGCATCAGAAAAGCGAGAAGCCAGTAAGGGCTACCAAAGAGCTGGAAGGAAACATTGAAAGCAAAGATGAGTCATGTGTCTGAGTCTTATGAAAGTTATAAAAGTGATGGACCAACAGGATGAAAACAAAACAAGCATTTGGGAAAGGAAAAGATCAAGAACCAGATGATGATGGTCTCTGAGGTCCATAAAGGCATCCAGAGTGAGGGTGATGCCTGGCCTGAGTGTGGTTCCACAGCAGTGATGGAAAAATTATCTTACGTTATAGAGCTACACTGGATAGTTCTGCAGTTATTTTCTTCCTTTCTTCTTTAAAAACTTCCACCTATCAATTTCAATAGCCTGAATGTTCTTATGAAAACTGGCACCTGATGTGCAAACTGATCTGTTCCACTTCATGATTATTCCTGCACATCCACTGTTAATCTCCTTTCAAAAGAGAATCACTGCAATTTTTCCACTTCATCTGAATATGGCAACCTTACTGAGATCACAATTTCTTTCATTTCTTGCTTTTTCTTGCCTATTCCAAAGTATAACCTAATTTTTCCCCTTAAAAATCACTCTAGCCCACTAGGGTATTTTAGTGAGCTCTTTACAAAGATAACCTAGTTGGTTTTGCCTCTTGAAAACAAAGATTACCTAACAGAAGAACTCTATAAAGCTTTTGAGTACCCCAGCTAATATCTTTGAATATATGTCATATTCTATTTGCTCCTGCTCATTTCTCATTTGAAATCAAGACAGATTGCTGTGTGAATGGTTTTTTTTTCAGGGCACTCCACAATTCCTTGTAGTCTCACCTAATGTTAATGAAAAATTTATTATTGAATACTTTAAAATTGGTTAATATTGACTTATTTCTCCAGTTCAGGAGACTTGCTTTTCATCCAAATTTAAAGAAAAAAGTATTTCAATTTCTGTCAAAAAATTTCTTAACTATGTCTCTAGATGGTCTTGTTAATTGCAGTTCTCCATACTCCCAAGAAAAAATGAAGCCATGTTTCATGAATATTTTAAATATTATATTTAGTAAACAGAAATTGATATAGATAGACTTGCACTTCAGCATTGTACAGAAGGTTCTCTAGATCACAAACTGGTACCAGTATGTAACTCTACTGCCATCCCTCACCAATTTTATATGGGGTTTAAGACCATGACCATAAATTCTGAGAACAAAAAGTGGAGAGTTTTGAACAGTTACTCAAAAGCTTCTTAGTTTGTTTTAATGTTTGTCCATAGCAACAGTTTTGCATGGAATTCAAGGGGCACTACTCACTACTGTGAATATCTCAGGGGGCTGAATTTGGGAGCAGCTGAGGCTCATTTGTACAATCAGGCTGAGCATGGAAATACCAAATTTTCACAGTTACACAGATAGACATCAGACAGGTTCTAGAACTCAGAGCAATATTCCATTGTTCCTTCACAAGCACCACAGTAACCCCACAGCATCACTAGACTCCGATGATTAACACTTAAAGATCAGGTCTCGTATTTTCATCAGCTTTTATATTTTCATTTCCTCAACCAGAAGGAAAATAAAAGCCATGCCGTTCCAGCCAGGAATCTTCCATTCTGGATCTGGACAGCTCCTGGAACAGCACAGCCTTTACTCTTGTGTGAGGAGTTGTTTTCCTCCTGTAGTTCCAGCTGTGCCTCAGCTTAACACACATGAGCAGCACCACAGATTTAAGATTTTCAAGCTCAACTCTCAAGTCATTAAAACAACTGCTGCAAATCTTGACCCTCCTTTTGCAAGCAAACTACAACTGATTTAGCCTTAGGGCAACTTCACTGGCTCTGGACCTCACAGTAACATCAGCCACGTGGTAACCAAACCCAGCAGCCAAATTCAGATCCTGACTGTTCTGCTCTATGGCTGAAGCTTGTGCTTGTTATCACTGCTACTAGAGGGGTTATTTCTGCAGCAGCTCTGCTTGCAGGTGCAAACCTTTCTAGGTCAATGTACAAATCCAGAAAAATAAAAAGGAGGCCTCCATCAATGACCCATTGAGGGCTGAATGGAACACTGGGAATGGATTCACATTACGGCTGATTGAAGTGCTTTTAATGATGTGCACCTCTATCGATCTTGTTCAGCCTACTACACAAGTAAACAGCATTTAAACCATGCTCCTACCTGTCAGCAGTAACATACTTTTACAAATATAATATCATTTTTAACGGGAATATAAATTATAAATAGTTTCAAAACCACATAAACATTTAGAAATGTAAGACGGCCCTGGAAAAAAAAATCCAGAAAAAGAAGACGGTTCTTCCAATTTCTTTGTCTACAGCAGAAGATAAAAAGGCCAACCACAAACATTCTTCAGGGGCAAAGTTAGCTCCTTCAAAGAGGTGTTTCACAAGGACATAAAGAAAACAGAACACTGAAGACTGGGCAGGGTTCAGCTCACCCATAGAAAGAATTTATTTTTTTTTTTAAATGCAGTGAGCATTGGCTTGTGCTAAGGTCAATTACCTCCAAAACAATGGAAGCACCAGACAAATCCAGCCAGAGGAACACACCAGCAGACTGAATAGCCATCAAACTGCTTGGAAGTGTATATTTTAAAGAGAATATTTAGCTGTCATTTGCAGTGAATAAGGAACACTGAATGATCCAACAGCTACAAACCCACTGATTTTCCCACAATGAGTCTGACCCCCAAGCTAAAGTTTCTACAAATCTTAAACTGGCATCAATTGTGGCAAAAAAAAAGGACACCAATTCACCCCTTCTCTTCTCATAATAAATAATCATTCCTATGAACATTTTTAAAGACACAGAATCTTGACCAGACAAAAGTTCAATTTAGAATAATCCTAAATCAGTAAGTTCCTCTTACATGCAGAGACTTTTGATTTTAGAAAATGCCTTGGCTGGCTTTGCTTTCATGAAAGGCAGCTTTTCTGCATTTTAAGTGATATTTTGCTTTTCTGTAGGCAATAATTTTCTGTCAGTCATGTTTCTAGGTCTCGGGATCTGAGGGCATCCAAGAAAATAAAACAAATCATCAGCATTATGAAGGATTTCTCCCTCTTTAATAAAGATAATACCAAACAACTCAAAGGCCTGCACACGGTGGGAGAACACTTCAGTGACTGCATAAACAAGTGTCAGGCAGCATCACTCTGCTGTCTCATTTAGCTCCACACAAGCTGCAACTGTGAGTCAGAGCTGCTCAATTATTTTAACGTGGCTGTACCATTCATAGTCCTTTGCTTCCAAGTAAATTCAGGGAGGTGTGAGGGGGTGGAAATCTGTGCGTGTGTCTTCTGTCAACTCAGAACGGTTACAAATCCTTTTCTGTGCCAGATCCACACAGGAAAACAACTGTTATGGTCCCAAATTGCAATCCTCTCTCTCTCTGGTAAAATAAACTGCTGCAGTTCAGGAGTCAAGACATCCTTGATTCATCTGGTGAACCCATGACCACCTACAGAATACATAACACACACATGAATCCTGGCAACAGAAGAAGATCATAACTCTGCAGTGTAAGCTGAATTTATTTGCAGCCTAGCTACACAAGATCATTGATAAATTCCACAGGTTTCAAATTAAGAGAACTAAACATAGATCCCCACATGCTGGTACACACATTGCCAGTATAAGCAACAGATTTGGGAATTAATTTCATTGCTCCAGCATGGATAGCTAATGCAATGGGAGATACCTAAGGGTATCCAAGAACATACAGGCTTGACAGACATGATCCAGGACCTCTGGAAATCACCCTCCTCTGAACCATCAGTCAGAGACACCAAGAGATTCTTTAAGATATTTAAATTAGCACTTATTATTTGGGCAACTGTTCAACACACTCCCTGTTCAATGTACTCCACAGACTACTAGAGTGGAATTTTGCTGATCAATCACTTGCTGTGTAGTTTAGGATGGACTGAATTTCTCTCCAGCCTCTGACTGCTAATGAGATTTCCAGCAACTACAACAGAAACATAAGCATCTAGCACATATGTACAGATGTATAAAGTGATGCTGTAATTTAAGTGCTAATCTATAACGGAATCCTACACATAAAGTTATCACTGTTCCTCAGTTTCTCCAACAGCAAGATAGGAATGGTGATACCTGCTCTATTAATGCACCCAATATTAATGAGCACATGTAAAACAGATTTTTATTCTGTCTTTAATTTTATAAAAGTTATAATGACTGAAGACTACAAAACAGGTGAAGTTCTTACATATATTTATTCTTGCAGTACTTGAAAACAGAATTAAACCCAGGTCCCATAGGGATTCTGTACAAGATTCACACACACAGAGGATGCCAGGCCAGTGCTCTGACAGCTGCAGGAAACTGAAATCCCAAGTATCTCCCCCAGTTCCCAGTGGGAAGATGGAGGTGCTCAGGGGCTGTCACAGGAATAACACACTGAAGAAATGGATTCAATTCTTCACAAGAACTACCTTTGTGACCTTGGGTGAAGAGCATGCAGGAACACACATTCAGAATGGCTCAGAGCTTTGTGTTTTATTTAGATTTTAAGTGTAATCTGGGCAGGACAAGGACTCTCCATTACTATTTGTCATTTAATGGATGATGCCAGTTGGAATTGGTCTGTAATGCTCCTGCCTAAAACTGTGATTTGCTGTTATCCACAAGCTCTGTTAACAGCTTCAAAATGTATTTTAAAATAATTTCCATTTACCTTTACTTGTCTCAGAGTAGCAAGGGTATTTAACATGCCTGTATGTTTTCCTTGTCATTTCAGACGCTTCATCACAGCAAAATGCCCTTGAAAGAAGAGCCTGGAATACCAATGCTCACTGCTGTGAGAGAGACCAACCTTATCTCTCAACTGCAGCTCTGCACAGGACACGCAGGTGAGAGATTTAATGGCAGTGCTGAGAGAAAACAGCCTTTACTGCCAAGCCAGCAAAAGCAGCCCAGTTCAAAGGGGGAAAAAAAGGAGAGAGGATAAAGCCCACTGTCAAACAGCATGCAGTCAGACAGCAAATAATGAAGCAATGAATAATAGATTTCTTACGTAATTGCTATTTTATCCTGATATTATAGGGTGGGATTTATTTTACTGCAACACTTTAAAACAAATAGTCTCTTCTAGTAATCCACAGATTAAACTGCAGACAAAAACAAGGTGTTGATACTTAAAATTTGCCATATACAAATAGTGCTTCTTGTCTTCATTACAAGTGACTCTATTTTCTATTTCCATAAATCCTCTGCTATTATTGTTTTATTTATGTTCGAAAGACAGATGGAGATTAGATACAATGAGACCTAAATGTCAGGTATAAAGATTCCAGTGGCTCTAAAGTGAATAAGAAAAAAAGAAAGAAACCTGAGTAATTCTAAGATATTAGTGCACTTGTAATGTATTTATAAAATAGATTTATCCTAGTTTCTCCTTACAAGACTGATTTCATTGATTTCACAAACAGAAGAAAGAGACCATGATGGGCCATTTCAGAGCCTGTATCTTATTCGAAGACAGATCAGATTTAGTTTCCCCCTCTTCCCCTCCCTAAAACCCAAACTTATTTTCCTAACTAGAACTCAGGAAACAGTCTTCCATTGACCCAGCCCAGAAAAGGACCAGAATCAGTTCTGTTCCTATGTTTTGAACTCTCAGTTTACTCAGTATCTCCATATTTTTGTGTGATACAGCTCTAAAGAGATATCCACAAAATAAAACAATTTAAAAATTGAAGCAGAACTAGTTCCTATACAGGCATTTCATATATATATCAGTGTGGTTTCAGAAGGTATTTAAAACAGTTCCAAACCATTTAGTTATTCTAGAATGTTGGTCCACTCTCTAATATAAAAGAGCTTGACACTGCATTGTCAATATTAAATTGACAATAATTAAATAGCAAATACATTAAAGTACAAGTGAGTGACATAAAATTGATCTTATTTCAAAGCAACTGATCTATATTTAAACAGACAGCTTCCTTCTGAAACATGGAGCTTCAAACAAGAAACCCAGATGCATGATACTCCCCAAACCAAAGCATCTTCCAGCAGCAGAACATTTCCATACAAAAATTCCAACTCATTCTACTTTTGATAGGAAAGTAGAAAAGGATAAAAGGTTTAGGAAAGCCAAAGGCAGAAGGGGGAGAACATAAATATTGGCTCCAACTAACCTACAGCAACTTCAGCTGTTACCTTAGAGTAGGGTTTATTTGTAGGTTGTTTGGTTGTTTTTGGGGGGTTTTTGTTCATTTTACTTTAAGTACTTCAGTTTTAATCAGAAGCCCCTATCAAAACCAGAGAAATCAGAAATAACTGCTTCTGTGGAGTTCTGTGAAGTTTCTTGTTTTCTTAGAAACAAGACTTTCTCATCCTCTAGTTTTTTATTCTTCCATAGCTTCTTATAATCTTCTGGTCACTTCACACCTATGCAAACCCAGCTTATGAACTTGTTGAACTTTAGGAATATGCTGGTTAATTATCTGCAGATTTCACATTAAGTGGCTGCACACATTTGGGATCTAGCACTGATTCCTAAACCACACCTGCAGTTACTCCAGGTAAGTAAGTCTTTCAGGAATACTCTAAGCTTTGAGACCCAGCAGCATGCAACAGTCCCACATCTGTGCTGGTATTGTTGATCACGTTTAAGATCTTTTAGTTGCCGCCAGTTCCAGCCACGCTTTATCAATCAATACTTTCTAGAGCCTAATGGACCTGTTCAATCTGTTGGGGTTTTTTTAAACTGTATTAAAACATTCCAAACGCAAAGGCCAAAACCCCATATAATCACTGGAACTCAGAAACTGTAAAGTAAAACTTTTATGAAGTCATAACTTTAGTCCCACAGCAACTGCCTTTGACTTGTGCATGTCCAGATACACAGATGCAGACCTGATAATCTGCTGGGAGTTGTACTCTGCAGCCCAGTCCATCTATCACATTGTCCAACACAGATTTATACATCCAAATGAGGGAAGTCTTCAACATAAATGGTAGTTCAGATTATCTGTTAGTACACAGTGACTTTACCTCCTACTCAGTTCTGCATTCCTATTCATGACCACTTGTGCCCAGTTAATTCTGCTCTGACTTTTGCTCACAACCTTATCACAGCTGCCTTCACCTCAGCACCAAGTAATGCATATTTAGTTGTTTGTACTTCTTCACAAGTAAGCTCATTAAATTATCTGAGAATATTTATTGGTGATTTATCTTATATTTGCTAATTATTTCTGCACTCTATTAACACAATTTCATAGTATTATTCCATTCTGGTCACATGAATCAATTCACAGAATTATGGATACAACTTCAATTAAAAGCTTATCACCTAGCTATAGACCACTTAATTTTCTCTTCATTCAATTAAAGTAGAACAATGCAAATAAGCTATGAATGGACAATGAAGCACTGAAGCACTCAAAAATTTCAACCATGAAAGAGTTAATTCAATAGCCTCATTTTTATACAGTGCAGAGTATCTCAGTTAAGCGGGAAAAAATATCTGACTAAAAAACTCCAGTCCTCTCCACCTTGTGCTCTTTGATGTGAGGTGTTCCATACTAATGTTTACCACAAAATACAAATTTGTTTGAACACTTTCTTTTTCCTTGCAGCAAGCAGAGCTTACTATAGAGAGTTGATTGCTTCTTCATTGTTGAAAAGACAAAAAAGATTCAAGTATTAATTTGTAATTTATTATGAATTTCTAAGGTAGTATCTATGCATTTTAGTCATAAACTGAGATTTTACAGTCAGAACTTCATATTCATCCTTCAACTTGAGATGGACAAGCAAAATCCTACTTCAGCTCACTGGAGATCCCACCAACTATATTACAATTTTCTCAGGCCACAGAGATAAATTTAGGCTCAGATTTTACAACACACAGCAAGAGGCACCTTGGCTGTACCACCTGCTCCCTCAAAGGAACACTTGGAACTGCTTTGTTTCATTCCATGATTTCATCAAGTCAAACAACATGAAATTCATGCTCCAAAATGTGTGTAACACAGGAAGGTCACAACTCTTTAAATTAGCATTAAAGCATGCTAAAGAGAGTTCTAACATTGGATGACATCCAGTGATAGCAACCCCTTCTCATGGCAAGGATAAGCCCTGCAGCTGAAGCAGGAATTTAGATTAGGAACAAATCTCAGTGTGTCTCAAGCACGTTTGTGTTTCTGGGACACAAGGAGCCAACTGCAGATAGCCATGAACCAAGAGACATTCCTTGAAGGCAACTGAATTACAACTTAAACAAAGAAAATAGTGCCTTATCTTTTGGACAGAGCAACTGAAAGAGCTACTGATTTCTGTTATGTCAATGTCCTTATAAATCTTAAAATGTGATGGCAATGTCTGGTTGCCATTTACAAAGTATTTTACATACATACACAAGGCAGCCAAATTTCTGAAGGGACAGGGACCAGGCCATATACAGTGATCAGATTTTTAAAAGAACCCGATTTCCCAATAAAACAATTCACATAGCAAGTTTCAGATTGTCTCAGGGCAGTCTGCTATGTCAGACTGTACTAAGATGCCTTCAAGGCATGACATTCACTGCAGTGATGGACATAATATATGAAATTTGCACACAAAAAGCCCCTTGCTCAGCACCAGAAGCCTCCCATCAGCTGCCGAGGCTACAAGCCAAGGGAGTGCAGTGGTCACAGAGCAGGGGCACTGTGCAGCCACAGGGGCTCACACTGAGCCCACCCTGGCAGCAACACAAACCCACAGGGACTGAAACCACACTCACTGATAAAGACACATATCCTGGCATCCCTAAAGCCAACCCCAACTTGCTGCCTTGTTTCTGTAAAGCAAAGGGGGATGACAGACAGACAGGTTTCTATATTAACATCCACTTACACGCAGAGTCAGTTACAAAGCTGTAAAATAAATGTTCAAAAGCTACTAAATATCACAGGATCATAGGAGGGACCTTTAAAGGTCATCTTCTCCAACCCCCCTGCAATGAGCAATCTGTCGAATCTGACCTTGGCTATTTCCAGGAATGGGGCATTTTGAAAGTACAGATTACAAAAGCTTTTCTGGAAGACAGAGTAGTTACCAATACAAAATCATGCCACAGAGACTCTTCAAGGCACTGCTAGGATTTTTTTAAACATCAATTTAAGTCTAGAAAAAAATTAGTTAAATTTTAATGGCCCACATCTTTGACTTTTCCTCTAATGCCTTTGAGCCATTCCCCAGTTACAACTGCTGTATTTCAATTTGCCAATTAAATTCTTCCATTTATCAGGATAAACACAAAATAATTATTTTTGCTGGATTATTTACTACTATACAAATTTCTGAAGTAAAACATTTATGCAAGCTTAATGCTCAAAACCAACAGCAGTTCCTAAAATGTAGGCAGAATTACAGGTTAAGAAATATTTTAGCAGTACTTCTGGAGAAAAAGGTGATGAAAGGAACATTTTTTCAAAGCAAAATTTTAAAAGGCAGAAAAAGAACACAAAGGTATTTTTTCTATTGTTTAAAAGTCATTATTCTCAAACAGTGATTGTATAATCCACAGGACAGCTGCATGCAGCAATAATAGAATATTTTTTTAATATGCAATAATTTTCTGTCCATAACTCTTTACGTGTAATAATGATGGAGAATTCAGTTGTACAGAATTTGCTTTGTCTGGAATTGAAGTATTACTTCCTTTGGTAAATGGGAAGCCAAAGTCACTGGTATTTACAACAAGAATTTGTTAAGTAACAGAACACTGCAGAACTTACATAAATAAAAGTGGCCTGAAGTCCATGCAGTTTTAAATTCAAAGGAAAAGAACAAACAGATCCCAGACAGAGATTTTAGTCTTCAAAATGGCAGATAACAGAGAAGCAAACCCAAGCTTCTTTCTTTCCACTATCTCAGACCTCCATTTATCAATGTACGGAATCTGCTGCAATCTGGAAAGCCACTCAAAGTGGCTGAACTAGAAAAAGAGACTCCTGTGTTCCCTCTACATCCTGTTTTTGCAGAATAAAGTTTTCTAACCATTTAACCTTGTCTCTTAAATACTTTTGGGATCTCGCTATTTGGGTGCTTTCTTGCTTTAGTGCATTGTTTACAAATTCTAACAATAAGCATCTGAAACTTTCACCTCAAATCAAAAGCAGGGGGTTAGGACAACCCTAAATTTCAACCTGGGGTTGTCACCAACTCATAAAACCCCACGACTGGACAAACATAAACACAGCTTTCTTAAATATAGGCAGAAATGTGGTAGGTGAGCACAAGCCTGCACTAATTCAACAGATGTTTGGAAGGTGTTTGAAAGAGATCATTGCAATCCATACACCCGCATGCTAAAATAAAGCAGCAGAAGTTTAAAGTTGGACTCTTTTTGAAGAGAATTTTTAATAGATTTTTGTCTAATATGGTTTATCTCAGATAAATGAAGGGGGGATCACGTATAATAAATAATTTCAAACAGAAAATTGCTAATGCAGAGAATGCAGGATTGGTGCAGAACAAAGTGCAGAAGAGAACACTCCCTTCAGTGCCAACAGCAGAAGTACCAATCCATGGGATGGTTGTGAATATCTCCTATTGAATTGTATTTTTAGCAGCAATTTAATCTGTCACGTTCATGACAACCCACGCATGGCCCATGACAACTCATGAACAGGTCAGCACTCACAAATCCACCAATGGCTCTAAGTCTTCAAAGCATGAAAGATCAAGACTTGGACCAAAAACTGACCAGGACCAACAACCCACATAGGATAACATGATTTGCATTTGGAAAAACCCATTGCTTTCCCAGGTTTCAGGAGAAGAACACTTCCAGGTAAAGAAAGAGAAGTGATTATGTCACTTCACCACACTTCAGCACAATGTAAGGAGAGTGAGAGAGGAAAGATGACTGGCATAGGAAGTGAATAACTCCTGTGATTGAAGAACAAGCTCCAAGATGACTGTGGGAATGTTAACAGGACAGGATGATTGGCACTGCTGTGGGAAAGAAAAAGAGAGGAGTGATTTGAAGGATTTTTAAGTGTGGGAGGGAATAAATGCAGAGCAAAGAAGGCGATAAATTTGAAACGGAAATGTAAAACAGCAGCATGAATGCATAAGAGCGATTGCGTTGGAGAAGGGAAAAAAGAACCCTGAGCACATTCCTATCTCACACCATTTTACATCTTCCAATACACCAGAATCATGGGCACAATGATTCACAGGGAATATGCTTAACAGCAATGCTGAATAATGAAATAGCCTGGGAGAAAGTGTGGGAGTCGTGATACCCAAGTGCATGGTCAGCTTAGCTCAGAGGCTCTGCTGGTCAAACACACTCCTGCAGCCACAGAATCAGGGAAAGAACAGTTCTTGAAGTTTGCTGAGTACAGATAAAGTTTGATTGATTGTTTGGGCCTGCCACCTGGAACCACAGCAGAGGTGTTTGCTACACACTCAGCATAAAAGAACAAAAAAGGCATCAGAAAAGGAACAAGTGTTTGGTTGAAGTCATTCAAGTCCTTACACTGCCAGCAAAGCACACGTAAATGAACACTAAACCAGGCCAACTGGATGTAAGCAGCCAGGTAAGAAATGGGAAGCTGAATCAACTCCAGCTTTTATACTGATGACTCAAGTCAGCAAAAAAAAGCAATGATCCAGGACAACTCAAAGAAGATTCCTACCAAAAGAGCCAGTGAAGCACAAACTGGGTTATGTCTACCATTAAACTGGGAATGCAGTCTCAAACCCAGATCTAACAGGAGCTTGTTATAACCTAAACGAAGAACATACTAGAAGGTATTTTACTTCCACCAAGTTTGATTTTAATTTGGGTAAAAACTTCAACAAGTGTCAGTCAAGAAAGTGCCCAAATTTGTGTAATAAAGTCTGTGATGAAATTATTCTAAAGAGTGCTAAATCAGTATGAGCAATTGATCATTTTAAGTTAAGTGGTCTTCAATGTGAGGGCAAATAGGAACCAGGAGTAGTCTGATACCAGCACACCAACAGTCCTGAATGTACCATGAATGTACCAGAAAATTCTGCTTTATAAAGAGCTTTTATAGAAATGTGTTGCATGAAGTTGTGACTTTTTTATTAGGGAAGGAAGATGAGTAAGAATCAGGGAATAGCTGCAGCTGAAGGGCAAGTCTGGAGATCATTTAGTCCAACACCCTGCTCTGTGCTGGGTCAAACCAGAGCAGGTTGCTCAGGGTCATGCCCAGTCAGGACTTGAGTATTTCCAAAGACTGAGTTCACAGTCTATCGAGGCAAACTGTGCTAACACTTGATCATCTTACCATAAAAAGAAGGTTTTATTGTAATTTTTTCTAATGTTTAAATTAATTTTCCTTTTTTTCAGTTTGTGTCCAGTGTATTTCTTTTCACTGAACACCATTGAAAAGAGTGTGGATTCAGCTTATTCACCCTTCTACAGGAGATGCTTACACTCAGCACTGGCCCTAGCAGCAATCCTAGGGATGCACCACCAATGTCTGACCTCCAGCTGGACTTTGTGCTGCTGATCTCAACCCTTTTATCTCAGCAGCTAAGCCAATTTTCAATCGTCCTGTTGTGGTTTAACGTAGTTTAGTTTTTAGTTAAGGAAAAAAAATCCATGAGCTACAGAAGTGGTTCCATGTAAGGACCTTTGCAGCTTCCTTTGAACCTGACAGAACCAATCAGCTGGCAAGTTTTGAAACTTGACACCCTGTTCAACCACTTAAGAGAGCTGAATACACCTTTGTGGAATCACATTTAAAGACAAACAAACCCCAGGAAAAACTCTCTTGCTTCCTGCCTTTCTCTCGAGTGGGAGAAATGGAAAGGGTGAAGACACATAGAGAAAACAACATGGAGGCACCAAGGTCAGTGAAGGAGTCAAATCCCAGATGGGAGACGAATGAGGAGATGCCTTAGTCTTGGGCTGAGATTCCCTTGTAAGGCTATGGTGAGGACAGAATTGATCCATCAGATATTTTTTCCCTGTAACTCACGGAATGCACTGGGGGGCTGTAGTGTTCTAACCACAGCCATGAGCAGAGGTACCAGTGATGAAGCAAGCAGGTGCTGAAGTAGCTGTGATCCAATGAGAAGCTTGAACTGAGAGAGATGAGAAACCTTGCCCCAGGGATAAAAGAAGAAAACCTCTGTTCCCAGAGATAAAAGAAGAGGACTTTTGTTTCTATACTAGAGCAGTTCATCCATAAAACTGCACCCCAATAAGCTGAAATGACCCATAGTGATAGCTGTGGGAAGATACCAAAGCATGGGAGAGACATCATGAGTGCAGATTTCCAGGTGGTTGCTATTTGTGAAAATTTAAACCACGAGAGAACTGGTTCTTGTGGAAAAGACTCCATGGCATGGCAAGGGAGACTCCTCTCCCTAAGCGAACTTCAGAAAAATTATTTTAGAAGTGGTAAACTGACTGAAAATACCAAATTTTGTCTCTTTATGTTATCAGAGAAGAAAGGAAGAGGCGTTGGGGGGAGGAGAAGTATTCTGACAGTTTATTCTGATTTCTTATTATTTTTCTTTTAGTTCTGTTAATAAAGTTTTCTTTATACCCTTTAAAGTTTTGAGCCTGCTTTGCTCTCCGCCTAATCCTTATCTTGCAGCAGAAAATGAGTAAATAATTCTAGTGGGTGCACTGGCATTTGGCCAGCACTAGACCCACTACACCTCCTGTGTACTCATCTAGTACCTGCTTCAGTAGTTTGTGCATGGGGATGGTACAGGGGCAGTGCCAAAAGACCTAAAATCAGGATAGAGAGTATCTACTGCTCTGCCCTCATCCATTGAGGTCATCACTTCAGCACAGACTATCGTCAGGTTCATCAGGCATGACTTGCCACATATTTAACATTTCACACTATAATTTAAGGAATGAAACAAACCCTACATTTAACATTTTTTCCATTATTTGCCCCTCTGTTTCCTCTGGTCTTCATTGTCCCTCTCCAGCTAAGCACACCCTGGTACAACCACAGATGGCTGTTCAGTAGCTTCACAACACAGACTTGTAAAGATCAGAATACAATCCATGGTAACATGGTAGTCACTCATTATCAAAAATGTATTTTTCTTTTAAAATGTTTGAGAGAGTTTACATCACTAAGGCTCATGCAATATATAGCCCCAGGAATAAATTTTAAGTCTCCATAATCAGGTAAGAAAAATCTCAACTACCATACATTTCACACACACAACAGTATTTTATAGGTGCAACTATATTTGCATTTAGTTCAGACCAGGATTGTGCTTTTGAAGCAAACCTCCTGACAGCCCTCACCTATCACACTTTGTTCCACACCACTGCTCAGGCTGAGTGTGCAAATTGGATTTCTTGGAACAAAACTGAAGTGGAAGAGGCATTCCAGGCATGCTCACTCCAAAGAACACAAATTAGGTTAAAAAGTATTCTGAAATACCACATCCACACACAAATACAACAAACCCACTCTGGCAAGATCTCAGGCCAGAGACAGCTCCCTTTAGCAGAGGTTGTCAGGAAGTAAGAACTTCAGCACAGGGTATTTGGCCACTATGTGGAAAAAAATTAAATTTAATCAATGCAAGAAAGATAAGCTTGGTGTCAGAATGCTGATCTAATTTCCACTTCTCCCCAGTCATGCAGAAAAGAACACTGAGTATGAAAACTTCTGATTTGTAGTAACAACAATGCACAGAAGGGCCAGGAATATATCCAAATAAAAGCAGGATTCTGCTTTTATTTGGACATATTATAAGATGCCTGCAACCACCCACACTCCATCTATGGCAGGTTATACACAAAGAAACTCTACATTTGCCAATCAGATATGAAAAAGGCTGACACCAGACTCAGTGAAATGAGTTTTCTTCAGCAGGTGTCAGTCCTCACATGGAAGGATTAAATGCTTTACAAAACCCTAAGAAAAACACAGCACAAAGAAATGACTGACTTTGCTGAATGACCTTCAAAAGTCAAAGAACAAAAAACCAGACATGTACCTAAACCCACATTACTTTCCAGGATACTCCAATTATCTGCCATGTAAACGTATGTGTTATAGGCCAGCAGAATAATCTACCTTGGAAGAGACCTCTGGAGGTCATCTGGTACAACCTCCTACTCAAGGCACAGAGAGCTGCAAGATCAAATGAGATTGCTCAGGGCCTTGTTCAGTCCAAGAAAATCTTCCAAGGACGGAGGTTCCTCAGCCTCCCTTAGCAGCTCAATTCAGTGCTTACCCATTGTGAAAACTGGTTTTTCCTTGTAAGTTTTGAGGTGAGAAATTCTGACAAGGTTCATTTGCTGCCTTCTCTCCTCTCATGGTGCACATGCAAGAAAAGTCTGACTGTCTCTTCTCCACACTCACTTGGTGGCAGAGGACAATTAGGTCCCTCCAGAGTCTTATTCTTCTCCTTTAGGCTGAACAAGCCCAGCCCCACACACAGGCTGTCCTCATTATATGCACCCCTTCAGAACTCCTCTCCAGCTTGTCTACACCTTTTATTTGTGTACAGAAGCCCAGCACAGGACATGCTATCCCAGATGCTGCTTCACCAGTAACTAAAATAAATCAACCCTTCAGCTGCTGGCTCTGCTCCTGCTGACACAGCACACGAGGCAGTTACCTGGGACTGAAGACGGGAATCTTAACATGTTAAAATACAGAAGCCTCACAGTGAGAAAATAGAAAAATAGAAATGAAACACAGCTGGAAGCAAATTTAGCCCTGTCTGCTGCATCCTCAGAGATAGAAGGGCTGCCCCGTGGGGGGCTTTCCATCCAGCAATAAAGTGGCTTCCTGCACTGCAGGAAACTCAACATGTTCTCTGATTCCCTGGGAAGTCCCTCTGCAGTTTGTGCTTCTGTCTTACCAAAACTGTTACACTGCAGGTCTCTTCCTCTTCTCCTTTCTTCTCCCCAGCTACTTCCTGCTCTGGAAGCTTTTCCCAGGGCTCAGCTGCTTCCAAGGAAGAAACATCTCTTTGGCTGTTCAGCAGCTCAGGTTTCAAGGCGCAGTAGCTCACAGAAGGCAAACTGAGCTCTGTAAATCACTCTCAGACATTAAAAAACAAACAAACAAACAAACAAACAAAAAAACCCCCAAAAAACCAAAAAAAAAAACCCAAAAAACCAAAAACCAAACCACAAACAGAAGAAATAATACACTAATACTAAGCATTCAGATATTATGCAAATATCACCTGTTTCTTAAGCACTTTAAAGAGCTTTGACTAAGACCATCATCTAAATGCTGACCCAATGATCTCGTTTGTGAGCTGAGGAAGTATGGGCTGCATGAGCAGACTGCTAAAATGAGTTGAGAACTTGCTGAACTGACAGGCTGGGACACTAATTATCAAGTGCTCAACATCCATTTGACAAAAAATAACGGGTGAATATCACAAGGGTCAGTATCAGGGCACAGGCTGCTCAGTATCTTCCTAAGTTCTTTGGGCAACAAGGCAAATTGCAAATGTGCTGAAAAAAATTCACTTGAAGGATAATACAGACGTCGTCTCCCCAGAGAGGCTGTGGAGCTGCACAGAGGTTTTCAAGAGCTGATGAAAAAGTCAGAGTTGACCTCAACTAGAGTTGGCAACAGTCCTAAACTTGGAGGTAGAGGCTGGACCAGATGGCCTCCAGAGATCCCTTCCAACCCATGTCTCTGTGATCCTGTGAAGACACAATGCAGGAACTTAACTGCTCAGGACAGCAATAGTAATTTGGGGAACAAACACTCCCAATGAGGAAAAAGCATATCTTAGCCTGACACACAGATGCACCAAATAAAATACTTCCCATTCTACTCAGGGACATGTTACCACTCTCAGACTCAAAAAGGAGTGTGTTAGTTTCAGACCTCCTCATTACAGATTTTTAATTATAATGTACATAAGGAAATGCAGGGAGATCTGCTACTTGTAGACTCAAAAAGCCTGAAGTAGAGAGAGAAGTTAAATTCAAAGTCAAATAATACAATATACTTTGTATTGCCAAGAGCTTAGAGAAGGGTCTCTCTTTTGTCTGACAAATCTCTGTCAACTCCTCCTTGACTGCCACTTAAATATCACTTTCAGCACATTTTAAATACCTCACTACATTTACCCAAACTTTCAATTATAATATAATTCATCACAATGACTTCTGAGCATATAAAGCCATCCTTTACCTAGCTGGTCTATAGGATCTTCCACCACTGAGAAGAGAAATAAAATGTATACAGGGTTGAACTGCAGTTTGAGAAAACTGTTTTGCAAATAAAACAGTAACTCTTACAGTGACAAGTTGTCTCTCTACCTAAAAAATTTCTTGTGCCCAGTCTGAGCTGCTTAAACTGCTCCAGTAACACATTTATTTGAAATGTGGTGAGCAGACTTCCTACTGCTGTTCTTAAAATTACCTGGCTGTTCTACTAGTCCAAGAAAATCAGTGAGCTTCCATATCAGAATTATCTTCCTGAAGGTTGTACACACACTATGTGCATATGCACATGCAACACAGAAAAACAAACAGCAAAATAAATTCATCTGGTAGGTAGGTTTAATATCTGCTCTTATATATTCAAAATACAGAAAAAAGTAATAATCACAGTCAGTTCATGCAAACATATTATGCTAATTTTTTTCTACACACAGCAGAAGCATTTTTTGTTATTACCTTAGAGCAGGAAGTTCATAATTAAATGTTCTGACTTAGGACTAATTGAAAAGTCCAAGTTGCATAAATGACATTATATCACCAAGATTACTTAAGGTATTAGAGGGACATGAGTCATATCTACCTAAAAAAAACTGTTCCTGGCATCTCTAGTGTTACATTATTCATTTTGGTTGTGTTTATTCCTCTAGAGTCTAGGACATTATATTACGTGCTGAACTAACAAGCATCACAGTCCTAACTCAGTTAAGATAACCAATAACCACATCAAAGAGATCAGTCCTCATCACAGGACTTGAATTTTTTTCCTTCTTTTCCTTATGTTTTATGCATTTAAAACTAGTGATGTATTCAAATATTTCAGGAAGCATTCTCTTCAGTCCATTCATTAACTACCTTTTCATATTAGACAGTGACTGTACCCATTAGGCACCAATTAGCTCTGCAAAGTATTTCTCTGTATATCTGGAGGACATTCTACCTCCCCCACAAAGATAAGAATACCAAAGATTTCTCCCCACCCCTTAGCAGTCAAGTGGAGAAGGCACAAGCCATATATTCTTAAATTAGAAGATTCAAAGTTAAAAGTAGAGCTTTTTATCAAGTTATTTTTTGCCAAAAACAGCCTCCTTAGCAAGGCTGTGCTATGAAAAGCACAAGGACTCAATCTTCTCATTTAGCTCAAAAAAACACTGTAAATGTATTTAAATAATTTACTACTACATATTTCAGCTGATCCCATTCATCTAAACCAGGATGAAACTTTATCCATCTTATGCATTACCTTGCTTTCAAATAATCCTATATACTTCAATAGGGTTTTGCCAAATAAGACAATAAATATGCATAAACATGGATCAGATTTTAATCTTCTTAATGCAACAGTACTTCTCCTCCTCTACTTTACAAAAAAGAAAAAAAAATTATGAGGGTATCCCTGTAAGAGCCAGGCTTAAGTGCCTTAAATCATTCCTGGGATACGTTTGCCCTGTACAAGTGCTGTATTCAGGTGGTCTCTTCTCCTGGGTAAGAAACAAAAGGATGAAAGAAAATGGCCTCAAGTTGCTCCAGAAAAGGTTTGGATTGGATATTAGGCAACATTTCTTCACTGGAAGGGTTGCCAGGCATTGGAACAGGCTGCCCAGGGAATTGGTGAAATCACCTTCTCTGGAAGGGCTCAAAAGGAAGGCAGATGTGCCATTTGGGGACATGGATTAGAGGTGCCCATGGTTGGACTCCATGAACCCAGAGATCTTTCCCAACATCAGGACTCTGTGACTGCATTTATCCCAACAACATCCAGCTGCAGTAGGTGGAACTGTGATGGTGTCCTTGTCAGGAGAGAAAGATAAACCTGTACACAATTTGGGTCCCAAGCCCTAAATAGACCAATAATCATTTGGTTATGCCTCCTCCCCACAGCACAGAGAGCAAAGCTGCTCCATGACTGAGGATTAGCTGGAATCTCACATTATACTTATGGAGCCCTTGCCAGAACGAGATTTGATTTACAGCAGCCCATGACAACAGCATTACATATGCCATATTTATTAGGATTGAATTCCTTCTCAGTGGATGCTCACCAACATTCAGTTGAGTGACTCAAAGCAATAAATCTATTTTAGGTTTTAAAGAAAACTATGACAAGCAAGACAAAAGAGAAGCTGCCTTTAAAACCAATTTAATCAGTGGGCTCTAAACTACTCTAGGATTTAGCTAAACTGTTCTCCTCCAGTTTGCCCCTTCTCTCAGCTTTGTTACTAAATCAGGTGTAATCACCTATTTCCACCACTTTACCTGGTAGTGCTGCTGGTATGGTCACAAAGGACAACAGAACCTATTTTAGCAGGTTTCCAAGCAAGCACAACACAGAAATTATTTCAGTCTGACTCCCTACCTATATACAGGATACCACAGATGGAATAAATGCATAGAATAAGAAAAGACTTCAAAAATGTTGAAGATAAAATGCTAGAAGCTGAGTTCATGTGCTGAGCCACAATACAATCAGGCAATTAAGATCTAGGTCCACCACTGGAAAAAACACTGCAAAAGAAATCTGATAGTAATAATAATTCCTCTGTAAAACTATTTTGCATGGCTGAAATGAAACCAAAACACATTTAGGGTGAACACTGTTGTCCTAACTCCACAAAACTAGCAAGGATTAAAAAGTGCATTTTGTATTTAATATTCCAATGGTGGGGTATTTAAAACTCCATTCGTTAGCATATATTATCTTACCCTCTTCCAACAGCAAGTGCTGTGTGGTGCAGGGACGAGTCAGCAGATGGCACCCATGAACCAGAGCACACACACCCGGATGGCCCTTAGCTCACACTCATGGCCTGGGTTATTCACAAAAACCTGGCATTTCTCTCTGTACCAGCCAGGATTTTCCCTTATACCCTGTAAATGCTCTAAGTGTGTATAAATGAAGTTCACCTTCACTACCAAGGTGACTTGCTGCATGATATTCAGACATCAGAAAGAAGTGGAATGGTGCTTTTCACTTTCATAATTTTAATCTCAAACTCCACAGTATCAGTGTTTTTACCCCAGTTTACATCAGTTTCTGTGCAAGAATGCCAATTGCAAATGCTCCCTTTCACCTTGCCAAACATACACCTAAGATACAACCTCAAAAAATAAAAAAGAAAAAAATCAACATACAGGTTGATGCAATCAAATTAGGCAACTGAGGTCAAAAGCCAGAAGGCATTAAAAATAACCTAAAATTCTCTTAAAAATCAGTATCACAATACTGACACAACTCATGTTTTTTGGGTCTGGGGTTAACAGCAGTCCTTATGCTACAAGAATGTGGATAAAGGGTAGCTGAAGGTCCTCAATAACAAAATAAGGCAGAGAGGGCATTAACTGCCAATGTAAAGAAAAAGCAAGACAGGTACTAAATATTTCACGGAGACTGGACTACCCAGAAACCTTATACTGCATATTTGCAGTATGTAAACCACATAAAATTCTAAAAAAGTCACTGTATTCACATGATTTTCACCTTATAAAGAATTCTCTGAAAATCCAGTGCTTGTTATTGTTCTCATTCAGACTCCACCATCCCTTCTGCCCTTTAGTTATACCACTAGAAAGTAGTTGGTTTTTACACAAAACTAATTCTCATACCAAATGCAGATCTCTGCAACACTTTTTTTTCTTCTTCCTCCTGTTAGTTAGAGAAAGAACAGGCTGGAAAAATACAGGGTTGTGCTGAGAATGGAAGACATGGAAAAATCTCATCTTTACTCAGGCTACTGATAAGGTGTACATCCATCTCTTTCTGTTTCAAGACTGACAAATATCAGATAAGGATTTAATTCTTAGGCCTGAGGTAAACACATGGAATTCAGACACGTAGCTTGGACCAGCTATTTTAAGCAGCTGCTTGTGCTGTCGCCACACGTCATCAATCACATCACACATTTCAGATCAACAGAAAGACTGGGATGCAGCAAGGTTCTGAATAGATAATCAGAACTGTGCTTCACTACATGACAGCTCCACCAAAAAAAAAATTCTTAAAATCTAAATACATGCACAGAACAAACTGCATCTGCTATATATAGGTCAAAAACCAGCAGGGAGTCAGAAAAACTTCCATTCAGAATTGTAAGAGTGATTGATTAAAACAACAAAACAATTTCTTTGGGAAATACTTATTAAAAGATATAAGCTTTTTCATTTAAATCATTTGAAATTGGAATATAAAAACAGGAAGACAGATTATATTCCTAAGAAACACTTTGATACCATTTGGGCTTTGTGTTTCTCCCTCTTAACTGTGAGCAAATCACAGGAGCAGCTGCATCACAGAGCACACAGCAGGTAGAATGGACAGCAGGTAAAGAAATACCCAAAAGGAAGATTTGTAGTTAAAGATGCAAAAGATAAAGGGATTTCCAGAAAGGAAGGACAACATAACAGAATTCAGTGATGTATTTCCACAGCTCCTGTTGGCAGCAGCAGACTTTAAAGGAATTTGGAAGTGTCTGTGACCAAATCCCTCAAGTCCAACAGTTTGAAGCAGCTCTGCACGTTTATTCAGAGGAACAGGATCACCATATGTAAGAACTGAATGGGTCCAGAAGTTGCTCATTTAAGTATCTAATATTATAGATCCCAAATTGGGTCTCTGCTTGTTAAGGAAACATTCCTGGGAGAATCCACACAGAAGCTTTGCAAAGACAAAAAAGTGAAAGCAAGCAGTGCCAGCTTGTTGACGTACATTAGAAATGTTTGATATCACACAGGAGGCAGCCTCTGGGCTCTGTCAGTGCTCTCAGTCTGTACATGGCCCTGTCCCAGGAACTCAAAGAAAACCATGTAAAAATAACTTCAGTCCCCAAACTGGCAGAAGGCTGATTCAGATGGCCCTGTGGCTCAATGCAACACAACCTCAGCCATGTGAAATACCCATTCCCTTCTCTTCAAGACTGCTGGTACTTCAGTCTGAATGAACTGGCTTTGCTTTCAGTCAGGGATACCACAAAATCCAGCTGCTCAACAATAAACAAAACAAAACAAAAAAAAAGGAAAAAGAAAAAAAAAAACCTATCACCAAAAGCTTAGAAGAAGAAATAGAAAAAACAATGAGTTTTTTCCAAAAGAGTAATGAAGAATAAAAATGAAAGAAGCATGGGTTTCTTGACTTCATCATGGCTTTTGTAAGTCAGCCCATGGTACATGTCAGTCTGATATGGAGTCAGGGGATATCTCCCCCCCCCACTGAGGGCTGGCACCTCATTTCCTCAGCATCTTCTGAAGTTCCCAGCTTGTTCCTCCCTTGTAAGGCAGTCACACACTGGAAACACAGGGATGAAACCATCTGATTTCTCCCCAGTGCTGGTTCCAGTAAAATGAAATGGAACATTTCTATATTCTGCATGCTGCAGTCTTACAATGTCTTTATGCTTTTTTAGCTCACCACAAGGCCAGGTAAAGCCAACACACAGAGATTTGAGTCCACCCTGCTGCAGTACAAGAGCTGTTTCATTATTCTCTTGCCAGAGATATTGAATTTTTCTCCCCATTTTACTGTCATCTTAACTTCCAGCTCATCAGTCCCTATCACATGGAAGGCCTCTCTTATCCCTCTGAGACAAACACTTTACATCTATCATATCTGCAATGCCTCTGCCTCTGGATTAAGTTTCAAAGCCCAGTACAAAAGTTATGTAACTTTAGCAGGGGCAGAGCATCCAGAAAATGGAATCGAATTAGAGGAAAACAACCTAAAAGTAATCACATTAAACCAAGACAATTTAAAAAAGTACATACACACTACACAGGAGACTGAGAATTTGAGCAAAATCCTCACTGGTGGAATGGTATCAGCAGATCTTGTTGCCCTGGGATTGTACCAGAGAAAATCATGGAGAAATTTTTGCACTACTGCAGCAAATGCTAAAATTTCCATCAGCTGGAAAGTATCAGGAATTCATCTGGCACAGAAGAAAACATGTTTTCAAATGCACAGAACTAACTGATAATTTGTATCACCTTGATCAACTATGATCAGATTGACCTTTGTGCTCAAATCTGCTGCATATTCTTAATTAATGCCACAATCTTAAAGCTGCCATCTCTCCCTTCCCCATCCTGTATTTTCTCACACCACCTCCCCATACCCCTCATTTTCTAACATAATATTCCTCTCCAAGCAGTATTGTTTTATCCACCTCTATTAACCATTAGTTTATTAATTGCATTTAACTCTTGCACAGTGTTAACACATATTTTGAATGAAATATTTGAGAAATTCCCTTAAATAAGTGAAAATTACAGTTGTAAATTTACTGTTTTGAATGTGATTAAACTATAAGGTTGCTTCTGTAAATGCAGCGTCTTTGTGCACTGCTAATGAAGGCTGACCTTCACTTAGCAGCCTTTTCCTTGGGCCAGAAAACTGATATCAGAACTTGTGGTTGGATTAGGACCTCTGATGCTATTAAAATAAAGAACAGCTGTTGCCCTAACCACATTAGAATGGCTTTACTGCACTTTTTGATTACTATCAGCTAGAAAAACAGGATTTTTGTTGATTTCAGAGTGACAGTTTGCTGGAGAGAGAAGGGCAAAACTGTGTTTGATTATTAGCAGATATTTGCTGATAAGAACTACTTAGTGGAACAAACCAAGACTCTTCTATAAATTACATAAAGGCAGCTTTTCCCTTTGGGAGCTGTAGCTCTTGCTCATGTCAGCAGATACAGAAGGGTTGACTTCTTCCTTTAACATACAATGTGTTCAATGAGGCCCAAGGAAGTTCCTGCAGAGTTCATGGCTGTGCTTTATTCCAAGTGTGACCTGCTATCTTATCATCTTGGCTTTTATTGCTTTATAAAAACATACCATGACTTAGATTGCCAGGCAAGAAAAGAAAAGGGGAAAAAACCCAAACAGGAGTAACACTGCTCAAGAACAGCAAGTATCCCCAGTTACAATAAATTTTATCATTCCAGAAAACAACATATCCTGCTATCATCCTGGAGAAGAAAGGCTCAATATTCTGTGCCCATGCAGTCAAACTCCAGTATTTTCAAGAAGGCTAACTCAGAAGGAGTTATCAGAAGGATAAATCAGAAGGAAAACTCAACCAACACCAAAACTCAGTCAGCAGAAGTCCCTGGCTGAACCCCCATTCCAGCTAACCCTGGTGGAGCTCAGAGAAAGCCACAGCAGCCTCAGTGCTCCAGGCCAGATCCAACTTCCTCAAAGATCAAAAGGCATTTGAGTCCAGGAATTTAGTTCAACCTATTACTGGAGACAGACAACTGCCAAGTGGAATCTTAACCTAAATTTGTACAGTGTTTAGGAATATCTAAATCAGACCTACCCACAGTTAATCCTACAGTGCCCATCGTGCTGGAGAAAGGAGTAATTAAGAGGATGATTTTTTACTGACTTACACACAAGACTTTGCAATTCCCTGTGGCTCCCAGAGCCTGTTTACTCATGTCCTAACTGAAGGCCCTCAGAAACCTTGGCATAGATTTAGCAACATCTTTGTTAAAATGTCTCATTATTCAAAAGTCTGTATTTTAGTAGAACTACTAAGAAAATTATATTCAAAAAAAAAAAAAAAAAAAAGAAAAGAAAAAAAGGAAATACCCTGAATGGTCCTTTCCCAGGAAAGATTTCCCATCCATCCTGGTTTGAGATAACACATTCCCTCTAGACTGCAGAGTAGAACACAGCCACAGAAAGCCAACACTGGAAGAATTTTTCCATAGTTGCTCTTAAGGAAAAAAAGTTCATTTCCAAATTTAAAAAGCAGACAGTAACTGCTGTCTTGTGTGTTCTGGAAAGAACATTAATCAGGTTATTTTTGTAATTTACAAACAACTAGTATAGTTAAATGTTTTGAAGCACTACTTCAGATTTCAGCTGCAAGGAATACTGGCCTGCCTTTAAGCCAGTTGGTTTTTTGCCAGGCACGTTCTCCCACTGAAACAGGGGCATTTGTGCTACCAAGAACACTGTGCATGGATGGGAAAGTAACCTCAAGGACTGGAACAATTATTACACAGCATCCACATGACAGACAGAGGCCTTCAGACCCAGAAATACTTGTTACTAACTTCTTGGTTGGTTGAGGAGTTTTTTTGTTTAAAGAGAAGACAACACCAGCAGCACCACAGAAACACCAAACCACATTTTCAGAGCAGAATATTGATGTAATTGAGGAATATTCAGAGATGAGTAATTCCTGCATGCTAACAGCATCATCTCCAGAACAACCCAAGAGAAGATGGAAGGAATGCCTAAACTACACTGACAAGTCCTTACAGCTCCTTTGGAAATTCTGCAGATCACCTCAGAGGAAATTACCATCAGACCCTATATACATACATAAATGCAAGTTGTCTTGTTAAGAGCTACAAGAACAGTCTTAAATCATCTCCTTATAAATATGCATTGACATTCTGAATATGCAAAACACACCAATCAAAATTAACTCATTTTCTGCCTCTGAACCACAATGAATACTCAACAGATCCCAAATGTCAGTGAAGGTGAACTTCCCTACTTCCCCTTCTCCAGTAAAACCTCAGCTCCTTATGGTTACTGTGGCTTGAGACCTAAGGAGTTCCAGACACTGAGATGCTTTGTGGGTCTTACTGCCAGTCATGTTTCGAGTTCACATGCCACAGGACATCCACCTTCATGAAGTTACTGCTTTTCTTATGGAGCTCCTCAACAGAACTCACACCTGACCTGTGGGCAAAGCACAGGAACAGCAGCTACAGGGAGGAGCTGTGACACCACATCCCATTCCAGGTGCCAACACAGAGCTGGATTACAAGGTCCAGCAGCTACACCATGGGGTAAAAGGGAAGTTTATGAAGGACAAATGCAGAATTGTAGAATAACTTGAGTTGGAAGGGATCTAAAAAGATGATCTATTCCCAGTCCCTGCCATGGGCAGGGTCCCCTTCCACTAGACAAGGATGCTGCAAGCTCCAACCAAGCTGGCCTTGAACACTTCCAGGGATGGGATATTCACATCTCTCAGCAACCTGTGCCAGGGTCTCAACACTCACAGTAAAGAATTTCTTCTTAATATCTAATGTCAACCTACCCTCCCTTTGGTTTAAGGCCATTTTAAGGCTAAATATCAACAGCTTCTTTCAGCTGGAGAGAGAATGTGCATAATGAGGCTGAAAAAATCAGGCTTACCACTCCAGCAGTCAGATGGAATATCAGATGCAGAGCATGGAAGGTCACAGGTGTTTTCAGACAAAACACTGTATTGCTCAGAGACGGTTCATAGGAAAAGTTTTTGAAATTAGTCACAGAAAAAGTGCAATAGAAAATGAAAGAGTGCATATTTCTTAATGCAAGAACAGCCTCCTAAAGCTTTATTTTAGTGCTTCCAAAAGTGCATACAAAAAAAGCAGTGCTTGGCTGTCTGCAAACAAGCACCCAGGGAAAAGTGCAAAATAGGATTCCCAGGGGGCAGCTGTGATTCATGAAGGACACTGCTCCTGCAGCCACTCTTTGCAAGCTCTCTGTATTTTCATTTTATTGGATGCACAGACAGAGCATAGTAAAGAAACACTTCCATTTTCACAGAATGACAGGGAATAACACTCATCCCATTTATAAACTGGACAAAGAAAAGTAGGTGGATTCCACTGCATGAGGCACAGTCTGCTTCAAGCAGCAGCTTCTGATAATGTTATCATATCAACCAACACCAACCTTAAAAGGTAGAAAAACTGAAAGTAAAACAAAGCAACAGCAAGTGTACGAGGAAGGCAAAGTGAAGCCTGCATTCCTTTCCAGCCTTGGAGCCTGACTTCATCTTTGCTAGGGCGACCTTCCACTGGGTCCAGGCTTGAATACTAATATTAGACTAAAAAGAAGTGTGCAACCCTCTAAATATAATGATGACTCAACACCTAGAGGCTTCAGTGATGTAATATGAACAAAGAGATTCTGACTTCACAATCTAGATACTTAAAACTCAAGTCAAAAGGAACAGATTTTCATTCCCCTGCGGACACACATCCTGCCTTGAGCCTCCCAGAGCATCATCTTGAATTAGCCTGTATGAAAAGGGAACTGGAGAAACATTTCACACATGGCAACAGACACACTGGCTCCACTTTGTTTAAAAGGAGCACTGAACAGACACATTTCAATTATCTGCTTCAGTCAAAGCATCAGCAGGAACTTTCAGTTCCAGAATTAACATATAAAAGTTAAAGACAACACAGCACACCAGTGAGCAGTCCAGTGCCTTTCACTGAATCTTAAAAATAAAAATAGCAGCATGAAAATGGACCTTGTTGAGAAATCTGAATGCAAGTTCAAAGGGAAAAAAGCCTTTACAAGTAAGGCTACAAAGAGTTCTTAAAGCATCACTCTTGGACAAATATTTCAGCACCCACCTGAGGGAGCATGAAATATTTTTCAGGATCCAAGTTCAATAATACATCTTAAAAAATAAAGTCAGAGGAAGTTTAACAGAGGCTTCTGCAGTAAGAGCAAGCAATCATCCAATATACGTAAATAAAGTTGTAATGTGAAAGAATCCCTCATGAAAATAGTAATTGTTTTCACAGTAAAGTCCTTCTATTAAAATAGGATTATCTTTTCCATTGGCTTATTAGTTTGACTTTTCTCCTTCCTGCCCCACCCCACCTCCATTAAGCTCATGGTTCAGAAAATGCATTTTTAATCACCTTCACTCCCCATCTTGCATTCCCACACTGGCCCTCTGCATCAGAAGAATCAGTAGACACTTCAAGAAGTGCTCACAGAATCACAGATTGGAGCAGGTTGGAAAGGACCTCTGAGGGTCAACCTTTCCAACACACCCCTGGCTCAAGCAGGGTCAGCTTGAGCTCAGCTCCCCAGGACCATGTCCAGACAGCACAGAGTATCTCCATGGGGAGAGAGAGACTGCACCACCTCCCTGGGCACCCTGTGGTAGGACTGCCACAGCACAAAATGTTTCCTGATGTTCAGAAGGAACCTCCTGCATTTCAGCTGATGCCCATGGCCTCTGCTGCTGGCACTTGGCACCCCTGAAGAGTCTGGATGAGCCCTGTTTGCACCCTGCCTTCAGGGGTTCACACACACTGCTCAGATCCACCTGAGCCTGCTCCAGCTCAACAGGCACAGCTCCCTTGGCCTTTCTTCAGAGCAGACAGACTCCCATCTCTTTATCTCTGTGACCTCCCTCCAGTATGTCTACATCTTCCTCATGCTGGAAATTCCAGAACTGGAAATATTTGATCAGTATTTTCTCATGCAGAAATAACAATATATCTCCCATTTGCTTAGATTACATTGGCAAGAAAAAGCACTTGGTGGACTTTGGCTATCACTGCCTAGGCACTTTCACCATAACTAAAATGCTCAGAAACTGATGAATCATTCTTTATCTGAAATAAAACCATCAAGTTTAACTGGTTCTCCTTCCAATTTCAGCCAAAAGAATGGTAAAAAAAGGAGCATGCAGCTTCTAAAATGCTTGAGGAAACACATCCTTCCCTCATGAAAACATATTCTAATAATGAATATTATTAGCTTTGTCTAAGTGTCTCCTGAGGCACTACAGCATCTAAAGAAACCATCCTAAGAGACAAAGATGCTTCACTTTGACAGTGTGTTTACCAGCCCCAGCCTGAAGGAAGCTGGAGTCACAGAACAGAAAGGTTGGTTTTACAAACAGGGATACATGCATAACAAAAGCACAACAAAAGAGTTACCAGCAGAGTTTAAGGGCTATGGGGAGCAATTAATTCCTGAAACACTCAAATGCCCACCCTCAGGAGTTATCAGAGCCATGGCCTTTGGCTCACCAACACACTTGCTTTATCAGGAAAGCTAAAAGGAGCAGCATCTCCCATTCAGTCACACTACCAGCCAAAAGTAAGTCTCAATTTTGCCAACTCTTGCTCACACATAAATGGTCCCATCGATGTGACAAAACCCAGGGTTAAGGTGTAATTTTATTTTTTGCTTCTTTACAATAAGATTTCCATGACCCAACCAAGTCAGTGCTGTACAGTCCAAAACACCAAATTAATCTGCCCCTACCAAATGATCAAAACACAGGACAGTGACAGGGGCACAACCAAATGTGATCCCAGCTTAGCAACAGATTATCCTGTTGGATAATCTTCTCCACACCTTTGCTGGATTTTAGGAACTAAAAAGCTCTGTATTTTGAGCACACTGTAAAGAAGGTACAATTTCATTTTCCATAGGAGGACGGCTGTCCATGATGGGAGTGGAGATAGGCAAAGCCACCTCCCCTCAGCTATAGCAAGCTGCCATCCTTCTCAAGCTGCTAAAACAGCACAAATCCTTAAATGCCCATAGTATGGACCCAGTTATCTGGGGCATTCTCCTGATCCAAGCACACACTTCTTTCCAGGAACACAGCTTGGAAGGTAGGGAAATAGTTTTTGACCAGATCCTCTGTTACTGAAGCAAGATCAGCTGTAGGGAGCATTAATCTATATTCCCCTTTTCTTCAGTGTTTCAGGGCAGTCAGTTCCAACTAGCTTCCTTGAAGCCTGATGGCAAACTCATCTTTAGGTCCCAGAGTGCACAACTCTTGAGGCTCAGCATAGTGAGACCTCAGGGTGCCAGCCAGGAGAAGACCCAAGCTGTGTCTTTCCCTGCAAAGGACACGGCCTTCAGCTGCCAGAATTCCTCACCTTCAGAGAATGAACATCCAAACTCAGGCTCCCTGCAGATGCCATCATTGCTTTTGACAGAAGACTGAATCCTTTCTAAGAGGGATTGTAGATGCACAGCACTGGTGAGAGGGTATTTCTAACACAAGACTCAGAACAAACCAAATCAGCTTATCCCCAGCACAGGTGTACGTGCTGCCAGGAGCTGCTGCAAGGCCACATTCCAGCACAACCTGGAATTTACCCTGTATCTGATACAAAGGAGTTAAATGTCTTCCAATTAAAACCTGTCTTCAGTGAGTGCATTGCTTAGATATCAGTGTGTTAGAAGTTTGAACTTGACATTTCAGCCCCTTGGACACCTCAGATAATACAACTTTAGAACTGACAGGGTAACTTCTTTACTTTAATGCTGTTCCATGCTAAAGCCACTCAGAACTTTCCACACCAATTCAAACCAGCCATTCACAATGAGGGGCTTCTCTGGCTTCCTTTACTACTAACTTGTAACTTCCAATCATATATTCACTTTACTCCTAAAAGTGCAGGTCAAGAGTAAAAGTTAAAAAAAACATTACAAAAAGCTTTACTTTCTGCAGAATGAATGCCATAATGAAATAATTTTAGATATAACCATTACTGTAGTACATACTTTTTAGAAGCTTAGTGTACCATTACATATAGTTTGGGTGAATATATAATTGAAGATATGATTGTTAGCACCATTTATGAACAGTGATCATGTGAGATTTTAAAATTTAGCTTAGCAACTTGACAATATTTTTATTTTGAATTTGTGTGTGCTCTTATCTTGCAGCAACAGTTATTAATAGAAAGGATTATGGATATTAATCAACTGGAAAACCCAAGACCATGTTCTACAGGAATAATAAAAACCATCACCAACTCCCCAGGTTCTTGGATTTAATGAGAAATATGAGGGTAATCCCATCTTGTTAAATTGAGACTTAGAGGAGTAAGCACTTACCTGCAAACAGCTTGAACCCTCAGCAGGCACAGGGCATTCACAGCCCCACTGGCACAGAACATCCACCTCCACAACCCAGCTGCTATTCTTGAGACACATCCCTAAGTCCTGCAAGTCTTTGGGGATTGCTATCCCACATACTTACATAATCAGCCATTCCATTTTCTAACTAAGCCAGCAGCTAAATACCAGAATGCAGCTCTCAAAAGGGAAAGCTCAAGAGCAAGTGGGGATAGAATCTCTGCAGGGTAAACAGAGATTCTCTACTTCCAGGTGGGCTTCTGTTTTCTCCCTTTAAAACTGGACTTTCAGACCCCTTAACTTCAGTCAAGCTCATTACCAGATAGTGAGGAAATTTTGGAAAATGGCAGAATGTAATTGCAAGATGCTTATTAGCAAAAGGCCTGTTCAATAAAATAGGGAACTGGTTTTCAAAATTGCAATTTAGAGTGCAGAATTTGTAATATATAATTGCCCATTTTAAAGCTCATATTGCAGCACTAATCTATATTACTCAAACATACACAGGACATTATTACAGAAGATAAAAATGCCTAAAAAACTAAACCTGAATAATTCCACTTGTACAGCCTCACCAGACATCACTTTCAGTATCTTTAACAGGGAGCTTGTATCCTTAGAAATCTTGTTTTATTCCCCTTTTATCTGGAAATCTCCCCACTAAAAAGTCTTTGTCCATTCTGGCCTGCTCTGGTCCCAGTGATTTTGTAGTTTTATCTGGGTACCTCAGGCAGTTTCAGGCAAAACCCACTGTACCACTGCCAGCTTGTTTCTGAATTGAAAATTCTGAACAGGACACTCAAGTAGCTTGAGATGTGCCTATAACAATTAGCTCAGACTCATTTCATCAGACAATAAAGCCCCAAGCTATCAGTTTTATATTCTTGCAGTCTCAGTCAGAAATAACACTAGACTAAGAAACAGGAACTGAATGCTTCCTACAAGAGTTGTTTTTTTGTTATTATTATTATCTTAAGACCATGTTGTTCTCAGCATTGTTTTAGGTTAATTGCAGAGTTCCAAATATTTTCATGAAGTTTCTCATGTGCTTTTATCTAGAAAATCTGAAGTGAATGACAGTGAGAACACAGTATTACAGATAACTTAAAACACACCAGACCTTATCTCTCTTCTCTACAAGTGCATGGAAGGAGGCTGGAGTGAGGCAGGTGGTGGTCTCTTATCCAAATCAGCAATCAGTAAGACATAAGAAAAAGGTCTCAAGGCATGCCAGGGGAGGTTTAGCCTGGATATTAGGAAAAAATTATCCACCAAAATGGCTGTCAAGCATTGGAACAGGCTGCCCAGAGAAGGGGTTGAGTCATCAGCCCTGGAGGGGTTTAAAATATGTGTACATGTGGCACTTGGGGACACAGTTTAGTGGTGGGCTTGGCAGTGCTGGGCTAATGGTTGGATTCAATCTTAAAGGTCTTTGCCAACCTAAGGATTCTCTAATTCTGTGAGAAAATACAGAAAGGCAGCCTCTCATCTCAGTGATCTATGATCAGCAAGCAGGAGCAGCCATCACATGTTTGACTTTTCTGTTCCCACCATCCCTGCAGCCAAGGTTGCCATGAAAACACAAACCTTCATTTCAGTATTCTGCAAATCTCAACAAAAGAAAAACATTTTTGTTGACCTCAGCTGACAAAAAGGCTTTTAAGCTCTTGAAATAAACGTCAAAGCAGAATGCTGCAGTCACCTAAGAAAGAAGACATATTTGTGATCAAGTTTCTTTGCATGAAACCGATGAAACTCTTTCACTGACAGCAGTAAACAGATATAAAGCATGGGTTTCTCTTACAGGGAAATCTGGAAACAGACACTGTACCTTACTGTCCTCATCCTCAAACACGGACTGGTGAACATTACAGGCAAAGAGAGAATTTGGGAGATCGTTGAAATCGATTATTTCATGGAAGTCTTCCTCTGCAAAACATCTCTTGAGGCCGTTGTCTCCATTGATAGAGTACAGCAGGAGCTGTCCTCCATCCTCTGGGATGCAGCCATACTGGCCAAGGCCCCTCATTCCAAAGAAGTAAGAATCTCCCCTCATCCCTGCAGCACAGAGAAGAGAACATCACACAGTTACACAATGTATTTAAATGTTCATATCCACAAGGTAACCCTGAGATTCTAAAGTCTGGGGGCTCTGTTGGTACAACATAAATTTCACACAATTCCAAGGCAACAGCTGGCCTCTGACACAGGGCAATGAGACCAGTCTCACCAAGGTTCAAACAGGGGCTTTAACTTCATTTATTAGCACAGAAAATGCCTAAACATACCAGTGCAAGCTTCTGAACACAAGCAAATAGACATTACTTAAGGGCCCCTTGCCCTGTGAGAACACACTGCTGTATTTGGGTTTAAAAGAACCATCTTTGTTACTGGGAAGGCTGCTGGTGCTTCTGAGTCTGCAGCCAACTCAGGAAGCATAATGCTCAGGGTAAGAAGAACTTTGAAAATAACTTTGCAATTTAAACCAGGCTTCAAGGAAAAAAAAACCTAAATAAAAGACCCTTATGGAAAGGAGCATGAACACAGCATCATCAAAAATCAGTACAACCAAGACGCATCTCTGCCACACAGAACACAGCCAATTTCTTCTACAGTTTAGGCTGGTTTTCAAAGCCCATTAGCAATTTCTTTGCATCTTAATCACACCAGGTAGCAAATAAAGTTAAGAGAAGAGTGGACTCAAGATGACTTTCAGCACTTTTAGGAGCTGATTTTGGAGCCTTTATCCCAAATGCATCAGTAGATAAAGGTAATTTTAAAGCACACAAATTGATGGGCACACATAATGAGCCCATACATAAAATGGTGTCACTACTGATGAGAGAAAGCTTCATGCCAGCCAAGGGGAGTAAGTCAAGGTCCAATTAATGATCAGTGTGTTAATTAGTATTTAATCAGCTATTTACCAGTCCTTAGTAGACATCAACTTATTGCATCTAGAGAGCCCCAGGGAGTTAAGTAGAAGTTTACTGGATAATAATCTATTCCTTTTTATTTATTTCAATAACAATATGCAATCATTAGCTGCTTTTCCTCCTAGCACAAGCATTTAGAGAGTTACATAAACTCAGTGTGCTCATCTGTTCTGCTCTGCCCTTGCTCTCTTGCATACTTGCTATTCTCTATAAATAGCTGTAAATATTAGCTCAAACACACTATATAGAACTGCTGTCCAAAATTAAACCATATGGGTTTATTACACTTAATCTCAGTAAAGCTAAATTATGGAGCTAATTTGCTATGGCTGTGCCTTTCAAATAACCTCTGCTCTGAAATGAGATTTGGATGATGACAGAGCACATCATTCCATAACATAAGGTTATGGAAATATCAGTAATTGTTATTGCTGGAGTCTCAGGGCTAATCACAGAAGTTCTCAAGTACACAAGCTGAAGCCATGCTCAAAAGTACTGTGTTAACCTGAGGATGGGTTTTCAGGCTGTCAAACACACACTTTGCTTTCAGCAGCTCAGCCCAATACTAGCACAATTACCTCCAACTAATTTCAGTTTAGAAATTAAATTCTAAATTCTGATTGGGAAGAGGAAGCCTGAACAACTGGCAGAAGAGATGGCTACAAGTTCAGCAGTACATGTTAGTGTAGCAGAGCTCACCCTCACAGCAACATTGCCTCTGGTATTTGCACCAACTCACTTAAGCTTTGTGTTACTGCACATTTCATGGTAAACACATCCAGGGAAATACTGGAAAAAAATCCTCATAGCAGCCAGAAACTTCACATCAGAATGCAGTATTTTCTCTAGTAAAAAGCTTTAATAAATCATCTCCTCCAAGAATAATCATCTCTAAGCATGTTTGTCATTGTGTCTAGCTTGTGTCATTAGGTTTATGGAAATGAACCTCAAGCCCAGTGTTACAAAACACAATTTACATGGCAGAGCAGATTGGTGCCAGGTTGTGGGAAGAATTTCATTCACAACAGACAAAAAAATTTGCAGCCAGGGAAGACACTGACCATCTGAGAGTTACACACTGGACATGCTAAAGTTGTAGAAATCTGGATTATAATGTTAAAGTTAACAAGTTTCATACCTCCTTTCCCAAGGCATAACAAGGCTAATTGTGCAGAGAATCTCAATTAAGAAACAAGTCAGAAGTCTGCAGGCTTCCTCACTAAACAGTTGTTTATTTTTCTCTCCTGGGAGAGCCATATTATAAGTACTACATAGGAAAGCTTTTAAGTTAGGAATTCAGCAAAACCCCAAAGACAACAAAACAGAACAGGATTTTAAGTTATAACCATGAAGCTCAGGTTTTTAACCAACAAAATGATCATATGCTGCATCAGCCAGGATGAGAAATTAATAAATATTTAAATCCTGTGGCAGTATTCTTGCTCTGCTAGAGCTCTTGGATAGGAAAAACTTGATTCTTTTTTTTTCCAGCCAATTATTGAGACATTTTTGCCCAGTGGGACTTGGGTATTGGCCAAGCCTTTTGAAGAAAGTCACTGTCTCACAGGCTTGTGGCCAGCTCTTATCCCAGACCTGCAGAGGCATCTTCTACTCTTAAGATACACCCAGAGTTCAGATTAGTGTTCCCTCCACTAGCAAATTAGCTTATACCTGATTCCTAAATCCTCTGCCCAATTTATGATGGATGGTTAGGAACACCTGTATGGGGTAACTGTTGTTTCACAGGTTCTCCTTTGCCACGCACTGCACCATGGAAAGCACAGCACCACAGTTAAAACAGAAACCTCACTAAGAAAATGTTCCCCCACATGTTCACACACATGTTCCCCAAGGGAAATACACTGCCCATGAGCCTGAGCTCAATGATAATCAGAGGGGACAAACACACTTGAATCAACATTTGTTAACTTCTGATTGAAGTCTGCTATCTCTAGGCATAAGATGGAAATCTTCCATTTTTCCATATTATGAATAGTGTTACACATACAAACATTTACATATATATATATATATATATATATATGTAAAAAATCATAACTTCATATCCTTTATTATGTCTGTCAAACCTGAAGGCTCAGCTATCATGTTGTTGGTAGTGGTTTTGCAGTTTCTTTGAAATTATTTAGCCACTTCAGGCAGTCCTCTGACAAAAAAAATTCCCTTTCCAGTTATTTAACTAATTTAGAACAAAAGAATTTATATTTCAAATCTCTTAAAACAATTAAGTCTAAGTCATGTACCATCCATGAACTGGATTTCCATATCAAATAAGCCCAATTAAAAGTAATCTTTTATGTTACAATAATACAATCACTGGATCACATTCCCATTTATGTTAAAGCTCCTTTCCACAGCTTCTGACAAGATGAGTTAATTTCATCCCCTTAGGATCCTTTTTATATTAAAAAAAAAAAAAACAAAAAAAAAAAAAAACCAAATAAGAGTAAACTGTACTTACCTTCCTTTTAAAATGCAATGAATTCAAATCAAGTTATGCATTTGTTTCTCCCCTCCCAAATCAGATTTTACAAATACTTGAGATACCAGAAGTTGCCATACAGAGTTTCAAAAAAGGGGCAATGCCATTAAAAAAATAAATATATACACTAATATAGGCTCTATCCAGAACCAATATTGATGCTAAATTATCCAAAATCTTACCTGGGATCATGACAGCAAACTCTGTCAGGATTGTTCCCCTGAAAAGTCTGAGGCAGATTCAAACCTGAGCCAAACAACTTCATGGAACCTCCAGCTTCAGCTGAGCACTTGCCACATCCATTTATTCCCTTTATTTAAAGCCCACCTGAATGTTATTTCTGAATTTGGTGTAAGGTTTGGACCCCCAACTTTAATACACCCCACAGAATGAGAAGCTCAAGAGTGCTGCACTTTTAACCCTTGGAGAACCACAGCAGCCACTTCCCTCCCAGCCCCTACCCATCACTTCACTCTGATGTGGGTTACTTTAAATTTCTCCCCCTGTGGTCCAGGTGTGCAAAGTTTCTAATTTGGGATGGCTCCAAACACAAACACCTTCCCACTGGCACAGGTCATGTCAGTGCTCAGCACTGGAGAGGCTGTGACCAAAATCTCTGCAGAGATTCCAAGTGGAAGCTCTGTGTTCATTCTGTTACCTCACTATTTTTAGACACAGTACACCTCTAATTGAAATTAACAGAGGCCAGCAGAAAATTATACTCACTGGAAAACAGCAGCAGCTCACTGAAGTTTCTCTTTGAAAAATTACACTTATTTAGTATAAAAATGAAAGGGTAAAGATGTACATCTTCTCATGAAGTCAGACCTCTGCAGAACCAAAAATTCAGCAGAAATTGTATTGAATTAAGATCATTTGAGGACATGAAGTGTCTGAATGGACCAATGTCTTCTATATCACTGAGCATTTATAGATTTATCCACTGTTTTTATGGAAACTAATAAGGCATTTCCTTGGTGAACATTTCCCTGTCTTTAGAGTTTTTAAAAAGAATCCCTGAGGGACATCAAGAAACAGGCACATATCTCTTGAAATCACTAGGAAACTTAACTTTTTTTATTAAACACTGCTTGCCATGACAAACAACATGACTAAAAATAGACTAAAGCAAACAAAACATTACAAATAGAAGCTTTAAATATAATCACTATAAACTAGAAGTATTATTGAGCTCTGAGTGCAAACCTGGAAACTGTAATCTACAGGAGGAAAAAACAAAGAAAGAAAAGTTGCAGTTGCTTTTGTAGAAGGGGTCCAGGAGAAGTGTAGGGATTCCATCTTGGCTCCTACTGAAAAAAAAAGCCCCAAAAAAGCAATTTTTACCATAATTCAAAGGCAGGGGAGAGGCAGGAGGGAGGAAATCAAACCCAGTGAATAAGATCTTACTGCAAGAATAATTTTTTACTTAAAATATTCACTGACTTTACAGTAGCAGAGCCACCAATTTCAGTGGTGTCAGCCTAGGGCTGCACCTCCTGCTGAATCCAACTGGCCCCACACAAAAGGCTCTGTCAGAAAGCACAAATGTATCAGGGAAGGTCACAGAGTAACTTACTGGAATTTCATTCCAGTCTGCACAAGGAACACTGGAGATGAGCATTACTTTTAATGGTGCTAATTCTTCACTGTGGACAGCTCCTATGGACTTAAATAGAGGCTTTTTACTTAATTAGAAAGAGCAGAACTGGACCTCACATGACAGGATTAAAGAACCTTTGCAGCCTCAAAAGCAGCAAGGACTACAGTGACCCCCTCCCACAGCCTTCACCCTGATCTCCCACCTGGGCAAATTCCCTCACAGGAATCAAAATTATAAGTACAGGGAAGTCCATTAACATTTGAGCTCCAGATTGGTTAGCACACACAAAAATAGTGCCAATCTCTACTTCTCCTCTCACAAAAGTGGCAGATATGAGGAAGAGGATTTTATTCTATTTTTTTTTTCTAAATGCTAACTGGTGCAAATCCCACATGTTCTAATCCTTTCCATTGACATTCTAGCCGCATTAAATTTAGCTGAGACTTGGGAACTATTTTTGGAAGCTTTTAACATCCAAAGGGACTATTCAGTTTTATTCCTCTAAAGCAGGAGTGGTCAGCTCAAGCAGTCCAAGACATGCACATCACACTGAAGGTTCAGCTGTGCCTCCCACACCAGGGATGTGTCCTGAGAGCACAGAGGGGCTCTGGCATTGCCTTGCTGAGCATCTGCATCTCCAGCATGGGATAAAACAATGCAGGAGGCACTGGTGAACCCAACCAAGCCAAAATTCCAGTGCCACTGCACAAAAGGAAGGGGATACCTTGGAGCAGCCAGTGCCAGGTGTGAAGATTCCCTGTGCTGTTCTTAAAGTCAAGAAGCTGAGCTTCAATCAGTTGGGCACTACAGTAACCATGGCAACATTAAGGTATTCAAAGAACCAAAACAAAAAAAAAAAAAACAAACCACCAAGAAAACCCTCCCCAAACACAAAGAAACCAGAACAAGCCTCCTGATCACCTTCACTTGGCCTCTATGCTAATCTATTTAAAGCAAGCCCGTTTCATAAGGGGCACACAGCATCAGCGCGTCACCGGCCTTCAGCCAGAGCTGTCACCTCACACGGGGGTCACTGGAACACTCGTTCAGCCTGGAACCTGAAATTCAGAACTGTGCAGGAATCTCACCCAGAGCTACCTGCAGCAGGAGCCATCACAGGGCTTCACTCCTAGAAAACACACAATGATAACTTGGAATAACATTTCAAAGTTTCCTCCTCTAAAAGGATTTCCTGCTAGCACAGTCAAGTAATTTATAAATTATTTAATTAATTACTCCAATGCAATGACAACGTTTTCAACACAGACAAAGACAAACCAAGCTACTGAATCTGAACACAAGCTACAATACTTGGAAGGGGACAGACAAACTGAATCACACACCTGACAACTTCTCAGAAGTTTAAGGAGGATAGGAGAGATCCTGCTGTGAAAGGTACCAAAGACAGTTAACAGAGATGATCATCTACACAAAAATTTTCTTCTTCTGTCCTTGTTTACTGAGATGTGTTAGCAGTTTTCTGTAATGTTTGACATTCTCACAGTATTCAGACTTCCATCTGTACAAGCATGATAGGCAACCATATAATTTAGCTTCACTGCCAAGATGAATGCAGCAGTTTCTTTACACTAATCATGTATTTTCATAGAATAGCAGTTTTCCTTTTCATCAGGGACGGGTCTTTTATCTAGTTACACATACTCTAACTAACTAAAAGACCAAACCATTTCCAAGGGCAAAACTTGAAAGCTAAAGACAGAGGCTGGTGTAAAGTATAACCCCTGATTACACTACAATTCTCATTTAATATGATTTCTTTCAGCTGTATAAACTTATCATACATTTGTTTTTAGGAACCTTCATTAAACTCCAAACTCAAGAAATAAAGGAACAGAATATTTTAAAGAGGTACAAAAGAATATAGGAGAGGTGAGGGGGAAAAAACCCAAACCAGCGAGTTTGGAGAGCTATCTATTACATAAGCATTAAACGATATTGGCTTGGGATCACGGAATCACAGAATGGTTTGGGTTGGAAGGGATGTTAAAAACCATCTTGTTCCAACCTCCTGCCATGGGCAGGAACACCTTCCACTATCCCAGGCTGCTCCAAGCCCCATGCAGGCTGGCCTTGGGCACTTCAGGGATGGGATATTCACATCTTCTCTGGGCAACCTCTGCCAGTGCCTCACCGGCCCCACAGTAAAGAACTTATTCCTAATATCTAACCTAAACCAACCTTCCTTCACTTCAAAGCCCCTTCATTCCCCGTCGGCTACAGCAGCCAAGTTTAAAGCATCCCGAGAAAAGCCTCTCTCTCTCAGGGCTCCCGGCGCCGCCCTGCCCGGAGCTGCCCGAGCGCCCGGTCCGGGTCTGCATCGCCGCGACCCCGACCTGCTCCCAGCACGGCCGCAAACCCCTTCCCACTTCCCCATCCCTCCTCGCAAGCTCCTCCGCACCCCACCGCGGGAGACACCGGCCCCGGCCCCAATCCCTCCCGAGGGGCGGCCGCCGCCTCGCCGCGCATCCCCCGAGAGCCGCGGGTGGAAGGAACCCCGAGGGCAGCGCGGCGCCGGGGCAGGACCGCGGGGCGGTTGCGTAACCCAGGTCTGCCGGACAGCGCTGCGGCCCCGGCGGGGAAGGAGCCCCTGGAGAGGCGGCCGTGCCCTTACCTGCGGCTCGCTCGCCCTTCCCTTCCCTGCCCGCCCGGAGTCCGCCTCACTCCGCGCCCAACGCTCCCTCAGAACGCCCCGCGCCCGCCCGCGCCGCGCCCGCCAAGGTGGAGGACGGGGCGGCCCAATCAGCAACGCCTCCGCCTAAACAGGCAGGAGGCGCCACCAATGAGAACGCGAGGAGTGCTCTGGTCCCGCCCCCCACACCCCTGGCCACGCCCCGAGCTCCCGCGGCGACCCTCCGGGAATCGGTGACCGGCGGGGCCCGTGAGGGGACGGGGGACAGAGGAGAGGGCACGGGGATGTACGGGGACAGATGAGCAGGGCCAGGCGAGCCGGGCAGGGATGTGTGGGGACAAGGGATGACCGAGGACAAGTGGCAAGTGTGTGGGGACAGGCGGGAGGGACACAGGACAGGTGAGAGGGACACAGGGCAGTGAGGGGACACAGGTGAGCCAGGGCGCGAGCTCCTGACACCCGAGCACACGGAGCGGTAGAAACCGGACCGTGTTTGTTGTGTTCTCCTGGCAAAGCTGCTCTCCTTCAAGGTGTCCGTGCCCCCGCCCTGAGGGTGAGGTGGGATTGGGTGAAGTCAGGTGGGGTGGAATGGGATGGGATGGCTTAGGGTAGGGGAGAGATGGGATAAGATGGGATGGGGTAGGGACATAAAGGGTAGATTGGAATGGGAGTGACGAGGGGTGGGATGGGTGGAGTAAGGTAAGGTAGGGAAGAGATGGTGTGGGATGGAATGGGAAGGGGTGGAAAGGAATGAAATGGAATGGAAGTGAGGAGAGATGGGTAGGAGAGAGGTGGGATGGGATAGAACAGGAGTGAGAAGGGATGATGGGATAAGGTAGGGGAGAGGTGGGGTGGATGGACATCCTCACAGTGCCAGGGCACCTCGCCATGGTTTTAGTGACAGCTCCTCAGGCCCTCCTGTGGTGATGTTGCAGGGGTCTTAATTACTTTGGAGGATGAAGCTCCCAAGACTGGGTTCCCCTCAAACTGTCCTTTGGAGTGAGCTCCATCTGAGACAGAGCCAGATCTTCAGGCTCACAGGTGAATCAGGGGTATCTCCCCACTACAGATGATGCCAGACCAGAAGAAGCATCTGTAGGGCTCTAAAAGAAAGTCACGTTTGCAATAGAAAAGGGCTGATGCTGGTCATGATTTTAAAAAGAAGAGAAAGCCCTCAGATGCCCCCAAGGCATGTTTTATTAAAAGAAGGGCTATTTTCTCTCTTCCAGCTGCACATCTGAGCCTAGCAGTGATTTTCTGTGGTCTCTTTTCTTTGGAATGTAATACAAAGGGATTTAATCAATAGGGTGCTACAGAAACGTAAATAGGTTTTTGTAAAGATGGCTTTGAAAATCTATAGAATGTAATGAAGAACGAGAAGACTCCCATGTAATTATTAAATACCCTATAAAAATCTATGTTAGGAATAATTCTCCATTAGTTAAAAGATATATAAATAGATGTGTGCCATTTATAGCAGCACTTTCCAATAATAGCAGAAAATAAATAGTGTGAAGAATGAAATCAATAGTGTATCCCACCTCATCTCTAGAGACAGCAAAGAGCAATGCACTGGAGATTGCTGTATTTGCAACAGAGGAGTTTCTTCCTGGGCCCTTAACTAAATATTGATTTATGCCTTGATACCTTTCAGAGTTTCTGCTTCAGTTCTACTTTTATTTTTAAATGTATAATAGGTAACTTATAATAGTAATTATTATTTTCATTGATTTGTCCTTGTGTCTAAAATATTGATCCCTGACCATGATCTTACTGCTTTAGGCATTATGCAGAACAGTAAGCTGTGGAACCACAGATGTCACTATATAAACTAATCAGATTTTGAATCAAATTATCTGCTTGTTGGTTTTTGTTTTGGGAATTAAACCTGGTAGGATATTTTCCTTGTCTCTATTTATGTGTGTTCCCTTTGCATGATGTGTTATTTTAATATTCTGAGTAGGAAGAGCATCCACTGGGCTTTTTCTGTCCTGCATTTTATGTTATACAATTTCCTTGTGTCTTCTTATCTCCATCCTCTTAACTGTACCTTGTGTCTCAATTTTTATTAATTTTCATATTGGGAAGGATGTTTCCATTGTGATGAAGCTGCCCTAGCATATGTTTTCCTTGTGGTAAAATAGGAATCTCTGCAGTTTTGAAAGCAAGTTACCCAACCCATGCTCAGGAAAAATCAGGAAAGCCAAGGTGAGCCCTTTGGGTTTATATGCATCCTGCCACTATTGCTAAGTTGAAGGGAGAAAAACCTTAAATTTCCCTGATTGCAGTGAAATGTCCTTCAAAGCAGATAATTGTAAGAATGGCAGCAGTTGCAGGATTTTAGTATCCCCTGTTATAAGCATTAAAGATTTCTGTTAGGAAAGGTCACACAACAATATATTCTTTAGACATGGAAAAATGCTGTTGCAAAAATAATAGGATAAGAGCAATTGAGAGAAGGTCCTTTGTGGAGTCCCACCCTTCAGGCCATGCACCCTGTGCCCCTTGAAGGCTGTGGCCATCTTCCCACAGCCCAAGCAGCTGCAGGGTGCCAAAACCTGGAGGAAGCTGTAATTCTGGAAAGGATACCAAAGGAGGTGATAAAACAGCTGCTGCTTGCAGGATCCACAAGCAGTGCTGTGAGCTCATCCCACAGAACTGAGTGGGAGTTTGTTACTGATATCCCAGAGCACAGGCTTAGCCCGTCTCCTCCAAACCCTGAGCTGCTCATTATCTTCAGCCTGCACCTGCTTCCCATCTCCAGATTTAATCTGTAAGCAAAAGTGGCCTCTCAAGTGTGCTGAAGCAGACACTGAGAGTTTCAACATTACTGAAGCACTGGAACCAAAAGGTTTTGCCCCCTGACAATGTTACCTTGATTTCTGATCACCAGAATACAAACCCTGGCTAAGGCCTGCAGCCCTTGCAGATGTTCTGGTGACAAATTTCCCTTTTTTAGAAGAAACAAATAAGTAATGCCTGAAAATCTGTAGATGCTCAAGAAGTTATTGCTTCATCTTTTACATTTCTGCTTACTGGGATAATCCCAAATTCTTTGGCCAGATATGGATTATGATTTCTTGCAAATGGCTGAGTCTGGAGATTAGAAGGGATAAAGCAAGTAAAATTAATGTTGACTCTGTCAGCATTATAATCTCGATTGTTTCTGTTACTTTTTTAGAACATAAAAAACACAGTTGGATCCATCTAGCTTTGTTCTTTGTCTCCAGCAGCCAAGACTGGATGCTTAGTAAATCAGTGTAAAAATAGGCTCTATGTTCTCCTGTTTACCTTCTAATATTCCAGCAGCTAGGGAGGTAGGGATTTCTGGAATTCATGGTTGAATACAAGTTACTCCACATAGTACCTGCCAGTGGTCCTGTTCTCTGGGAGTTTTTGACTCTTTTCGAGCCCATTTGTGGTTTTGCTTTCCACAATGTGCTGTGACAGGATAGTTCTTCAGTGTATGAAAACTATTTCAAGTCTTACCCCTGTTCAAGTGTTCCTTTGTTTCAGAGGCAGTAAATTGATTGTTTATACCTTCTCACCATCATCAGAGGACAAGGTGGATTGACTTGAGATGAAGGAAGAGGGCAGGTTTAGATTAGATATTAGGAAGAAATTCTTCCCTGTGAAGCTGTAGAAGCCTTGGCACAGGCTGCTCAGAGAAGCTGTGGATTCTCCATCCCTGGAAGTGTTCAAGGCCAGACTGGAGCAACCTGGTCTAGTGGAAGGTGTCCCTGCCCATGGCAGGGGTTGGAACAAGATGACCTTATAGGTTCCTTCCAAACTATTCTGTGATTACTTTCTAGCCTTTAATTGGATTTTCCTTCACCTCTCCCTTTTTAAATTTTATGTGGTTTTCTCTGTTTTCACTGGGAGACTTTATCACCATCCTCTCTAGCCTGTCTAATTTTACAAGAAAACACTATTTTGAAACTTTGATTCTGCTAAAATGACTGTTGAATTTTGCTGGGTCTGGAATAGACAAGAGCTGTCTGGCCAAGGGACTTGGAATAACTCTGAGCATCTGGGCTAAAGAGTCCTGTGACTCTGGGGGTCTCCTCATCATCTAAGGGGGAAACTACTGATTTTCAACATTCAGTTTCCCTTTTTGACCAATTCCTAGCCCCACACTGACATTTCCAGAGGGCTTTCCACTCCTGTCTCCAGATCTCCTGCAGTGCTGGAACCAGTGTTCGTGTGTGTGTGTGGTTGGGGTTATTTTTCCCCTGTGCATTGCTTTGCACTTATCACTGCTGACCTTCATGTGCTGGTTTATCACCCAGTCACTCAGGGCAGTGAGACAGCATTGCCTCAACACCTCTCCAGTGTCTGTGTGTGCTCAGCAACTGCACAGCAGCTTAGCTGCAACACATTACAGAGAAAAGCAAAACTGTGCAAAGCAAACACTGTCTCTTCTTGCTTTTTATCTACAGAGCATTTTACACCATTCTGAGTACAGGAATAATAATTACACAATTGAAAAATTCCTGCTGGAAAGGAGGCTATCCTCTACCTGCTGTAAAATTCAGTGCCTGTAGTGCCCTTGTGCACATTACTCCATGAGCAGGTTATCATGGAGCAGAGCTGTTTCCTTTGGGGGCTTGGATATGCAGGGAAGCACGTGCTCCAGTGGGATGTCTGTTCTCTCCAAATCTGGTACATGTGGGTCAGGCAAGTGTGGAGCCCTAGAGAGAGCTTCCAGCAGCTAAAGGGGCTACAAGAGAGCTGGAGAAGGACTTTTAGTAGGGGCATGGAGTGGTAGAACAAGGAAAAGGACCTTAAGCTGAAGGAAGGCAGGGTTAAATTAGGTATTGGGAAGAAATTCTTCCCTATGAGGGTGGTGAGGCCCTGGCACAGATTACCCAGAGAAGCTGTGGATGCCTCATCCCTGGAAGTGCTCAGGTTTGGGTAGGATGGGGCTTGGAACAATGTTGTCTAGTGGAAGGTGTCCTTGCCCATGGCAGGAGATGGAATGGAATGGGATGATCCTTAAGGTCCTTTCCAATCCAAACCAGTCTGTGATTCCATAGGAACCTGTGGCACTCCTCTGGAACCCCTGAGCTCCCATATTTGCAGTAGGACACCCCCTGCATTTTGGCTCTGTTGCTCCTTAAATCTCCTCTCTGGCATATCCCTGTTGTTTCTGAGCATCTTCAGGAGCAGACAGAGGTCAGACAAGGAGCTTGTGTCTTTTAAGGCAACCAGAACAGGAACAAAAAAATCTTTCCATTTAACATCTACTTCAGAGAGTGAGAGCTGTTGGAAAAAAAATGAAGGGCTTTTTGATTTCACATTGCAAAAATTCCCTATCTAACAAAGTCCCACAAAACAGAACTTTACTATCTTATAGCTAACCCTCTGCTTTAAAGACAACAAAAATGGCACGTCCCCATTTCTGTGGAAGGAATATTTTTAACCGAGAGATGTTTTTTCAGCCTAGATGCATGATAGATCAAGGGGAAAAACAGGTTTCATTGACTTTTAAAACAACCTCCATTTGAAGAAAGAAAAACAAACCTTTTGTACTGTAACAAACAGCATCCTTACAGTACAAGTGCAACCCTCAGATCTGAAATATGGCCAGATGCAAATTGTCACATTTGAATGAGGATGCTGAAATAGAAGGTTTTCATTTTGTTCCTTGTTTCTTTAAAATTTCTTTTAAAACTCCTTATGTCCTTTTCCAAGTGCTCTCAGCAGAGTCCTGGACTGTTTATTGCATAATTGGTTCATTAAGGTCAAGGCCTGTAGAAGCTACTGTGCATATTCCAAAGCAATCTTGGAGGTGTAGCCACAATTCAAGAGCTGACTGATGATGTCAGCCCAGATTCCTCAAGGATAAACGTGGTTTGCTGCCATGTGTTAACAAACAGAAACACTTGGTTTCTAGGATTTACCCAGTCAAACTACAGGAAGCTGAAACATCTGGCTTGTCAGAATGGTCACAAGGTTACAGAGGCAACAACAAAGATGCCAGAAAATTCAATCCAGGAAATGAGTACAGTTTAACCACAAGATAAATTTGTCTCTAAACACACTGTCTTACCTTGCTGATGCACTGATTTCGATCTTTTTTAGATTTTAATTCTCCATGAATGAAACTCCATGTATTTTCAGGAAGTGCTAAACATCATGATGGTTTTTAGTAAATAATTCTTACTACCTCTCCTGCTATTTCTTACATCTGTGATAAGAATTATTAGAAGTGACTTGCCCATTGTGACCCAAATGGAAATAAAAAAATGCAATGAGCCATAGCTATGTGACCTCAAGCCAAACACTTCCAACTCATGTACCTAAATATAGACACCTAAATAAATGGCCTGGTTTTCAGGAGCACTGTGTGACTCTCAGAGTTGTAGGTGCTCTTAAAAATCAAGATGCTTATTTAGGTATCTAAATACAGACTGAGCTTCTGAATATATTATTTAATTTGCTTCAGAATGTAAACAACTAAGAAAAAAACAAAAAAGCTACGAGAAGTTTTATTTTATATGTGCTAATTAGAAGGCCACAGAATGTAATTCACTGCAAGACACAATTTACTCCTCTAAAGCAAATATTGTGGTAATTAACGTTTATTAATTGTTGAGAAGTAGAATTTAGGAGCCCTAGTTCTGAAGCAATGCTTGACAGGTTTGATGGAGAAGTCCACTGTATAAGATTTATTTCCTTTTTATTAATCTTTATCCTTAATTATGGAGATTGACACAGGAAGGCTTTCCAAAATGTCATTTAAAGGAGCTTTTTTTATATTGAGAGATCGTTAAAAAAATTTTGAATGTTTCAGTCTCCTTAAGTGTGATCCATAATCTTCAGGCTTCTTGTGTTTTTCTTTTTCCTCTGAAATTTTCATTCATTATTCTGGCACTTTTAAGTGACTACTGAAGGCATAATTGGAGTATCATGGGAAGCAGAAGGCTGTGTTATTAGTCAGCATGACACCACATACACATCCAGTTAATGGAAAATAAGCAGGTAAGTAACAATTGAGACTCTATTTCTGAACCTGAATTGTGCCTAGAAGTGAAAACTTAATTTTTCAACACTTCTACTAAGACATAGTTTGCTTACACACTTTATCTTTGGGTATGCTTGCATTTATATCATTGCATTATATATTTTACACTGATTTTCTAGAGATCACATCAGTGACTGAGAGTGATGATGCCAGTGCCCCTGTCCTGCCAGCCCTTGTGCAAGGGGAGCACTGGGGATGGCAAAATGGAAACAGTCTTGGTGACACAGACATTTTTGGGCAGTCACAGCTTCCACAGCACTGAGTCACTGCAGCAGAGCAACCTCCAAGGAGTGTCCTCCTTGCACATCAGCCAGAGGGAAGGCTCTGCCCCCTCCTCCTGCTCTCCCAGCAGTGTGACACAGCTCCAGAAGGGATAGCCAGTGCATTCAGGAGTTATCTCCTACTGAGGCACTCATCTGCCAGGCTTACCCTTGCAGTGCTGCACTGCAACTTGAAGCTTTTCAGGCATTTGGCAGCCTGGATGTCTTAAAAAACCTGAAGGAAAATGTAAGCTCAGCTGAGCTCAGTTTACAGCTGAGCTGGGAAAGGGGAAAAAGAGAACTATGGAAGTTCCTAGGGAGGATGGAAACAGTAAATGGAAGATAAAAAGGAAAGATGAAGCAAGGCCTCTCGTCTGATTGTGCCCTTTGACTGCTCCAGGGCCACCTTGGGGAGCAGCCTGCTGTGCCATCAATGTCCTGCTCAGCCAGCCCACCCAGATATCCAGTGGCATGGCACCTTCCCGGGCTGTGACATCCAGTGGCATGGCACCTTCCCGGGCTGTGACATCCAGTGGCATGGCACCTTCCTGGGCTGTGAGAGCTCAGAGCCCAGCAGGCAGGACAGCAGGACAGCCCAGCAGGCAGGACACCCTCAGCTTCCAGCTCCTTTGCCCAGCTTCCCCCCTTGACCCCTGTACAAAGATGCCAATGCTGGAACATCTCTGTGTGGAGGGATAAATGTTCCTTCCCATGGTGTGGCAGCTCAGGGCAGAAGGGATTGCAACAAACCACCTGGATTTGTCCTGGCTTGTGGATGTGTAGAGAACTCATTTCCTACAGACCCATATGCCTGAATGTACAAACTGTGCATGTGCCCAAAACCTCTGAACCAGGCTGCAAGGCCAGAATCCACTGGAAAAATTTAGCTGGATATATTGATTTATACCCAAAGGACAGAATAAAACCATCTCCTGCTGATTCAGGCCTCTATTATTTTAAGGAACAACTAGATCATTGTGCTGAAACTGGCTTTTAACCAAGTGGTGCTTGATTTTACTTCATGGTAAGCAAAGACCAGTTGCCAGGTTTTCAGATAGTAAAACATTCCTTGGTTTATTTTCTCAGAAAAAGGAACTCCAAACCTCAGCTTTAATGCCTGAAAACGCCCTAGTAATTATCCCCTTTTTATCTGCATATTATTCCAGCTCTATAAACAAGCTTAAAATAGTAAATTGTAATATTAAGATTTGGGCAAAAGAGCATCAAAGGCAATATCTTCAGCTCTAGTGAATTACTTAGAGAGCAGAACTCTTTGAGTATCTCAAGCTGCTTATCTATTTTAACCTGGGAATCACATTCAGGGGGCCATGGCCTAATACTGCAAATCACTTGATTTTCTTCTGGTGTCAAGCAAACAGAAGGACACAATGCTTTTCTGATCATTGATGGTCTTCAGAACCAAGGTCAGATAAAAGGCCAGTGCCTTGAAACTGCCTTTGCATCTGTTGTCAGCAGTTACAAAGACCAACACTATGAACCCAGAGTGTTTAATTCAAATGAGTCCAGTCTGGCTACAACTGAGACCTTTGAGGGGAAGGTGTGACAGAGCCCCATCTTCAGCTTGGATCCTGCTTTACCAGTGCAAGACCCCACAACAAGAGTGGTTTGGACATGCACTGCTGAGGGACAACAACCACAGAGCCTCTCTTGGCTCTTGTTTGGGTCAGATCTTCACAGAACTCACTGGTAATTGCCTCTGAGCAAGGACACAGGAAAAAGGGAATGCCAGTCTTTCCATTCCATAATTATGCTTTGTAAAGAACATGATCCTCCTTAGGTTTAGATTTCTCTGCCCAGCTGCGATTACACGATCTGAGAAATGCACTCAGAGAAAGATGTTTTCTGCCTTGTGGACTACCTGGAAGTTGCTTTATGGAAGCAGAATGCCCATATAGATAATTTAGATCTCCCGACTCTCCTGGTTTATGTTGTGCAGATTCCTGAAAAGTAATGAGGTTGTCTTTTCCTCCTTCCTTCACCCCAGGAATGCTCACACTCCAGAGCAAGAGCTTCTGTTTTGGAGAAATGGGCAATTTTATTGTTAGGACTATTCATACAGAAATATAATTTCAGTGCTTGGTAAAACAATTCCATTTCCTCATCTGCAGTTCTACCTCATTCCAGGTAGGAAGCTGCTCATTTTCCTTTCAGTCCACTGCAAAAAGGCACACAAAGCTCCAAAGGCCCATCCACTATTGGAGAGCTCTGATCTCTCTCAAATTTATCAGGAGCTGTTTGCAATGTCCCAGCCAGGGCTGTTGCAGTGCTATTGATGGGACATGTAGGATCTCCTCTCCAGGACTGAAGTTCGTGTTTTTGTAACCAAAATCCATGTTAGGGCCTTCAAGCAAAGTATCCCATGTGACAATCATTTGCCCATTTGCTATCACTCTTTCCTCACTTGCCTTTTTCAAAGCTGGAAAGATAATATATGGTGTCTCTAGAGCAGGGAGAGTGCAGCTAGGAATGTTAGAGTATAAATGTAGTTCCTACTCACAGGCAGCTGCTACTCAGCCTTCTAGACAATGCTCCTCCATTGGGATTGGTTTTATGAAAGGAAGTTATCTTTCCACTCAACAAGAAACTTGTCCATAGTCTTTAAATGCCAAGCTTTGCATTAAAAACAAATTATTTCTGAAGACTGTGGGTTACAGCTGTTTCATCATCCTCTTAAAAACTGTGAATTAAGAGATTTAAAATGCTTCTCCTGAGTGTTTTGACTGTAACTCTACAAGCAGCATAATTTACCAGCAGCACACATCAGGAGGACATGTAGCTCATCCAAAGCCTTCCAGGCAGCCATTGCTATCAATAACCAGGCAGGAGTGCTCTGATGAGTGGGAGCAACAGCTTTTAAGCCATACAGACTTTGCAGCAGTAGGTAATTGTCATTATTACCCCAGAGTGAGGAAAACAGGGATGAAGTGATTCACCCAAAGAGCACTGTGAGTCAATAGGGGAGCTGGGAATAGAGCGCAGAATTCCCTGCATTATCCATTGGAGGCCTCAGATAATATCATTTCATAAATGCTCTATCTTTGTAAAGACTTTAGTGCTATAATTATCTTCCCAGGACTCTCATGGAAACAAGATATTTATAACTCCATTAAGCCTTTCCTGGTAATTTTATGATCAAAGTGAAAAACCCAAATAATGCTGTGCCAATCAGTCGCATGCCCAATGTCATCCAGAAAGGCCACATGATGAAAGCCTCTCCTTGGCTGTTGCAATTAAGTGCTTGCTATCTTCTGACTGCCTTTTCTGTGTCCAATTCCCCTTCTACCACATGGTGGACAGGGAGTATTTTGTGCAGTGTGATGAGCCACACATTTAGAATGTACCAAATAACTGGGAAAGATGCTTGTTGCCAACAAAGCCTACTGGTTTGGGCTATAAATGCTTCCTAAAATCCTTCCATGTGTGCCAGGTTCACCTAAAATGAGCAAAGCCATCTCAGTATTTCCACTAACCTTTGTACGTCCTTAAAATTGCAATGCAGATGCCAAGACTAACTGTAAACAACAGGTTAGGGACTGAGGCTTTTAGACCCTGGTTCAGCAAAGCACTTAAGCCTGTGATTAAATCAAAATCCATTCTTATTCCCCAGATCCATTTTAAGTGTTTGTTTAAGGCAAAACACATGCTTAAGTTGAGTTTTGCTTGGCAAAGTGCCTAAGTCCAGCACGGAGCAAGGGCCTTAAAATTAATTTCTTTTTGAGGGAAAGTCATTATTTTTAGCCCACCTCTCAATGGCACAGCACTATCTTTTAGTCCCCAGACAGCTATTTTGAGGAGGGTTATGTGCCAAGCTGAAAGATCTGGGTTCTGTGACAATCAGTGGCACAGAAAAAAGAAAGACCACTTGAAATACTTGGCTTGAGAGGGGCCTTTGGGGAGGCTCATTAGAGGGAAGACATGAAAGAAGTTGTGATTATTCTGGGAGGTGGCTGCTGATACTGTGGGTGATCTTTTCACTGTGCTGACTGGAGAAGATTCACTTACAGGAGGTCAACAATTTTAACTCAAAATGTTTTCAGAAGTTTTGTATTTCCACAGGAAATTCATTATTTCAGTGAAAATGTTTATACCCTCTTCAAAAGTATATAAAAGAATTGTCTGGAATGTGTTAGTTTCCTTATTTTTTTTCCCTGAAACACTTCTCTGAAGTACAATTATTAAAGGAAAATTCATGTAACAGAGTTTTATTTCTCATTCCTTGTAACACTACATTTCCTGTCCCATTAAGACAATTCTTACCATTGTTTCAATGACTTTGACACTGGAATTTATCAGGTAGATCTGGCCTTTGACACGTCTGGAGGAGGAACAGTTACATTTTCTAAGATTTTTTTTTGAGGGATGCTCTACTACTTTCCTTTTAACCCCCAGACTTCATATAGAAGGTAGAAATAAAAAAGGTAGCTTGAAATACATTTTATTTCTCTGTGGGCTTAAAAATCTTTGGCTTCTTACAGTCTTGTGGTAATGGCATGGATAAAACCTTACTCTGATTCCTGCTATGCCCTGATATGTAGGACAGCTTTCTAACAGCAGGGAGAGTCAGGTAAGAGGACAGATTTCCCATGGAAATTTGGCACTGCTGTATTTAAAAGCTGATTGAGCAAGCACTTGAAGAGGAATAATTTAGATACTCTTAATCCACTCCTGCACAGGGTATCTCAATGACCTTTTAATGCCCGTTTAACCCTGTCCCATGGGAAAGTCTTTCCCTCCTCCAGAAGCTTCTGGATTATTTCCAGGCAGAAGACCCCTTTTAGCTCTATCACTTGACCATCACATTGCTTTACTAATCCACCTCCCTTGTTTTTTTCCACCTTGGAAAATACAGTGAGTGCCTGGAGCTGTGATCCACAGCAGGGCAGTGATGGGAACCCACAGTCAGGCCCACTTTTCTTCACCTCTGCCATGAACAGGTATTTCTTTCCTGCCAAAAGCCTGCACTCGCAATAAAAACATGTCCTGCCTTTCAGGACCAATATTTTCATGGCTGATTCACAACTGATGGGGAGTTGCTAAATCCAGTAGCCCCAGAGAGGTGAGGCTGCTGCAGCTCCACGCCTCTGCATCCAGCAGACACATCTACAGATGTGTAAATGTGTGTACCCACTGATGGTTCCAGTGGCCAGCTCAGACAGAAACACTCAGCACTCAAACAGCACCAGTGGCCTCAGCCTGCCCCCTGCTCTTGCAGATCAGGGTGGAGGTCTGGTCTGTGAGTGCAAAGTATTTATAAAAATCGTCACAGAACCACAGAATGGTTTGGGTTGGAAGGGACCTTAAGGATCACCCAGTTCCAATCCCTTGCCATGGGCAGGAACACCTTCCTCTAGATCAGGTTGCTCAGAGGCCCATCCAGCCTGGCCTTACAAATATTATGGTCATTTCCAAATTTTAAAAATAAAATATACACTTCCAGGTAATACCATGCATGAAATCCAAGGGAATGGCTTTCAGTTATGGAATAGACAGTGGGACAGCAATTAAGATTGCAACTCATACACAGTTAACCATTATGAGCTAAAATAAAAGTTGGATGAATCACTTTCCAGCCATATAAATCACTGAAGTTGTTCTATCCATCATGAAGGTAAGCCAACCATGTAATGAATTATACAATGTGTTATTTTCCTATGCATGTTGTTCCCATAGTTTGTTCTGCTGTTCAAAGTCTATTTGTATTTTTTGCAAATACTTTTAAAATGATGTATAATTACTTATAGGACTAAAAATACATGCCAGCTATTATTGTATATTCAATCTGACAGCAGTTAAAGTGTTGGTATCTGAACTTATTTGACAGCATCTTCAAACAACTTTTACTAGGTACTCTTTACAGGATTAAAAATTCTTAGATTTGTGCAATTTGTTCTATAACTCATGGAAGGGAAAGGAAAAGCATTCTAGATAAAATAGACAACCAGTCTCATGAGCAGGAACAGCTTTCCTTGCAATCATTTTTTATTGGGAGCTAAATATCGTCAAACTTTCATTGCAAATTCAGGCAAGGACCGATTCTGAATCCTGTGGAGCAAAATAAAGCTCAGCAGAAATTTCAGGTGTTCCAGTGGAACAAGATGCTACTTGCAGTTTTTCCATTACAAATGCATTTTATTCACAAGATGCCGGCACTGGTTGCAGGCAGAGCAAGCCAGACCTTCACCTGCCCACACAGGCAGTGACACACAAGTCCCCACAGTTTATCAGGATGGAGCTGATCCAGAGGTCTCTGCTCAGACTGTCCTGGATTTTGTGCTCACCAGCACCAGGGAGCTGTTTGTTGTTACCAATGTGATTTCTTAGCATGAGGCACCAGTCTGGCCTTGGTTTGAAGCACCCTGCAGGAAGCAGTGACCTGGCCCAAGGGAGCTGCTTCTCTGCTGGTACTGGCACAGCTTCCACACAGGATTTCCAGACACTGAAGCTTTTTGTCCTGAATGTTTGGATGGTGAGTTCAGTATATCAGATTTGCAAAGTCAGTGAGTAATTGGCCCACAAATTATGAATGCAGCAGGAGAGCCTGGATTGAAGCACTGGGAGCTGGGCAGCCAGGGCAGAGCACAGGTATGACTGCACTGGTTTGGCACAGCACAATGTACAGCACTGAAAGCTGAAATCAAGAACTGTGCAGGCAGAGAAGCTGTCTGAAGATGTGGGATGAGGAAGCAGCTCAGTAGTCCATCCATCCAGCCTGGGCTGGCAAAGAAAGCTCAGTGCTGGACAACTCTCATTCCCGGCATTTATACCGGACCTGTAATGGTGCCATGGGTTGCTGTGTCCCCACCAAGTGTAAAGGGCTCTGAAAAAAGAAGAAATTCAGAAAAAACACATCAGTTAGTTTAGTTAATGGAATTACCATTGTGCTTTAATGTTAAGATATTCTTGCATCTTCAGTCTTAGAGAGCCAAGACCAAATAACAGTAATTATTTCTTGGCTTTGCTGAAGCCATTGAGTAGGACCTTCATGGTTAATTATTATTCCAGTCACTCTGTCAGGGTGACACATGAGCTCTTAAGAAATCTCCACAGTTTTGAATACTTTCAAAATATTCAAATAATGAAGTGGCAACTGTGCTGTTCTACCATAAGTGTAAAACCTTTCTGTGTCTCAGCTGCTCATTCAGTCTCACTCTAGTAATTTCCCTTCCACCCCTGAATGTGGAGTGGAAGAGCATTACAAGTGTTACTTCTGGTTCCATATCTTTAAAGTATTAGTGATCTCACTCCATATTTACTGTTTTTGTGAGCAACAAGTATCAAATCTTTGGTAATGTTTAGGCAACGATGAGACAAAATATTCTTGTAAGCTCTTGGTTATATAGCCAGTGCAGCCCCCACTAACTGGAACTGCTGGAATTACTCTGGATTTTCTGAGTTAAAACAAAGATACATGTTTTATAATACTCCTCTCAAAATTTATGTAAGCACATTTGAGCATGGTTGTTCAGCTGAGCCTGATGAATTAAGGGTATAAAGATGGACAATGCTACACAAGTGCATGGATCTCTTACCTCCTTTGGCACTGCATCCAACAGCACAAATTCATACTTGTACAGGAACAGCACAACCAACAGCTGGATTTCCATGATTGCAAACCACCTGCATGAAAAAGGAGGAAGCATTGACCAGACTGACCATGACATGTGTGTTATTATCAGGTAAGAAACAGGGTGTCTTTGAGACATTTTACACTCTGTGCTTTAGTTCTGCCTGAAAGTTTATCTTCCATAGGGAAACTGCTGTAGTTCGGGTTTGTTGCTCAGCAAAGAACACGAATGTGGCAGCTGCCCCTTCTTTCTCTGGTGAAACACTGGACTGACAGTATCCTTCTGACACCTATTTTAAACCAGCTCCTTATCATTATGGATTTTTCCACTGTATAAACATTTATGTTCTCCTAACACTTGCTGACTTGAAATAACTTCCTAGGAGTGAGAAGGCAGTCAAACAGAAAAGGCCATATGACTAATTGTGCTATATAAAGTTATATAATACAGCTGGGAGCCTGGTGACATCAGAGAGCAGTGATAGTGGGAGTTATTATTTAATGCGTCAGCATTAGGATGCAGTAGGAGACCCAAGGGCACGGTTTCTTTTTTCCGTAACACTCTCCCAAAAGTATTTCTTAGGCCTGAGAAGATTTTGGATAATTGCAGGTGAAACACTCCAGGCTACTGGTTTTTAAAGCTTGTGTGTACAATGCTTTCTGCATTCACCAGTGTGCACCTATGCCAGGTCATGGGATTACTCACTTGCAGAGTTTAGACACAAGTCTTATATACCCAGTTAAAATAGTAACACCACCTTGCTCTTGTACAGAGAAATGCTGGGAAACCTGGATGAAATAGCTATGGGGGAATTCACAGGGGAAGAGGCTACATGACTGCACATGGAGTTGGCTGGCAGGTGTGAAGGGAAAATAAAAAGCCCCACAGACCCTAGGTAACTCCTGCAGAGCCACCAGGCTCTGCACATGGAGCCACCCTGGGCTCTGGAGTGGGATATCCTTGTTTGTTTCAGCATAGCTTCAGACGCAAATTATCCCTGTGATTTCACACTGCAATTGCCTTGAGCTTTTGGTGGCCTTGGCTCAGGGGAATGGAGTGCAGGGATATTCTGATGGTTGTTAGCACAGCTCAGGTGGGATGTAGCCCAAGCTCCAAGCCTGCAGCACCATGCAAGGCTGGGTCCTTCCAGTCCCAGCTCTGTTTGCACAGCAGGGCCCTGGAGCCCAGTGCTTGAGGGGACAACAACCCATGCAAGACAAGCACAGTCACACAAGCAGTAATCATCTGGTTTGACCAAAACAGTCAAACTGACATAAAATTTTTCTCTTAAGTAAAAAATATGGCACAGAAATGGCTATTTTGGAGCTCTTCCCACATCAGTTTGGTAGAATATTTGACAGCTAAGTTATTTACCGGCTTTCAGTTTGATTATAGTAGCTTTTAATTTTATGCTGAACTCTTGCAATGGAGAAACTAAATGTTACATATATTTAATTTATAACCCTTGTTAAGGAAATAAATAAAAATCCATCTTAAACTTGAAATAGCATTCAGTTGTATGAAGGTAATCTGCAACCTGAATCTTTGATACAACACTTGATTTTTCTTTTTTTTCAAGACCATCACATTATTCTTTTACAATTGTCGCTGAAAAACCTGAAGGTGTGTGTTACCATGTGGACTGCCAAAGGGTCTGAAAGGGCTTTTTTGTTTCTCAGCAAGAACAAGATTCTCCATCTGTTGTCTGTGTAGAAATGTTATACTTTCCTCTCTAAACAAAAACTTATTTGAAAGATGTTATCAGAGTTCAGAGAACAGCCTGAACAAAGATATAGGTCAGGATACATAAACAAGAAGCTTTCAGAAACATTGTTTGCAGCTTTCCCTGTACCTGCAGATGCCTCTTGTGAATTTTGCTGTTGCCCTTGCTGGGAATGAGGCTGTGCTCAGATTTAGCTCAGGAATGTGGTACAAGCCACCAAGGTACAGCAGTGAGTGAGCACTTCCCTCTGACAAGCCTAAATGGTGAAAGAAGTTTTATTCATTTTGCTCATGTTTTTAGTGCCTTCACAAAGTTTATCTGGCCCTCATCTCTAGCCTGCCATAGGGCACAGATTACAGAATGCAGATCCTCTGCAACACCCTCCTGATTCCTTGCTCCACATGGAACTCAAGGTAAAACAACTGGTTCTAAGGAGATTTTTGTCTCGGAGGAGCTCAGGTTTTGAAGGCAGAGGATTGAGCACAGAGATGTTTGAACACAGGAACAAGGAGCAGCTGGCTCCCTGGACTTTTTCCAGGAAGAGGGACAGCAGAGAAAACAGCAGAAGGAATGCAGGAAGTACCAAGGCTGGCATTGCTGGAGGAGTGAAGTGAGACAGGATCTGCAATTTAAGCCATTATACAGTTCTGTGCGCCCTAATGCAAAGACCAGATTCAAACACAGAGGAGACAGTTAGGATACCTGAAGATCAGCAGAAATATCAATGGCATCACAGAGAATGGAAAGAGTCTCAGACCTGAGAAATGTTCTGTAGGTCTGTTTAGAACTGGTTTAAGGCAACCTAAGTAACTGTGTCTGTAAAATGGTGTGTATGGAAGTGGAGCAACTCTCCTTTGATGAAAAGAAACCTCAGCAGGGGCAGAGCCAGGTTGAATTTCCTCCCTGGGTGGGGGGCAATATCCCTTGATACACTGGTCTCAGATTCTGCCTGTTCATTGTGACTTCACCTGTCTTTTCCAGGAGTGAAACCACTTTCAGATCAGTTTAAACAAGGTGCAGATGGTGCATTAGGAGACTGACAAAGAGCAAAGCAAACACGTTATCTCCAAGAGTAAGAGAAACCCAGTTCAAGAGAGTTGTTCTCTGCAGGATTTGGGAATAAATAAACTCCAGCTGTTTCACTGACCTTCCTGGACACTGATGCTTCCCTCCTCCAAATGCCACAAAGCTGTCCAAGAAAGCATTCTTCTCTAAATTTGCCTCTTTCCAACGATCCTGTGGGAAGAAACTTTTTTTTTCCAAATCAGCCTTATATAAATAAAGCTTAACTTTATTTCTTCAGGCTAAAAATGACCTTGGACAGCTAATCCTCAATACAAAGTTGCACTAATACCATTTTTTGCATTCAACCTGTTAGTATTAGAGTCTGGATCCAAAAGTCAACACTGAATCAGGGAAAGAAATGAGGGTCCCATTTGAAGAACATTTAGGTGCCTTAAAATGCTGGAGAAGTTTTCAAAATTACCCCTAAAGCAGTTTCCCTATACGTCCTCATTTCCTAAATCCTGCATCTTGAGCTATTAAAATGCAACCTTCTCTTTTTAAATGTATCTACAAATGCAAATGTTCAACCAGTACTGAGGGAAGCCTCAGCCACAAAAGTGTGCCACGACACACAAATAGCTCACACACATCTTGCACAGAAAAAACATTTCTAAGACAAATGCAAGGTCTATGAGCTTTAACTGGTGTAAGCCAGTGTGTGAGAAGATGAAAGACTCTCCACAAAAAACAGCTTGTCTGTACCCAAAGGGATCCCTGCTCCATCCTAAATTGCTTTGAGAGGAAAGGGACTACACAAGGAACAAGGCAATACTGACTGAAGTTCTGGTGGGTGACACTGAGAGAAGCAAATCTCATGACTGCTGGGTGACAAACTGTACCAGCCTCCACAAACTCAGTGCTACTCTGCCAAGTAACACCCTGCCAAGCTTCTGCTGGTGAACTCCTCTGATGAAGCTGTCCCAGAGAAGACATCATCTTGCATTTATCTACTTTAGAGGTTTTTTTCAGCTAGGGCTGATTAGAGATTTCTGAGGAAGAAACTTGTCAGCATCAAAATCCAATAAAGAAGAAAAAAAATCTCCATGGTGATGAAGCAAGGTCATACATTTGGAATGACAATGTCCAAGGGGCACTCATCTATTCCTCTTGAAAAAAAGGGAGAGTTTCTAAAAATCAAACTAACTTGCTCTTTAGAAAAAAAGTTACTAAAAAAATAAGCTGCTGCATCAGAGTTTCAGCTTCAGATTTCAAAGAAGCAGGAATTGTTAAAAGGGATTTCAAATCAGGAAGAGTTTGCTAGAAGGGAAGTTTTGTTTAAATTACTTCTTGATGTATTTCTATAAAAAAGACAAACTGTTCTATATTGGATGGTGCTAAAAAGAGCAGTTACAAGCCTGCCCACACAGCCACCTGCAGTGGAATAATAATCAAGAAACTAGATTAACTACTGAATTAGCAGAGATAATACCTACGAGAAATCATCCAGGAGGGAGAGGAGAATACTTGGAATCACAGAATTGGTTAGGTTGGAACAGACCTCTAAGATCATTGAGTCCAACATTAACCCAGCACTGCCAATCCACCACTAAACCACATCCCCAGCTGCCACAGCTACACAAATCCCCTCCAGGGATGGTGACCATTTTCCTGGGCAGCCTGTTCCAATGCCTGACAGCACTTTCAGTCAAGAAATTTTCCCTAATATCCAATCTAAATCTTCCCTGGCACAATTTGAAGCTGGTTCCTCTCATCCTATCAGCTCTTACTTGAGGGAAAAGACTGACTCCTACCTGGCTGCAATCTGCTTTCAGGGAGTTACAGAGAGTGATAAGATCAGGATCAAAACGACACTAAAATAGTACCATATTATCTGCAACATGTCACTGAAATTAAAAGACATTTTATTTCCACAGGCTCCTCCTTTATGTCCCTGTATTCAAGGCCATTCTCCAGCCAGATTTAAGCCCATTCATCCATATACTTTTATTGTAAAATAAGTGAATGGAAGAAAAGGCAGCAAAATATCCACACTAAGAGTGACAACTTACAGGTTTGAACATTTCTGGGTCAGGAAAATATTTTGGATTCCGGTGCAACCAATATGGTGACAACATCAGCATGTCACCTGCAGGGATGGTGAAATTCTGAAAAGAGAAAAATCTCTAAGAAAAGAACTAAAAATCTCACAAAATAGTCCCTCCTTGGTAGTTCTCTTCCATCAGCAGAAGATTCTAAGAAAAGACAAGTGAGGGTGATAAAGCCATGGTGGCCACATTACATGTCTGAAGTTTCTTCTTGCTGCTGCTATTTTTTTCCATAAAACCTAAACAATGGGGAAGTTGGAAAGATTATTTGTGTTCTAATTTGGGTTTTTATATATCAAAAGATCAGAAGCATTATTTCTGTCTTTCCTGCTTCTTGATTTATCATGTGAGCTGTTTTCTTTTTCCTAAATATTTTGTTAAATACTTCCTTCAATGCAAAGAAACTCAAAGAAAGCCTTCTATGACAATAGATAGATTATACTGATAATTTGATCAGTAATCTTAAATAGTCACAAGCACTGATTCCTTAAGAGAGTGGATTTTTTCCCAAACATTTCTTTGCCAGATTCCTGAATGCTGGCACCTCCCTTCTGAATGGTAGTGAATAGGACAAAAAAGGAGTCTTATCAGTAACTAAAATGTAGATCCTTCAACTATTTTTGTGGTGTCTGATTCCTCTTTTATATGCCATCAGTATCTGTAGTTCAATTCAATTCAATCTCAAATCAATTCAAAACTGAAGGCAAGACTGTGAGCCAGACAATCCAAACCACTCATAAATTAATGATAAACAAATCTATTAAAAAGAATATATATGTGAGGCTGGGGAATATCTCTGTCACTGTAATTTTACCCAGATCTATTGGGAGGACCTTTTCCAGACAAATCACACAGCATTCTTTGGGGGGAAAACCCCACAACCAAACCTCACCTTAATTCTAATTGGGTTTATGACTTTCTTGGTGATGGCACCTGGAGACCTCAGCCGTATGGCTTCCAAAGTGCACCATTTAATGAAAGGGATCTTCTTCAGGTCTTCCTCAGACACCTCCAGTGTATCCTTACCTGTTGTGGCATGAGAAAGAAGACTCCATGTAAAAATTACATTTCATACTTGCTTTGATACAGGCTGGCATGTCTTGCTTTAGGACTGTGGGTGAAATACTTCAAGACCTCAAGGCATTGTTTACACCCAAAAATTGTCTTTATATTTCAAAGTAAATAAACAGACTCAAATCAGTAACATTTAAGAAAAGCCACTGGACATAATTCAATAACTCTAAGGTATAGATATGGCATTAGATAGAAGGGGCCAAACAAAGTCATGTTGGAAGTTAAAAGTCTTCAGAGTTTTTCTGTGCTTTCACAGGACACTGCATGGAAATCTCAGGGACTGTAGGCACCAAGACAAGAAGCCATGGCTGAGCTCTTGGACTCTGTTAACGTTAGAAAATGAAACAAGACCAGGAGAAAGACTTCAGGAATTTTTTTTATTGGTTAATTACTGGCATGTTTTAACCCATGTCAACAAAGAGCTCCTCTGAAAGTTTAACTCTGGTCCAAGGGACTGCATATGGGAACAACTACTCCCAATAGGTGACTGCTTTTTGAGGGAAAGAGGTTACTCATGGGGGGTCAACCATGCTGGAAAAATTTGCCTCTGATGACAGAAAAGAACATTTCCTGGTCCATTTTTTAACCATGAATAGCTGTAACTCTGGTGAACAGCACACCATGAAAAGCACCTGAACTGAAAGACCTCAACTATTAGTTGCCTGGAAAAAGCAAAAAAACTAGGAAATACAAATACAAATCTAAGTTTAAGTGATAGGAATGAAGAAACACATAGTGTTCTTTTCTGATAGGAACAAAGAGACAAACACATACTGTTCTTTTCCTACTTCCTTCTGCTAACATCAGAGATGGGTTTGCTTAGAAATACATCTTGATCATATACTGAGTAAAGACCTGAGAGCTGTCTATGCTATCAGTAGCACCCTTAATTTGAATACTCATTGTTCCCAGCCACTGACCAAGTGTGCCCTGTGCTGGGCCAACACAGGATAAATCACTTCCAGCTTCCAGAAGGACAAAATCACATTTATTACCTGCTTTGCCAAAAACAGAAGCCAGGTCTTCCATGACTTTCTTGTAAATGGCAGGATTAGAGAGTATGAAAGCAAGGGTCCAAAATGCAACCTAAACAGAATGGAAATCCTTGAACTGAAGGACATGGAACAGAATGACAGTATCTTTTTAGCAAATCACAGAGGCAGGTGAAAACATTTGGCCTTTTTAGTGTGTGCCTCCTGTGTTTGAGATGCATGGGAAGCTGTGCTTCCTGGGTAAATCCACATCTAAGGGCTCAGCTCCTGGGAGATTATGTCTAGTCATCTGCTGTGTACTTATCTTTAGGGAACATTATATAGCTTTGGCCTTGAGCTTTGAAACACAGAATCCTTTATTTTCAAATAACTAGGTGTTAAATGAACTACTAAATCATCATGCATGATTAGTTTTAGCTGCAGGAATGAAAGAAAAATAAATTCATACATTCATACTAGCATTTGCAGAAATGAGGTAAAATAATTTGCAGGGCATTGTCATAGTGAGTCACACTAAAATGGGCAGGAAAAGTTTTAATTAACAGCAAAACAAGGAGTAATATATCCCCTTTAGAAATAATTTGCTAACTGATTATGCAATGAAGTTGAAAATCAAAAAACTTAGGATAGGAGAAAATCCTCTTAAGCAGGATGAAACCAGAAGGACTGGCAGCAGTGCCAGGAGTCTCTCTCCTCTTGCTGAGCTAGCGGGAGGTGCAGCCTGCACACAGATCTGGTCGTGGGCCATCTGTGCTGGTGAGGGATGAAACTCTGACTGTTATTTCCCAAACACACTGACATGGATGCAGCCCTCCTTCTGAAAAGCAAATCATGTAGCTTAGCCTTCCTGTACAGCACTTGGACACTGTGGCTTCTCTCCATGGGCTAAGAAGGGATAACTGAATTGTTTCAGATAAAAGGGTTTAAAGTGCTTGTAAAAAATGCCCTTGGAAGGTGAAAGGCCTTTTCTTTCGTCATTCCATTCCCCAGAACAGTGGTTGTTACTATTCTGAGAAACAGAAAAATATCTGTATGTCTATTTACAGCTGAATATTACAGAAGAAAGTGTTGTGGAAGGAATGTCAGTTATCCTGATAACAGACAGCAAGCTATGCCTCCCACTTATGCCAACATGTGAATCCACAGAAACCTCACTGAAATGGATGAAATTCCCTTAGGCTAAACTGCAGTAATATCCAATCTCCAAAAAACATAGATATATCCGTTAGGGGAACATATAAAAATAACTCACTATCATGTTTTTCTAAATCACATCTGTAATGGACATAACTGTGCTGGAAAGAGCTTAGTAGTCATGGTAAATAAAGGATGTTTTTGCTGCTATGGATTTTTCATCTGAGAAATTCCTGTAAATGTCTTTGGTCAGCCTAAGCTGTCTTAGATATATTGGGCTTGTTAGCATACTTATATCAGTATCATTAATCCAGCAAATCCTTTTCTAACACAGAAAAAACTTAACAGCTCTAGAATCAAACTACTGCTTTTCTTCCACTGGCATTTGTACAGCAGATTTCCCAAAAATGAAAGAGAAAAAATCACTTGAGGGTTTACACACAGATGAAGTTACTCTATATTATGCTTTTGATATTCTTTACAATTGGTAACACCAGGGTATCTGAAATAGTCTTTTCTATAATACAGCCACAGTGCTTCAAAACAGAGTTAAATGCTCTTCACAGCTTAGGACTGTGATCTTAATAGCTGTGAGGCTTATGTTCCTGAAATGTTATGACAGGGGACAACATAATTTCGGAAAAATACAAGAAGAGCTTTTCTTGTCATTGCTTCTGTGACATTGCAGCCTGGGTATATTTGTAGTGATGCATGTGGGTGTGATAATCCCTTCTTTGGAATCCATGGAGTGTGTGTGACCTCTGCTTCAAAGCCTTTCCTCCCCAAATCCAGGCTTTGGAGCAAGAGAGAGAGAAGGTGTTTCTGCAGCTGATGTACTTACAGGCACAGCATTTGCTTGGGCAGCCCAGAGCATCAGGAGACCATACTTGGGAGCTAGATGTTTTCCCTGCAAGTTATCTAGGAGATGTTGTAGAAGTGTCTGTTAAAAATAAAAGAAAATAATCTGCATTTCCAAGAATATATTAAAATGTAGTTTGGGGCAGGGCTTACTAGAGCTCAAGGACTAGCTTCTCAAAGAGAAGTAATGTTAGTTATGGCTTTTTTGGAAGGCACAATGTAGAGATGACAGATATTAAAAGAAAGTGAGACTCACAGGCAGAGGGCAAGAGGAACTCAGTGCACCACTTGAATTCCTCCTGAATACTTTCACTGCTCTCCATTTCCTTAAAGTTTTAGAGGATTGAGTTCCCTCAGTCCCTATTGTTGCTTGTATGGAAAGAAAGGAAAAAAAAAATCTCTATTCCAATCCCTTCTCTACACCTCTGCTTTAAAGAACCTCAAAATGGGAATGAGCCAGTTGAACAAATGGAAATGAAGAAAATGTTCTCTCTGATCATGCCCAGAAGTGCTTGTTATAAAGAGATGGTCTGACACATCAGCAAACTCCCTAGTTCAGGCACCTTGTTGGCGACCTAAGCAGTGACTTCAATGGGCTGATATTTGGAACTATAGCAACTGTGCAATTAGGATCAGCTTTTGTTTATAGTATTTCCTTAAATGCAGGGCAACCATGCACTTGAGGCAAACCTTCCTGCCTACTTTTCAGAGGGGAAAAGGCCAATCTTGAATTTAAAAAATTGCTGATTTTTTCCAAATTCCCATCCAACCTAAGACACCAAGTTTGTGCTGCCCACTTCCTGCACCTTCTTTACCTCCCACCAGCTCCTCTCCAGCTTTCTCTTTCTTTCTGCTGATCTGGTTTATTTTATTAAATAAATTGCAGTATGTAAAGCTTTTGAAGTCTAAATAAAACCTGTTTTGTTTAATGATCTGTCCTACAACCATTTGGTAGATCAAAATTCCCAGGCCAGTCTGCCGTCACATCTGTCAGCCCTATCGGCAGAATTCCTGCCAGAGCTCAGGAGAATAACCAGGGGAACAACTTATCTCAGCTTTGACACAATCAATATTTAGGGTACTTGGCTCCCAAGCCAGTAATCTGCCATTTTCTACCAGTCTGGCTGTTGAAGGATCTCCTCACTCTGCACCAGGGTTTATAAATAGCACATGTAAGGTTTTGAAGTTTCACAGCACGGTGCCCTCAGTGGAACAACTGAAGGTTCTTTCTCTCACCTCTTTCAACTGCTCACTGCAGCGTGGGATTGCAGGCTCTGACCCCTTGCCTTAAAATTCCCCAGGGGAAGATGTTAATTCTCAGAATTGCTTAAAAGGAACTAAATGGAGGAACAGGAGTCTAAGTTATGGGTCTGTCCTTCTGCAGGTGCCAGCAATACTGGAACATTTGGGTATAACTATAAAAGCTGACATATTTGACTTACTCCTTCCAGTACTGAAGTAATTCCTGCCCTCCATTGCTTCAGTCAGAATATACAACAAAGTCATCTTATTTCCTAGCCTTGGATGTTTACCTTGGATGTGGTCTCTGAAGGGTTGGTCCTTTCAGCATCCAACACTACTTTCTCAAATAATTTTAGAAGCCATTTTTTGGATTTAGACCAGTTCCTGTAAAGAAAAGCAACAAACAAGAAGCACTTTACTGAGGCAACACAAACCAACATTTCCTTTTCCAGGAGAAGCCCTCCTTGGGTTGTTTTCCAAAAGCCCCTGGGCAGCAGTCAGCTGATGAACAGCCAAGTGATGACTGGCATGAGGAACAGCACGTCCAAGACCTTGGCCAGACCTCCTCTTGCAGCCAGGACCTGGGACTGCAACACTCCTACATCTTCATACTTTTTTATTACAGGTTTTCATTGTTGACTTGGACAGACTGCTTAGGCCAATCATCTTGAAGAAAATCAAGGCCATTTTTTTAGAGCATCCTCAATTCTTTCTGAAGTTATTCTGAGGTGCTAAAGGTGCAATGATGGCCCATGAGAGCACTGACACCATCTGGAAGCACCTCCCCAGGGTTTAGGTGTTTCTACCCAAGGTCAGTTCTGTGACAGTGCAGACATGTAACCTGGGATTGGTATTGGGAAAACAGCTGAGGTGTGGAAAAGAGCAGACAGACACCTCATTGGAGGCCCCCTGAGCTTGGGACTCACATTTAGGCTCAGGCCTTTGCTCTTTACCCCATTCTGCTACTCCCTGATAGGTCCAAGCTGGGCTCTGCTCACCTAGCCAGGTTATTTCTGCTTTATACCAAGAAAATGCACAAGACAAAGTCAGAACTTTTTTGAAGCATTTAGCTAAAAACCTGCTTCACCTGAGGGCACACCATCAGTATAAACTGGGCAACATCCAGGGGAAATGTCTCCCCTCCCAGGGTTGACCCTGCAGCAAGATAAATGTCTGTAGTGGGTACACCACAATCATCAGCTCTGCCCCTTTACCTCAAGAAGCACTCAGGCATCTGAGAAGCATATTCAAAGTCCTCATCATACTTCTGGAAATGCTCTTCAAACTCCTTGATTTCACTCGGACTGGTTGGGCAGATGCCCTTCCCAAACAGGGTGTTCACCACTGCTGGATACATGACATGCCTGCAAGGACAAGATGCCCAAGACTTAGGGGCCACAGGGAAGCTGTTGCAGCAGTTTTAGAGCAGGGTGCAGCATGTTGGATTGCCCACCCTGGAAGCTGTGGGACTCAAGGGTGACACCAGTATGGAAGGGTTGGCACAAGGCTCACATCTCCCACACTTATAAGCCCCACACTTATTTCAGATTTTAGACAGAGGCAGGAGATTCACAGAGCTCAGGCTGGTCCTCTACACATGGCTGAACTTCACCAGCTGGGGTTTTGTCACTCGAGTAGAAGCAGAAAGGCTCTGGCCACTGAGGTCCCCTTCTCCCCATGAACCACCCCTCTCATTTCAGTTTGACCCACATGAACCTTCTGGGCACTGCACAAACCCCTCTGGACCAAACATCCTGAAACATCCTCCCTCTAGCTGCAGCTTTCCTGGGCAGATAATGCTTTTTTGGTTTCTTTTCATCTCACTCTTTCATGCTTGCTCCTCTGTTATCCTGCAAACTCTGAGCTCCTTCCTCAGACCCTTCTGTACTCCAGGAAACTCTTGTGCAGCCTTTGCTGTGTTCCATGTGTTGCTAAATGGGTATTTCAGGGAACAGTGCTCACTTTTCTGATTTTCAGATTATTAGGAAGAGGGGGCCATCTGGTGGCTCTAAGGATTTAATTCTAAGACAGCTAAATAACATTTATTCAGAATGCTGCATTCCAATACTTTTACTTTGCCTTGTTTAGCAAAGCAGAACCAATCACCTCCTCCAAGATTTCAAAGCCCTCTCCTCCATATTTTTCCCAGTTAATCTAAATTGCAGTAACTGGAGTGAGAGGTGCCAAGTGATTTAACTGCACTAACAGCTGTATAATGCAGGAAAGGGCAGCAAAAGACAATGTGAATGTGAGGTGTTAGAAACAGGTCCAAACCAAAGGCAGTACCTGTCCCCATCCCTGGGAGTCTTCAAGGCCAGGCTGGATGGGGCTCTGAGTGACCTGCTCTAGTGGAAGGTGCCCATGGCAGGGGATGGAATAAGGGGATCTTTAAGGATCCTTCCAAACTAAACTATTCTAGGATTCCATGAATATTCAACTTGTAGTACAGATGGACAGACAAGATACAGGTGTTATCCCAGATAATCAGGAAGAAGAAAGAGTTAAAAGCTTTGTTGCTGTCACATGAAACAATTTTTTTTTAACGTGAAGTTCTGGCAGCCAAGTCAGTCGCAGAAGGTCATAGTTAAGCTTCAAGCTAAGCTTGGCTCAAACATGGAAACTTGTCAAACTGCAGAAGATTAAGCATTTTTTCTAAGTTCTTTATAAATAATGTGAAGCTTTTATCCCATCTTTTGGGAAACAGGGTTTGTTGGAACATGCTGTGTTTTCTTTTTTCTTCCAAACAGGCAGTTCAGATGCTTCCTCTAACTGGGAGAAACACCTTTCCATGAAACCCTGTCCACTCTGTGAGCCACTTTGAAACCATGAAGCTGTGATGAGCACCCTGACAAAACTTTTCTAAGACTTTTGAGCTCCAGCTGCTTTACAGAAATATTTCCCTTCCATGAAGGACATCCCTGAGTTAGAGATGTGCTGCAAGTCTCCCTTACCTTACCAGGGCATTGAGGTCTCCCGTGCCCTCTGTGCCCAGGTGAGCCATGTGCTCATGGAGCTCCTTACACAAAGTGCCTGAGAACATGTGCAGGTTACTGGGACTCATCTTCCCCTTCATCATGCTGTAGAGGTTACCATGGTTCTCATAAAATGCTTCTGCAGGAACAGAGACTAAATACAAAATGAAACAGAAACGTTTTGGAAAGCAGATTTTTCACTGAAAGATAGAGTGAACATTTTTACACTTAACTTCTAATTGAAATGCCTTAACCCTCATTATCCCAAAGTAAAATTCCCTGGAAGCTTCCTTGTAACCATGTAAAGATTTTGGTAATGACTCTGCTTCTCCCAGCCTGTGTAACATCTTCCTGCCTCGTTGAGCTTCAGTGCCAGAACCAACAATCCAGAGATTTCCCCCCAGTGGGATGTACAGAGATGTGCAGGCAGCCACAAAACTGAATGAAGTGAAAAAAACCAGTTTGTGTCTCCATGCTATAGAAGTACATCCTCATAAACACCTCATCCTTTTCTAATGACTGTTGCACTACTGTGTAGCAACTAATTATTGCTGCAAGTAATTATTGCTGCAAGTAATTATTGCTGCAAGCTGATTTTCCAGTGAAGTGATAGAATTACCTACAACTGCTCTTAACAAAGTACATGCATGTGGGGTGTCCAGCCACAGCAAAGGACCTGATCTCAAACTGGGACTGCTGGATGGTGAAAATAATAACATTCCCTGGATCAGAAACTTCTCATTCCTTGAGACTGAATCCAAACCCCTCAGCTGGTTTACAGTACTGGGTCATCATGGAGAAATTGAATTTCAGCATTCCACATCACAGTCATGGATTAAAATAAGCATTTAAGGCATGATCAAAAAGCCAACAGGCTTTTGGTTGGGATTTAATCTTCCTGGGTAACTAGATTTGGTTTCCTTTAAAAAAGAGACAGGTCTCAGTTACCTGCATTCTTGACAGCTTGCTGCACTGCCTGTTCAAAATTTAAGTCTTCAGATTTAAAAAATACTTCAGTTCCTTCTTCCTCAGTAACAAAAGTGAACCGTTTTCCCAGAGCAAATATTGTGAACACAGGTCCATGCTGGAACAAACAGAGATTTCCTGTCAGTACACTGTTAACACATTTTGCAGGAGCCCCAGCACGACTTCAGTGCTGCTGAGAGGTCAGGAGGGAGGACCTGGTCATTCCTGCCCTCTGCACACCTTGGCTCAGAACTGCACAGGATGAACATGAATCAGACCAAAATTTGCAGATTTATGACCAGAAGGGAATGTGCTATGTGTCTGACCTCTTGCAGAGTAAAGACATTTCTTCTCTTAAATTAACACTTTATATTTGAATTACCTTGCAGCTCAAGCAATACAACCTATGTGGATTTAGAGAAGTCAAGGTATGGGTTATTTTCTGCACACTCTGGCTGACACAGCAAAGTACCAATACTGTAAAAATCCATAATCCTACAGTTTCAGTCTACACTGTTTTAGCAAAAAGTCCATCCTCCTACATATTTTTAATATTTCCCTTCCCTTCCCCCTGTCTTTTCTCCTAATACCAATGATTTCTTTCTTGTAGAGATTAATATCAAAATAGCTAACAACCTTTGAGCAGAACAGATTGACTGACATTCAGGAAAGGTTTTTGATGCCATTAATCATTATTTCATCTTCCCTTAATCTAATATCCTATAGCGTTCTTGAAACTTCCAGCAATAGGAATTCAATTCTGAGTTCCTACATTGTCAAAATTAACACTGATGTTTGTAAATACTCTAAACTAGAAAACAAATGTGTAATATCTTCTGTCTGCCAGATGTAGGCATAAAAAGATCATTCTACCTTGCTCACATTGTTTATGCCATTGACTTAAACCATTTCTTTTGCTGTTGGTGTCTGTAGTGTAAATCCTTGCTTCATCAAAAGCTCTTTGAAGCCAAGGAGAAGATTCCTCCTGGCCTCAGCTGAATTTTGATTGTGCCCTTCAACTGCAAATTATTAAACAAAGAATGACAGTTCAAACTCTCTGGGGGATAATAAATAGAATATTGTTTTAATAACAAGTGTTCAAGGCCAGGTTGGACGAGGCTTTGAGCACCTGTCCACTGGAATTTGTCCCTGCCCATGGCAGGAGGTGGAACAAGATGAGCTTTAAGGTCCCTTCCAACACAGACCAATCTGTGATTCCATGACTCTATAATAGCTGAATTTCTAAGATGGCTTTTTGATGTCCATCTCCTCATCATCAGTCTGGATAAAAATCAGTGAATTTGTACCATGCTTAAAAATTAGATGTTTAAAATTTTAAATTAACATTAAAATGTACTTTAACTAATTTAAAAATAAAATTGAATTTGAACTAATAGCAGCCTGCAATAACACTTAATTATTCAATTAAGGTCACACTCAATTAACGATTGGAACACTTTATTTTAGGTGATTACATGTGAACAAGATGTCTGAGTTCCTATAATAGACAAAAGAAATGGAGTCTGTGCAGTCAGGGGATCCCGAACACCAATGCACCAGACCATCTCCTGCACTCCTGGTTTTGGAGGGAGCTGAGCTGCCCCTGGACTCCACTGACAGCACTGACTACCTGTCCAGAGACCATCTTGGTAACCTGCAAACACCCACACAACAATCTGGGTTTGAATCTCATCCAACTTCCTTCAATCAATTTAGAATCATTAAAATTAGACCAATATTTAACAAAACTGAAAAAGAAAGCTCCATAGATGGCCTTCTCCAGAATAAGTCAGCCTTACAGAGCAACACTGTCATGGCAGATATTCAAAAAAATCTTTCAGAAAGCAGAATTTTGTGTCCAAATAGATATGACATTTGATGAATGCAAAGCAAAATTAAACTACTAAGAAAGGTTTGAGAATCAAACTAATAAAGGCAATCTGCCTTAACAGAGGCAGATTAGAGACTTTTCCAAGCATGCCAGATGCAGGAAGTCTCCCAGTGTGCTGCTGAGCCTGATAAACACTCAAGGTGTAAGGAAACCAAGTGGGGAAGGAACCTGAGTTAGGATTACATCAGTGTAGGACCAGTCCCACCTTGGAGCCTTGCACTGAGAGTGAGGGACTGAGACCTTGTTTTAGAGGAAGTATTGAGCAGAACAGATTTAAACAAGTTCTAGGTAAAACAGTGATAAATATTTCAATTCAGAACTCTTGAGGAATTAAAATAAGAAGTTGCAGAACTCCCTACTGTGATCTGTTAAATCATTCTCAGCAACAGGAGGACCCACAGGCAAACATAGTGCCAGAAGGACCTGGGAAGCCTCAGAGTCACTTTGGTACTCAAAAAATTAGAGAAAGCATTATTAAAGATTGGAATTAGTAGTGGATAAATAGGATGTACTTCAAAAGAGCCCAGTACAGCTTTTACGGAGACATAAGGTTATGTGGCGTTAGAAGTATTTTCTAATTCATTCTTTGGAAGAAGAACTAAAAGTTTACCCGTGATCTGGAGTCATTTGAGAGTCTAAAAAATGAGAAGACCTAGAAATGTCACAGAAGAAGGCTTAGAATAATGACACTGAAATTACTCCAAAATCTATTTTGCAAGTGCTAATAAATGGCTTCAAACTGTAAGCAAGTAGGTTTGCACTGGATATCTGGGAGAAATTCTCTACTGTGAGGGTGGTGAGGCCCTGGCACAGGTTGCACAGAGAAGCTGTGGATGCCCCATCCCTGGAAGTGTTCAAGAGCAGGATGGATGGGGCTCTGAGCAACCTGGGATAGTGTAAAGTGTCCCTGTTGTGGCAGAAGGGTTGGAATGAGATGATCTTTAAGGTTCCTTCCAACCCAAACCATTCTATGATAATTAATCTGGAGCTCTTCTCTTGCTAGGAAAGGAGAGGAAAAAGGACAAGAAACATCTAAACCCATCCTGTGCTTGCATCTTTAATTTGTGTTTCTGCCCATTCCATCTCAGCGGGATATTCTGAGCTAGTCACAGTCAAAGGGATGCACAACATGCATGAATATTTCAATAAAAGGAGATTAAGTGAACTTAGATCCCAGGAAAAGATGAAAAGACAATCATTCTCAGTTCCTCATAATGTAAAAGCTAATGGGCTTGAGATTAGGAGTTAGATGGTTTAAAACCAGACAATACTTTATTTATATGGGTCATGATTAAATTAAGGATTCACTGCTGTGCATTGCTGTGAAGCCAAATTTATACATAGGGCAACAAAAGAGATTAGGTCAAATCATATAGATGCAAATTCCAGCCTAGCAAATCCCTAAACCAGGAGCTGGGAAGAAAAAGCAGGAGGACATACTCTCACCTGGGTGTGCTCCTTACACCCTGTGACTGAGCATCTCCTGATGGCTGCAGTCCCAGACAGACACCTGAATAACCAGATATAAAATACCAGACTGCTCATCTGTCAAAATGTGTAATTACATTGATGTTACACTGCAATAAAATCAGCTCCTGGAATGCACTTGTTTTATGGGAAGGTACCAACAGAATGCAGGCTCTGCTGCCAGCACTGCAGCCAGGTTACTGATCTGAAACAGCTTTAAGGACACTTCACAACACAGAGATATAGAAAGAAAAAAAAATCCTTTTAGGATTTATTGCTTTCACTCATGAAAGCTAATTTTTTTCCAAAGACTGGGAAACACTTCAGTGTCACAGTAAGAGACAGATTCAAGCCTAAAGAAAGTAACACTCCAGAGAAATAAAAACTTCTGAATTATGTTCTCCAAAATCCCAAAGGAAATCAGGGAAATAGTCATATTCCCCAGGGGCACTGACAGGGAGCAACCACTGTCAGCTGAGACAGCTGCACTGCACCAAGAGCTCTGCTGCGAGCTGGGAGCACTGGGTGGGTTTTCTCTCTCTCCCGTGGGTGTGCACACACACAGGGTCAATGCCATGTCCCCTCTCTAGCTCAGGGACAGCAGCATTTTGATCTTCTACACCTGGAACCAGTCACAGACCTTCAGGGACTCAGCTGTGGACACTGAGTATGGAAATGCTCTGCCAGAAGCCTTCTCCAGCCTGCTCCCCTCCACGTGTCCCTGGCAGGGTAACCCAGTGAGCCATCCCTCACCCAGCCACACACAGAAAGGCCGACAGTCCTGGACACAGCACCTTGTCCCAATTCAGCACTGTCTCTGAGAGGGATGTATGGATCCCACAGGTCCCCACACCAGTGCACAACAATCTCCTGGGTTTAACTGAACTTTTCCTGTTTGCTTAATCAGCAAACTGAGGAGAAGAATTTGAAATTTCTTACTAACTCTTATCATGTTAGCCAGGAGAACTGGGGAGCCACCTTTTGAACCCCTCATTAAGCAGATCACCCTGTATTTTATGGGGCATGGTGGTTCTGGTTATTTCCTGTCCTTTCCACACTGCTACAAAACTTGTCTCACCAGGCAGCTTTAGGAGGAAGAGGTGGTATCTTTTATTAGATGAGAGATTAAATATTTTATTAGAGTAGGGGAACTTTCTTTTCTTAGTCCCAGTGATGACACAAGGGGGAAAGGAGACAATTCTTCCAGCCCACATGTTCTTCCGTGGGAGGAAAATAGAAGCAGCAAACTCCAAGCAAAGGGCAGGCTGGCAGCAGTGGAACTTTACTGTGTTATCCAGGGCTTGAGAGAAAAAACAGTGAAGGACAGACACAAAAGGAATTAAGGAAGAAAGGAGTTAAGAAAGACATGAGTGTCACTTTGGCAGTCTGAAGGATTAATCCAGAGGAGGAATTGCAAGAGTCTCCCCTGAAGACAATGACCTTGCAGAAATGAGGAGGTTTCACACTGCCTAAAGCCTGTTTCTGTAACACCTTTTACGAGGGCAGCTCGCTCATATTAAGGACACTTAACCTTGTCCTGGCAGTATCAAGGAGCCTGGAATTATTGCAGATGGATTTTGCAAGCCCTGTAGTGCCTGTTAATGACCCCTCTGGCAGCAGCACGTGTTTGGTTTGGCTGTGCTCTCCAACAGTGCCTACTCTTTCAAAGGGAGCAGGCAGGAAAAGACTTATTTTCCCTGGCCTCAGGACAGTGTGCCAGTGTGGGAGGTGGGAAGGGAGGGAGACTTTCAGTGCCTGAGGAGGGTTTAAGGAGAGAAAGGGGACAACAAACAAGTGGCCTTCCTCAGAGGCAGGGAGACTGTCAGGTGATGGTGCTGCAGGCAGGTGGCCAACCTGGGAGGGATGGATGGAGACATCCCCCTTGGCCTAGGGGGACCACAGAGAGAGGTCAGAAGGAGATGCTGGACCAAAAGTCAAAGGAGAAGCCCTACCAGCAAACACACAGGAAAGGGAGGGATGTAAGAAAGCCTTCTTCTCCTTCTTTGCTTTGAGTTTTCAGCCATTGAGAATGTTTCTTGTTCTAGTTTCTGTCCCAACGAAACCAGAGGTTTATAAAGTCCTTCAGGTGTTCCTGGAGTGTGCAGATGTGTCAGCAGCTGCCACAGCATCATCCTGGATGATGATGAACACCAAAATTAATTAACCCAGAGCCAATGAGTGTGCATTTGCACAGATGAAAGCTACAGAAAAGACACAGTAATAAAAAAATAAAAAATTTAAACTGGCCTGGTCAAGCACAGAGAAGCCAAGAAACTCCAGATCATACCTCTAAGCTTACCCCATGATGCACCTAATGTGCTTTAATACAAGATTGACAAGCAAGCTCTTGTTGTTCTCAAAGATCAGATTTAATCCTCTGCTTCAACACCATGAGTTAATAACAAGACAAAAAGAAATACAAATATGAAATCTAGAAGCTCAAAATGAAAAAAGTAAATTTTAAACATCCAGTATTTATTGATGTGGGGGTTTTTTTTCCAAATTTCAGGATGTAACAGTTGTTTCATTTTTAGCTATTTTTTGCAAGTAATGGGGCTGTGTAGTCCTTCAGCATGAAACACTCAAGGTTGATGACACTGTAGTAGCAGGGGGAATATAATTCCTGAATGAAAGTGGGAAACTGGGGTTTATATCAGTTATTATTAAATATCTAGAAATTAAGAATTTGACCTCTTTCTATCCGACAGACACAGAAAAAGAAATTCAAGTCCAAGGGGTAAATCCTGACCCCTATGTTTAGTTAAGATTTTTAGGACAGAAAATTTGATCTGCCAAGCACATCTGTGTTGCTTGAATGCTGAGGGACTTTTTTCAGCTGGTGCTCAAAAATCTCAGCTAACTTTAGGCATGCAAATAAGTAGTTTCCTGGTCCCAGCACTTGGCATAGAGCTTTCCACATTATCTGAAACCAAGATTAACACACAGCCAGACTGCAAAAGCAAAACGGCAGAGGTCCAAACAGGATGATCACAGCACAGAGACCGTGCCTGGATCAGATCCACAACTCACCAATGCTGGTGGCACTAAGCCGATTCTTCACCATTTAAATGCTCCTGACGTTATAAAACATGACAGGAAAGGGCAAAACTGAAGGCAGGAGTTTCTGCTCGCCTTTCCCCCTGCAGGCAGCCACCCTGAGCACGCACCCACGAGCACCAGGCCAGCACACGCATTACCTCGTTCCTGGCTCGCTCTATGAACTCCAGAGGAGCTTTCCCGAACTGAAACGCAGCTCCGAACCAAGGGATCCAGCTCCTGATGCAAGGAGGCGAGCTCGGGTTTCTCAGCTGAAACAAAAGAGCCTTGACAATGAGAAGTCCCAGGAGCGCTGCCAAGAGCACAGCGAGATCCATTTTGCCTCTCGGCCGCTCGGCCCGGCCCCGGCCGCTGCTCCGCCTGCCCCGGCATGGCCGCGCTGGCCGCGCTCCGAGCTCATCCTCCCTGAGCGGCCCTGCGCTGCCACGGGGACAGCGGGGACAGCGTGAAAACCCTGAGCAGCGCGGGGCACAGCCCTTGTTCTGTTACAGGCAGAGCCAGTTCTGATCTGTTCTGGGATGAGGACCAACTGTGCTGCTTGCAAAACCTAGATATTGCTGTGGCAAAGCCTTGGACTTTGCAGTGGTTGCTGGAAGGCCACCCAGGCAGCCAGGGACACGGCCAGGGATACTGGCAAAGCAGTGCAGAGCCTTCTTCAATTTAAAAAATATGCAGTATTGAGATTACAAAGCAGAGAGCCTGTGAGTTGCAGACATTTAGCTTTCAGCAGGTCAGAGATGGCAAGAAACTTCTGCAGGCATCACCTGAAGCAGAAACCTTAAGAAAGAGATCTCTCACCTGTCTGAAATACCTCATAATAGGCTAGATGTGTGTCCAGTGTCTGAGGAGCAGAGACACTTCTGAGGTTGAACTGACAGATCAAAACCTGCTGGCCACCTCTATTATATCTGTGCCATGTCAGAAGACAAGGTTTCAGAGAGGTCAGATTAGTTTCTTTGCGTGTGTGAAAGCGGCACATCAAAATTACTTACAGCATACATTAAGTATAAAAAGCCCCTAGGAAGTGCTGTCAGCATCTACCCCCACACACCCTCAGCAGCTTTGAAGAGAGTGTGCTGCCGCTCAGGGGGACCTCAGCCGGCTGGAAAATGGGCAAAGAGGGACTTTTCTCAAAATCAGAGAATAACGGCTCAGAAGGGACCCCAAGGATCCCCTGGTCCAGCTTTTCCTGACAATAAACAAACAAACAAACAAAAATAAAGGACTTAACGAAGTTTGGCAAAGGGAAGCGCCAAGTTCTGCCACTGGGTAGGAACAACACCGTGCACCAGTACAGGCTGAGGGGGCACCTGGGTAGACGGGAACTTTGCAGATCTGGGGTCTTTGTGGACACCAGGTTGGTCAGAGATGAACCTTGAGCACCCTGGGCTGCATCAGGGAAAGTGCTGCCAGCAGATTGAGGGAGGTGATCCTCTGCCAAGAGTGAAGTGCCAAAAAGGGGTTGGAGCATCTGTCATTTGAGGAGAGGCTGAGACAGCTGGGACAGCTCAGTCTGGAGAAGAGAAGGCTCAGGGGATCTTCTCAGTGTCTATGAACACCTGAAGGGAGGGTGCAAAGAGGATGGAGCCAGGCTCTTCTCAGGGTGCCCAGTGAAAGGGCAAGAGGCAGTGGGCATAAACAAATACAGATACAAATACAGTTTAACTCATTTCCTATACAGGAAGAGGTGCACAAACAGGAACCTTTATACCTGTGCAGACAGGCAGTATGGTAAAAGTAGCACAGCAGAAATATACATGAATAGTAGGAGGTTGAGAGCTGTGAAAATTAGGTGTATGTTCTTCATTAAACAGTCATTTTGAAATACCTTGGGATGCTACATGTTGGTTGTAGGTGCAGAAGAACAAGCTCACACATGTCAGCTGTAAAAATTAAGGTGTTCTCCATTTTGCAAACTGTCTGGAACAAACAGATAAATCACTGTTAACTGTGATATTTCTACACTTCTGTGTTTAGCTATCACAGCTCTTTATATGTTTATTTCCTGGTTTTATTTCTCCATTAAAGTATTTCTCTTCCTATAAAGGGGTAAAGTGATAAGAGAGCTAAAGCCTTGTAATATTGGAGAAAATGCATCTTTTCATTATATGCATGGTATCTTTTCATTAACTGAGTAGTGAGTTTAAAGTGATCTATGTATACAGGTCAGACAATTCCTCAAGCTTCTGTGAAGACATTCATTAAAGGCTTTTGTGTTAGTTTTGGCCATTTTTGTTTCTTTTGTTTGGGTTGTACTTTTAGGGCATGATTTGGTGAAGCACATGAGATGCAAGGCACTGTTGTGAGGAGGACACAGCCAGTAGGAATGTGTAGCAGTCACTGCCAAGCTTTCCTCAGGCTGGGCAGTGGTTAATGTTTAATGGTTTTCCAAATGAACTAACACAGAGGCACTGGTGGGGGCACTGGGCAGTCTGGCTGCTTTCTCCAGCAGCACACAGCTGGCCCAGACCTGCTGCTGGGCTTCACCCCATCTGAAGTCCACACTCTCTCCCTCTGTATGCAGCCTTTGGTCAGACTGGCTTGGGACAGAAACCAAAAAATTCCATCTCACTGAGAATTTAAATAAATTAATAGGAAGGATCCTCTCTGCTGGTCCTGTCTTCTCAGAACTTGGGGATGTAGGAACTCCAGGTGTTTGATGGATCTCCATGAGTACTGGCCCTTCTCCACGCATCACAGAGCTGTCCATGCAAGCATCCACCTCTAGTCAGGCTCATTTCAAAGGTCCTGTGGGAAGAGAATATTCCTCTTCACAGCCATCCGCCAATCATCTGGTTTAAAAAAGAACCTATTTCTTCAGGCTAGAAATGACCATGGAGAGCTGCTCCTTCCATAGGATGCTGCAATGCTGTGAGGTTTATTTAAGGACAGATCTAGTTGTTGTTTTTTACTCCCTACAGCATGGTCATAGAGAAAACAGAATGACCCAGAGGTGTAGAGCTCAAGGATGGTTGTGAAACCTTCATCCTGGGAGGTTTTCAGGGGACCAAACAAGACCTTGGGCAACCTGCTGTAACTCCAAAGCTCTACAATAATTTAAGAGAAATTAGGACTGGCATACAACAGGACTTCAGCACTCCGCCAGGAAAAGCTTTAAACTTTTCACTTAAGAGCTCTGAGAAGTGATCAATTTCTGCCATCCCAGGCTCGCTGGGATCCTTGTTCAAGCTGCAGTGCTGCGTGCCTAATCCGCAGCCCCAGCTCGGCACGTAGCTGTTGCTAATGCAGCTCTTACCAAAGCAGATCTGGATCAATTAATCCCTCCCGGCTGCAGCCGCTTGACACGGGAACAGAATTTGGGGCTGCCCAGGCAGTGCTGCCAATGACTGCACCCCGCAAAGCAGACAGACCCCACGTGTAATCCTCAGCCTGATTAATGAGAACTTTAATTACTCTTTTTAATCTAGATAACGGACAAATCCGTGCGTGTGTCTGTACCTGCAGCGCCGGTTTCCAGGCACAGAGCAGCCTTGGTGACAGACTACATTTCCCAGGAGCCTGTTGAGTCGGAGTCTCTTGTGTCACTGCAGGAGGACCTGGCAGCTCTGCGGAGCCGCTCGGGCTGCTGCAGTTCCCGGTGCTGGCGCTGGAGAACCATGACCTTCCGCAGCTTGTCTCCTAAAGCACCCCGAGCTGACCTGCGCTAGGGCCCGCTCCTGCTGCGGACACAGCCGGGCAGGGTGGCTGGGTGCCCTCGGTTCATGTGAAATGCTAGATGTCACCCGCAGAAGAAGAGAGCAGCTTACCTCTTCCAGAGAGATGGCCCCGAGCCAGCAAATTCGCTCTGTCAGCCTGTGCAGCGGCTGTGGCAGAACTAGGTACAACTCACCGTGGTTTTCCGAGAGGGAAGGGGGGTCAGATTAACTTACGGGGGGCAGGGGGAACATCAGTCCCCGGATGCCTCATTCCTCAGTGCTCTGCTCCAGCAAATCTGCATTTCACTGTCGTGAACAGTTCCAGAGCTAGTCGTGGCTGTTCCATAATCTTAAGTGTTTTATGCCACCTGACTGTGGCTGGAGGGAGGGTTTTCCAGGATGAAATCTTTGCCTCGGAGACCGAAGGGCTGCAGTCATTATTAACTCAGTGCAGTTGTGACTAATTTAAGCTTTGCACTGGCTGGGTTTCCAGGGAAGGCCTGAAGAGGCAGGCAGATCTGTTGCCTAAGTTACTAGCAAGGCCTTATTCCTTCAGGAATTTACTTTTCATAGTCAATGAAGGTTAATCAAAGAAAAATCAACTCCTAAGTTTCTGGTCACAGTGGAGATGTTTATAAAAATGGAGTCGGAAAACTGCTTGGTGAAACATGGAATAGAAGCCCACTGGCATTTGTGCATCACTGCTTTGTGACCAAGTAACTTATTTTGAGTATTTTTCAGCACTTTCTTTATAATTTCTACAGGATCTTAAAGGCAAGTCAGTCACATTTCTCTAAGAATTTGTAACTTCTCAAGCTTTGTTAATCTTTAAACATGCATACCAAACTTAATGCACAAATAGACTGTAAACCTGCTGAGGCTTTGAGCAGTGAGTGCCTTCCCCTGGCACCTGATCCTGCTTTGGAAGGACCCTGGTGTGTCTCAGAGGTATCAAACAAAGACAAGCCCTGCTCCTTCCCTGCCACAGGCTGGGAAGGTCCATCACCAGGCACTCCTGGCCTGGAACTGAAATGAGGGCCACAGATATGTATCCATACTGTTTCAGGAGCTGTCCTGGCAAGCTGAGATCACCTTCACTGGGCACCAGTTATTTCAGTGAGAGAAATAACAGGCTAGACATTATTCCTGTGCCTGTATAATGAAAGCAAGCATGCTTTAGGGTGGTTTGTAGAACAGATAGGTATGTAAGTTTGTAAGGGAGTCTGAAAGTATGTCAGCATTATGATGACCTCTGTGGGGTTGTTCCTGACCATAACATGTGCTGCCACTGTGCTGGACAGTGGCTGGACAGAATTGGAAAGACCACATGATCAGTTGAGAGATATGACTGGTCTGTGTTCAGGGGGAGTAACTGCAATGGGATTTTTGATCTTGAGTCCCTCAGAAGGTACACATATTTGCATAACAAATCTGCAAAACTAAATATGGGAGAAAGTGTGTATGACAGGAATGTCATTTAGTTACTTGTGCCTAGAGCCACTTTTAACAGACCTGGATGAGAATTCTCCTTTTCTCCAGGGATCTCCTGGACCCTGTTGGGTACAGCCCCTGCTCCCTGCTGGTGCCTGCCCAGCCCCTCGGGCGCTGGCAGGGCGTTGTGGTGAGGCTGTTCCCGGCACGGGAGCTCTCCCTGCAGCCGCACTCCTATTCATGTGTGTTCCCGGCCCTTTGTTCCCAGTGACATTTCCCCTGGATCTCACGAAAACCCGGCTGCAGGTCCAAGGTGAAGCTGCGGCCGGGCCGGCGGTCCCGTACCGCGGGATGCTGCGCACGGCGGCTGGAATCGCGCAGGAGGAGGGGGTATGGAAGCTCTGGCAAGGAGCCACGCCGGCCGTCTACCGCCACATAGGTGAATATCTGCTCGTGATGGGACACGATGGGTCCTGCCTCCTGTGGCCAAGCCTTTTGGAGTGAGCTTGCCATGCTTTCTTGTACTTTAAATAAATCTGTGAGGAGTTTTCAGTCTAGCCCTGCAATCCCACTTTGAAATATACGAGATTTCAGATCAATAGCATCTCTTCCTTCCCTTTTCCAGTCCTTCATGGCCTTATTCTGGCTTCTGGGAAAACAAAATATAAGTTCTCTGTCATCTTTGCATGAAGGTCTTGTTCAGGAAGTCCAGATACTCAGAGTTCTCAGAAGAATAAATGTCTCATGTGTGAGGGAAGTGGAGACATATTAGGAAAAGGATGGGAAAAATTATGAGGTTGGAAGCACAAGGGAAAAATACAATTGCTTAAAAGAAATGCATCAGCGGTTTGCCACAAGTAACAGCTTTCTGTGCTTTAGTTGGAAATACAGTGACAAGAAGAAACCTCAAAAGCACTTGTGGAGGTTTTGTGCTTGGCATCAGCCCAGAAGGAGGCGATGCAGTCCCATATCCTTAGGGGGCAGGCAAAGCTGTGCTGCCTCCTGGCAGACTTGTGGCTCAGCAGAGAGATTTTTTTGATGCTAAGATGCCCTGGGTCTCCCTCTGACACCAGGCAAACCCCTCACTTTCCCCATTCAGATCACAAACATGAGAGCAGTGACCAGTTGACCCAGGCAAGCTCTGGAGTGCCATAAACCAAGGTCTTGGTCTCTCTCTCATTTTGACCTCCAGAAATGCAAACCCAAGAACTGTCTCCTGCTTTTGTTTCCCACAGTATACACTGGTGTCCGGATGGTTACTTACGAACATCTCCGTGACTCCGTGCTTGGCAGGGCAGAGGGTGAAAGCTTTCCTCTCTGGTAATGTTGCATATTCATGCATATTTATGGCTTGCTTGGGGATTGTGCTTACTGTAGGAGACCTACAGCCCTATCTTAGCTCTAAAATGTATTTGATTTTAGAATGGGATTGATAAAATCTACTACAAAATACTTGTCATGCCCAGTGCTGCAGGAAGGGGGACCTATGGATAATACTGAAATTTCTGATTTTACTAAAATAAACAGACCCATAAATTAACACAGTTCATCTAGTAGCAGTGGGAGAGTAAGAAAAGTTTTATATATCAGCAAGCAGTTTGGAATTTTAGGTGGGCATTTAGTTATAATAAATGAAGCATCATCCTTTACTTGTGTACTTTGCCATCCTGCTTTTAAACCTTAAGCAAAGAGCAAAATGTAACCTTGTTTAGTTTTTTTTTTCCCTCAGGTAAGTTTTAACCCTTTTTGAAAATTGACAGAAATATTACTGACTACTTTAACAACCTGTAGCCACAATTATTACCTTTGCTTTGGCTGTTAATATATGGAATAACCATTTACACTTGTTCCACCTGGGTTGGGGTGCTGAACTCTTCAGCTTGAGCCCTGTGACCTGTGAGGATTTTCAGTGTATTCTGGAGCATAATTTCTCTCCATTTGGCAGGAAAGCTGTGGTTGGAGCACAATTTCTCTCCATTTGGCAGGAAAGCTGTGGTTGGAGGCGTATGTGCGGGTGCCATTGGACAGTTTTTTGCCAGCCCAACTGATCTGGTGAAGGTGCAGATGCAGATGGAGGGGAAAAGGAAGTTGGAAGGAAAGCCATTGCGGTTGGTTCCTCTCAGAGCTGGTGTTTCTCCCCCTGTTACTGATCACTCGTTAGCCCAGGGTGTGTTGCTCTGTGTTTTCTGCCACCCCTTCTCCCCAGCTGCTCTGTGCCCTTTTACAGGGAGAGCACCCAATTGCTCTGGGCAGTTAAAGGGGGAGGGATTCTAGACCTCCTCCTTATTCCATTTGTACTCATCTTCTTTATTCTGATTTATTGGTCCCAGGGACCACAAACCCATCCTCTGTGCTGCAGCACATCCATGCCAGCACTGCACCATGGGGAGGGAAGGACACTTTCTGAAGATGGAAGAAAGCACGAGTGAAATGGCTCATGCAGGATGCATAGGCACAAGGAACGCTGCCACACAGCAAGGCTTGAGACTCTTCTGCAAATACCAGGACATGCTGCTCTTTGCATTTCAAACTGCTGCCATCATTTGGTGTCACATACATTTTGTATTGTAACCCAGTGTGGGATCTAAGGCTTGTCTGCTGTTAGGGACCAGATCACTGCTTTGCGAGGCAACTGGTATCTCTGGTAAAATATTGTGGCATGAAAGTCAAAGACAAATCCAAAAATGGATCTGGAGTGCCAGATCCTTGCATGGATAAGTTCCTAATCTTATGTGAGGACCCTGTGCAGCAAAGTACTGGAACATGCAAAGATTTCACTGGGCCATCTACCCACAGGTTTCATCTTGATTTCAGGTTTCGGGGCGTGCACCACGCATTTCTGAAGATCCTGTCTGAAGGAGGAGTAAGGGGACTTTGGGCTGGATGGGTACCAAATGTCCAGAGAGCTGCTCTGGTGAATATGGGAGGTAAATGGAATAACTTGGCATGCAGCTTTTTAGGCTCCACCACAGCTTTAAGAAAAAGGAGCTCAGCTGCTCCCTTTGTCTTAGGGCCCTGTTTGGAGCACCCTGCAAGTGACCTCTGCCTCGTGCACCTGTGTTTTGGTCCTGTGGAAATCAAATGGCTTAGAAGTAACAATTTTTACCTGAATTTAAGGTAAAGTGAGCCAGAAGCTGAATGGGTCCCATGGCCAGCAAAGCAGGGACTTCACCAGCTTTGTGCCCAAGTGAGGTGAGCAGGGCAGAGCCAGCAAAGGCAGCCAGGCTCACCCAGATCCAGATCCGTAGGGAAGTGTGTGGTGATGAGGCAGGTGTGAGACCAAGCCAGGAAGCTGAGCCAGCAACAGGGCTGGTGAGGGTCACCGAGATACAGCTCAGCATCATCTGCAAGGTAAATCAGAGCAGATGGGAGCAGGAAGGAGAATGTACTCACAGGTCTAAAGACAGGACTCGGGTGCCATAGCCCTCATTAAAAACGGGGGCAGAGTGCCAGCTGTGCCAAAGGCAGGAGCCTCAGTGGAAATGAACATCCTGTGCTCTGAACAGCACACAGCATTCACTCCTGACAGTGCTGATTTTTCTCATTATCCTTTTTACAGATCTGACCACTTACGACACAGTGAAACACTTCTTGCTTCTGAACACGACACTTGTGGACAACAGTGTGACTCACAGTGTCAGCAGGTGCCATATTCTCCAATTACCCCTTTTCCACTGTGGAGCATTTCCAGCCTTGCTGTCTTCACCTGCCTCTCTGTGCCAGCAGAATACCCCATTCTTTGATTTTGATACTGCTGATGAAATGCAACTTTAGAATTATTTTTTCCTTAGAGAACATCACTTTATAGAAGACACAAGAGAAAGGATGCAACCATTGCTACAAAACTGCCGTCACTAGAAGTGCCTTGTTGGTACATTTAAACACCTTTGCTCTAATCTGTGGGAGCACAGTGATACAACTTCTGCAGAACATCCTCTTTTACTCTCTTAAGTGATGAAAAAATCTGCTTTATATAAACGATATTATGAATTGCCTATTGTGGGTCCTTCATCCCTGACTCAGAACTGCACACAGAGGTGAGGGCAGCTGGCTCTGGGAGGACATGTAAGCAAGAGCAGTATTAGTAAGCCTCCCAAATTGAGTTTATGAGTTATTACTCATGATTTGATGATTACTGTTTTAATATATCTTTATTATAAGAACTGGAATCACAATGCTGAAATTTTTATGACACATCTTGGTTTCTTCCTTAAGTATCTGTTGCTGTTGGCAGTGTCTGCTCTGGGCTGGTAGCAGCTGTGCTGGGAACTCCTGCTGACGTGGTCAAAACCCGGATAATGAACCAGCCAAGAGATAAGCAGGGAAGGTATGGACACTTCACAGACCACCTCAGCAGCCCATTGAAACCATGGGGCTGACTGATTTCACTGGGAGTGAAGTGCTAAGTTGATAATTTGCTCTTCATCATTCTAATCAGATGATTTTACTGATTTAGTAAATGTCTGGGGGGTGTTGTTGTGATGGCCACCTACTCCAAGGAGCTCACAAAAGCACTCTGGCTTGTAGAAAAATCTCACCACAAATTATTTTTATGAGGGGGATGTCTTATTTTTTTAATTGTGTATGTGTAATCCTAACACTGTTCTCCTTGCATGTTGCTAGAGGTCTGCTCTATAAATCTTCCATGGACTGCTTGATTCAGACTGTGCAGGGTGAAGGGTTAATGTCTCTGTACAAAGGCTTTATACCAACCTGGATGCGAATGGTACGTGCTTTTAAACTCTCTTTATGAGAACAATTGGCATTAAAATGTGAGGAGTGTGGATGCAGCCCTAACCCTATGTAAAATTAAAATTTTTGTATGAAAGACATAATCATAGAATTGGTTTGGGTTCAAGAGACTTTAAAGATCATCTCATTCCAAACCCTCTGCCATGGGCAGGGACACCTTCCACTTGCTCAGAGCCCCGTCCATCCTGGCCTTGAACACTTCCAGGGATGGGGAGTTCAGGGATGGGGAGTTCTGCCTCTCTGAGCAGACAGAGGCTTGGGAATCTCTCTGGGAACCTGAGCAACATGAGACTGAACTTAAAAATATGATTTTTAAGAGGAGACAGTTTAATCTAATGGACTTCTTCTTGGGTTACTTTTGTTTTAAGCCTCTAACTTCAGTGTTTGCTTTCACAGGCACCCTGGTCACTGGTATTCTGGCTTACATATGAACAAATCAGAAGGCTGTGTGGAGTTACTTCTTTTTAAAACCTTCAATATTCACAGAGAAGAGCAGTCAAGCTGAATTCTCATTCCACAGGGTAGTAGGATCACATGCATAGCTTGTTGCTCCAAATCCAGTCCTTACTGGTTGGGAACAGCCATGACTTAAGGATACTATTTGATTGTCAGACTCCTACATGAAATTTATATTATCCACAGGATAAAACTGTCCCAACAATACTTCAGCTACCAGCCAGCATCAGCTTTCTGAACCAGAAAGCAGGAATAAAAAACATTCTACCAAGCAAATAGAACATAATACTGTCTGTTTGATAATGGAGATGGTTTCTATTGCTAAAAAACAAGAGCAGGTTGATCAATGCACTGAATAAGTTCTGTGGCTAAACATCTATAAAATTAATTGTGAATTTTTGTTGTTAATTTGCACACAGATCAAAAACTACCTCTCATTAGTTTGATATGTCAGCAAACCAAACCTGTAGTGCTAGGTATTAAAAAAGATAAAAGCAGTTACCTGATTCCAAATCTGCTTTGCACAAAAAGTGGAAGGGTTTGTGTTTCTCTTACTTCCCCAGAGACTGCCTGACCTCTCCACTCAACTCTTGAAGTAAGATCATGATTGAAATGCAGTCCTGTCCTCAGAAAATCAAAAGCCTGGTTTGTTCTGCAATGCTCAAAGGTCTCAGGATATTCCATAGGACCAAGGTGAACTACTTGTCCCGTGACAATCTCAGTGCTGATGTGGCAGGCTGGGTCATTTTCCATGGGAGTGTGCACTCTGCCCACTTTACATCTCAATGGAAATACAATGTTCTCTTCAATAATGCAAAAGGTTTGAAAAGGTTTGAACAGGAGTGATTTATTTATTTTTAAACCTAAAGCCTTCCAAATTTCACAGAGAAGGAGACTACTGCTGTTTGTCACTAGGTTCACCTTTGGCAATCAAGGGTCAAAAATGCAGTATTAAATGCAGCCGTGAGTAGATAAAACAAAGCTGGCTTTGATTTAGTAATATCTAGTAATTGAGTTAATGTAGAAAATGTGGCTCTTTGAATAAATACCCAGGATTTCTTCTAGTCTTTGCAGCCAATGTCTCCAATGTGCCATTTTCTCACTGAACACAGTTTGGGTGTTTTCTTGGCTTGCTCTTGTTTTTTCTGATTATACTGTAGTTCAGTTGTGGCTGTGTGCATTTGGGGTGTGCTTCCAGCTTGGAAAACATTCATCTCACCATTATTAGGGAGTCACAGAACCACAGAATGGGGCAGGCTGGAAGGGAACACAGTGGCTCATCTGGTCCCACCTTCCTGCTCAAGCAGGGTCAGCCAGAGCACAGGGCACAGGATTGCACCCAGCCAGTTCTGGAATATCCCCAGTGAGGGAGACTCCACAGCCTCTCTGGACAATCCACTCCAGGTCTCAGTCACTGCACAGTAAAGTTCTTCCTCATATTAAGGCAGAATCTCCTGTGCATCAATCCAACGGTTTTCTTCAGAAATCCTGGTATTTTTCTGTCATCCTGAGAAACAAGTCCCAGTTCTTTCTGTCCTGTACTCCAGCACCAGCAATGACAAAGCAGCAAAGCTGCTGCTTCAGTTCCATCCCAAGCACTCCTGCCTGCCCTCCTGTTAGCCTGATAAGCCAGTGACGGATACACAGCTTTACCTTTCTCACAAGACAGAATAAGTACTTTTATCATACAATCATAGAACAGTTGGGGTTGGAAGGGACCTCTAAGATCAGTTCCAACCCCTTGCCATGGCAGGGACACATTGCACTATCCCAGATTGCTCCAAGCTCCGTCCAACCTGGCCTTGGGACACTTCCAGGGATTGGGAATCCACAACTTCTCTGGGCAGCCTGTTCCTGTGTCTCACCACCCTCACAGGGAAAAATTTCTTCCTAATATCCAATCTAAATCTGTTCTCTTTCAGTTTGAAGTCATTCCCCCTTGTCCTGTCACTCCAGGCCCTTGTAAAAAGTCCCTCTCCATGTTTCTTGCTGGCTCTCTTCAGGTACTGGAAAGCCACAATCAGGTCCCCTTGAAGCTTCTCTTCTCCAGGCTGAACAATCCCAACCCTCTCAGCCTTTCCACGAAGGACAGCTGCTCAACCTCTCTGATCATCAGAGCCAGTATATTAACTATAAGCAGTGTGTAAAACCACTTTTAGCCTGCATTCCTCAAAGTTGCCATAAGCTACTTTTATGGGCACAAGCTTGTGAAAAATCACTGAAACTCTTAAGTTTTGTTAGAATAACCTTGATACACTTCAATTAATAAAGCTTGAAAGAAGAGAGGTCTATTGATGAAACTGGATACAAGGAGTGCACAATTTATGGACCACAAAGACATTCTGCAGAAAACAGCAGACAACAAAGAGACTAACAAAGACTCAGTATGTGTGCTGGAAAGTCCCTATCTGGGAAAAAAGATAATAAAGAGACTGAAAAATTTAGACTAATTTGCAAAAGTGAGAAATCAATATCCAACAGAAGACAGAATACTAATTAATGAACAAGAATTCTGTAATTTAGAGCCAGTGAATATTAATTTGCTTGCTAAAACCACATACATAAATAAACATAAAAGTTCTGTATCTGCATCTGTGTAGAGATCAGGATTTTGTCAGCCAGACCCACAGGACCCCCTCTTGGCCAAGAATAAAGTAATGCCTGACACGCTAACACTAAAAAGACAGTGTTAGAGGGTTTATTTATCCCAATGATTTCACAGGATTTGGTGTCACTCAACTTGGTGTCACTTGTAAACTTGCTGAGGGTGCACTCCAACCCTTCACCTATGCAATTAATGAAGATACTAAATAACACTGGTCACAATACGAACCCTTGAGACACAGCTCAAAATAAAAATGGCAAAAATGCCTCGTAAAAATCATGTAGTGAAAAACTTCTTTAACTCTTAATAAATCTCTCTCTTCAGCTGTGAATTGTTAGCGGTTCCTGACGGGTGCCTGGTGCGAGCTCCCCGCCCTCACACCACGCCCCGCCCCAGGCCGCCGCTGGCCAATAGCCGCCAAGCTCCGCACGCGTGTCCCGCCCTCTGCGCCGCTCTAACCAATGGGAGCTAAGCGGGCTCGGCGCGCTCTCCCCCTCATCCCGCCCCCGCCGTCCCGCCGCCACCCGTCCCTCGTGGAGCGCTCCACCGTGGGCGAGGGCAGCGCCGCCCGGCTCTGCCCTGAGTCCCGCGGCGCCCCGGACATAATTCCGTAACCCTCCTCTTAGTGGCGCCTCCGCGCACTCTTAGCGTAGCAGGAGCGGCCCCACGTCTCAGCTGGCTTGACCTCTCCTTTTCCCCTTTCGCTTCGCGCCGCTCTCCACCCCACCGAAAGGATCGAAATGGACTCGGCCGCTGGGGCAGCCGCTAACGGCTCCCCGTGGGTCACGTGGGCGGCGCGTGCTCTATATGAGGCCGAGGGGCGGAGGGCGTGGCGTTCATTCGCCTCGTGCGGGGAGCGGAGGCGGGCCGAGGTGGCTTCGCGATGAGCTCTGGGCCGGGGTCCCTCGGCCGGGGTGATACCGTCACCCTGCGGGTCCACGCCGTGGGTCTGTACCCCGAGGTGCCCATCCTGCGGCTGTGGGGGCTTCTGGGGGAAAGCAAGGCTGACTATGCTCTCCTGTACCGCGAGATCCAGGCGGCGGCAGGGCCGCGCCTGGCGGCCCGCCCAGAGCCCGGCGGGCCGGGGGCCAGCGAGACCAGGCTGTGCCCGGGAGACATGGCGCTGGTGGAAGTGTTGGGTGCGTGGTACCGCTGCTGTGTGGTGAGTTGTAGCGCCCAGGGGTACCGTGTTTTCCTGCTGGACGAGGGGTACGTGGTGACCACGTCTGCCTATTACCTGGCCCGGGGCTGCGCAGAGCTGTTCCAGCTGCCCCCGGAGGTGCTGGGCTGTGTCGTGGCCGAAGTCATGCCCTGCCACAGTAACGAGGGGACAGCAAGTGGGGATTCACCCGTGTCCAAGTGGACCGTGGAGGCGATGGAGTTCCTCAGCTTCCTGCAAGGCAAGGAGGTGTCTGGTGTGGTGCAGGAGGTGATAATGCCGCAGGTCATCGTGCTCGAGCTGCCCCAGCTCGTGGCTCAGATGCAGCAGCTGGGCCTGGCCAAACGAGTCTCTCCCAGCTGGTTCTGCCAGGTGCTCAGGCGCTGCCTGCCCTCTGGCCAGTTAAAGAAGCAGCTCTGTCAGCAGCCTCCAGCGTGTTCCCTCAGAGCTTTTGCAGTTCCACAGCTTGTCCATGTGTTGCTCTCATACCAGCCTCTGTCACCTGCCTTGGATTACTACTACCCTCAGCTTCAGTTGGATGTGACAGAGCCTGTCCTAGTGACCCATGTCTCGGACCCACACCACATTTACTGCCAGTTGCAGTGCCTGTCACAGGAGATCTGTTGCCTTTCTGAGACCATGTGCCATGCTTATGACCAGTGGGAGCAGGACTTACTGCCCAAAGTGGGCTCGCCCTGTGCTGCCCGTGGGATGGATGGCCAGTGGTACCGTGCCATTCTGCTGGAGCTCATTGCTGGGGAGCAGGACCAGCATGCAGCTCTCGTGATCTTTGTGGACTATGGCAAGAAGGAGACTGTGAGCAGAGCGAACCTGCGCCATTTGCCTGCCGAGTGTTTCCGCATGCCTGTGGTCACCTACGCGTGTGCCCTTCAGGGTGTTTCGGATGGGGGCTGTGGCTGGTCCTCGCTGCAGGTTGATTTGCTGAAAGCGCTGGTGCTCGGCAGAGGAGTGAGTGCTCACATCAAAGCCTTTAACTCCTTTGAGCATCTCTATTATGTGACTCTCTATGGGGAAAATGGTGTTGATTTGAACCATCTTTTTGGGTCTCAGGCTTGCTGCCTGGCCAGCAGTCATGTGAGCCAAACTGAGGATCATGAGCAGTTGGAAGTAGAGGAATCCTTAGTTGAAGAGTTGGGATTGCCACCAGAAGCACCTCCTGTTTTAGCCCATGGAGATTTGGCTGCTGCTGGTGGTGTGTATCTGAAGACCTGGACATTGTACAGTGCACAGGTCTCCCACCTCCAAGACCCATCTGAGTTCTGGCTGCAGCTCCATGAGTATTACCAGCTCTTCAGGCAGCTGAGGCAGAGCATGTGGAATTTTTATTCCCATTCCACAAAGCTGGATGGTGCTGGGTGGGACCCACAGCCTGGATCCCTTTGTTGTGCCAGTGGGAACGAGGGTGTCTTTTATCGAGCAGTGGTTACCAGGGTGCTGGACACTGGGGTGGAAATACACCTGGTGGACAGAGGCAGTACAGAAACTGTGGATCTGTGTGCTGTGAAGGAGCTGCTCCCTCGGTTCAGGGAACTGCCTGCTTTAGCTCTGAAGTGTTGTTTGGCAGGTGTCTCCCCTCCAAGAGGGAGCTGGAGTGAAGCTGCTGTGTCTGCATTCAGGGAGATGGTACTGAACAAGGAGCTAAAGGTTTGGTTTTTGAATGTGCAGGGTGACAAATACATGGTTGAAATTTTTGACCAGTCCCAGTTAGGAGAGGGAAGAGTAAGTAAACTCATGGCCCAGGGGGGTTATGCTAAGTACCAGAGGTATGAAATACCCAAGACTTGCAAGAAATCAGATGAGTCTGTGACACAGGCCTCTCCCCTAGTGTGTGCTGCAGAGGAAAGCCAAGTAAATGCAGAGAAGAGGCTCAGAGAAGAATGCAATCTAAAGAGCAATGATAGAATATTTGATTCTCCCATGGGTGTGGTGGTCAGAGAGAGCCCTATTGCAGCCTTTCATAATTCTAAAAATAGTGAATCTCTTCTTTCTCGAGACTATGAGGGTAAGGAAAATCTGCACACCTCTTTGAGGCAGAACTATGTGGAAATTAAGCCAGGCTCCTCTTGTGGAGGCCATTTAGAAGTGGGAAGTACAGTTCATGTGATTTTGTCATATGTTGAGAGTCCCAGTTGTTTCTGGTGTCAGTTAAGTAGAAATTGCCAGGACCTTGAGATACTAATGGATGAAATTCAGGAGCATTGCAAGAATTCATCTAAGCCACATGTTTGGCCAAATCTTGTCTGTTTAGCCCAGTACTCAGAAGACAAGAAATGGTACAGGGCTTTAATAGTTAGTGAAGGAGTTTGTGCAGAGAAAGTAGAAGTCATCTATGTTGACTATGGCAACAGAGAGCAGGTGTGCCTAACGAAGCTGCGAGCAATTAACGAACGCTTCCTTAGGTTAGAGGCTCAGGCATTCAGGTGCAGCCTTTACAACTTAATCCAACCCAATGGTCAAAATCCTTTTGCTTGGGATGAAGAAGCAATTCGGGCCTTTCGTCAGTTTGTTGTCGATTCATCATCTGACCTTGACCTAAAGTGTACAATCTTTGCCTTGGCTTCAATAAATAGGGACCTGTTTAACATTGTAGATCTAATCACACCTTTTCAGAGTGCTTGCCAGTTTCTCACTGAGAGAGGTGTAGCCAGACCTTTGTTTCCTCAAAAGCATCTGGAATCTTTGGTCCAGCTTCACTCTTTCTATTATTCTAGTCATGGCATCAAAATTGGGAGTGAGGAAGATGTTTATGTTACACATGTTGAGAATCCATGGACATTTTACTGCCAGCTGGAAAGGTGTGGAGATACCTTGGCACAGCTGGCTGATAACATTGCTTCCCTGAGTGAGACAGTGGCCAGCTCAGGATCCTTGGGGAAGTCTGGGACCTTGTGTCTGGCAAGGTACTCTGACAGTCAGTGGTATAGGGGAGTAATTATGGAAAGGCAGCCTAAAGCTAAAGTCTTCTTTGTGGATTTTGGGAACACAGAGACAATAGAGACAGATGATCTGCTTCTTTTGCCCAATGATGCTTCTGATATCTTGCTTGTGCCAATGCAGGCCATAAAGTGTTCTGTGTCTGATGTATCATCTGTTTCCAAGGAAGCTGCAACATGGTTTAAGGAAGCTGTCCTGGAAAAGAGATTAAAAGCAATAGTGGTAGCAAAGGACTCTGATAATACACTGTTGGTTGAGTTGTTTGATAGAAATACTCAAATTAATACAAAACTGAAAGAGCTGAGCCTAAACAGTACAGGACTGCGTGGTCGTGTACACAATGAGACTTTGTGCACTGGAAATACAAATGTGCCTGAGAGGAATGAGACTGCAGGGTCCCCTTTCAGTGCAGGCAGGCCTCTAGAAAGAAGAAAATGTCGACCTGAAGCCCAGCAAGAGCAAGGGAGCAGAAGACACTTCAAAGAAGTTGTAAACCTTTTCCAGCACTCTGTGAAGGGTCATGTGGCAGCTGGATTGCTAGAACCTAATGAGGTGCTTAGCAGTAAGAACAATCCAGTCTTGCTGAATAAAGTAGGGGAGGAGTCTCTGCTCTTTTCCCCGACGGATACACTGTCAGATACTAAGTCTGATGCTGAAGGCAGGTGTATAATGCTTAAAAATGCATCTGATCTGCCTCCACAGAAGATAGTGCCAGCTCTTAAAACCTTAGTGTATGTGTCTTACGTCAGTGACCCCCAGGATTTTTATGTTCAACTGGGGAGTGATGAGGTTCAGCTTAACAACATTTTGGAAAGTTTAAACAATGGTAAATCAGTGAAAGACCCTTGTGGACAGCTTTTCCAAGCAGGAGATTTAATCAGTGCTGTTTATTCAGAAGACAGCCTGTGGTATCGAGCTGTAGTAAAAGAGAAGACTTCTGACAATTCAATAAGGGTACATTATATTGATTATGGTGACACTTCTGTGATCAGTGTCAATCAAGCACGCAGGCTCCCTAAGAACTTGTCATCTATTCCAGCAATGAGCATTCACTGCTTTCTAGGTGGACTCAAATGCAAAAAAAATGCTGGCTGGACAGAGAAAGCAGTGTTTTACTTCACCAAGAGAACAAGTGAAATCCTGCTGTCGTGTGAATTTGTAAAGAAGGTTGAGGATAAATGGGAAGTTATTCTCAGTGACCATCAAGGTATAATAACAGTGGATTTAGCTGATAAAGATCTTGCAAATAGAGAAAGACTTTTCTCAAGAAGGAAAATTGATAGAAGAGAGAACCATGATATGATCACTGGCTGTGAGTCTTTGCCTCCTCAGGTACAAAATGAGACTTCCTGTGTAAGTGATTGTAAATCATTTATCTGGAAATTTCCAGAGGCAGGTCAGACTTTAAAAATTTACGTCACAGTAGTAAATAGTCCAGGATACTTCTGGTGTCACCGTGCTGATACCAAAGACGTGAGCTACGTCGAGAAAAAAATAGAGGAAGCTGAAAAGCTTGGACTAAGCTCTCTGAATGATGGCAAATCTTGTATTAAAAGTGGAGATATTTGTCTAGCAAAGTACAGTCAGGATGGGTGGTTCTACAGAGCTCAGATCAGCAGTGTGAGTGATGACAGTGTCGTTGTCAGACACGTGGATTACGGAAGCGAGGAAAACGTCAGGCTGGAGATGATCCGACAGATGCCATGTGAACTGCTCAGAGTACCTGGGCAAGCTTTTGCATGCTGTCTCGCAGGTTTCAGTCCCCCAGATGGCTCATGGCTTAGTGAAGCAAATAAGAAGTTTTATGATATGACTGAAAACCTTGTATTAGAAGCTGAAGTTGTAGAAATTTGGGAAAATAAAGATTCTGAAGTCCCTCTGTGTGTTGTCAAGTTGGAAGCTTCTGGCAATAGTATTAATGAAGAGATGAAGCCATTTTGGAAGGCTAACAAAGAAACTGATGACAGTGATTTCTCAAACCTTTGCAACCCCCTAAAGGAAAACAGAAGTTCAGACAGCAATTTGGGTCTTTGTCTCAACAAAGAAAGTACTGCTCCTTGTGGATTAGCTCAGGAAGAAAGTCAAAGTGCTTTATTTTGTTCTGATCCTTTCCTGGGTGTAACTTCTGAATGCTTAGAAACTGCAGAAGCAAATGTGTCAGTGGGAGCTGCCAGTGGGAAGGCTGATGGTGGATGTGAAATAGGAGAGCGTGAGAACAGTTTTGATAAAGAGAGACCTCTGTCTGAAGGTGACAGTGATAACACTGTGCTGCTAGAACCAATGAGAAACTGCAGCCCTCATATTGTGGGCAATGGAATGAAAGCTCAAGAGCAAGACCTGTCTGAAATACTGTTTGGAGAGGAGGCTGAGCTGAAAGCAGAAGTGGCAGGCAGTGCTCCAGCAGCCAGCCTTTTCCTAGGAGAGGAACAGGAGCTGCAGAGATTGCCAGTGCTCCAGGCACAGCCATCTGCAAGCAATGGAACAGAGGCATTAGGACAACTGGGTCCATTAGAAATGCACTTACCATGTGATGATCTAAATGAGCTCCTACAGGGGCTAGAGGGAGTTATGGAAAAGCCCTCCTGTGGTGAGGGAACAAAGGAAGCACTGGAAGCCAAGTCTCTGGAAATGCGGGCAGCGTCAGGCAGTGAAACAAGAGAGACGGTGTTGAAGCAGGAATTGCTGGTGCTGCCAGATGTGAGGGAGGAGACAGGGCAGTTGACAGCTCTGAATTCTCTTGAAATTTTGCCATTACTTAATGAGAAAGAAAATCTGGTGCCTCCAGTTAGTGACAGAGAGAAGTCAGTAGAGCTGATTCCATCTGATGTTCGGCCTTCTTTGGGAGAGGAGACCAAGAAACTGCAAGCAAATTTGTCTGGAATTCATGAAGCAGAAGCTATGCTAGATGATTGGATGGAAGCAGACCATCCTTCCCTAAGGCTGTCATCGTCTGGTGGTAGACCTGAGAAAGAGCTGCCTCAGAAGATGCATGACAAGCAATTGATGCTAGGAGCCAAATTTGAGCCCTTTCTGGAACTGGTACTGCCTAATGCTCAGCCTCCTGAGGAAGACAGGGAGGAAGATTTGTTAGGGCTGGAACATGCTGTGCTACAGAGTTCTGCAAGTAGTAGAAGTCAGTTTTCATTTCTTTCAAAAGACTCAGCAAATCAAAGGCCTGTTTTCTCTGTGAAATCATGTGACTGTAAAGTTGAGAAACATAAGGGGTGGCAGAAGAAGAAAGATGACTCTGTGGAAGAATGGATGGAGCAAGACTTGACTGACTCATTTAAAGAGAGTGAAAATATGTGTGTTCAGTCTTTAGGCTGTAAGCCTGGGGAAGACAAAAAGCAAAATGAGAACTTGGCTGACTGCAGTGCAGGTAAAGTATCTGATTTTAAAGGGTTAAATAATCAAAATGTTGTGCCATTCAAAAATGAGAATAGCTTTCTTGTAAAAAACCCCAACTTTTATTCCCTAATAAGTTATTTTGTTAGTGTTCATGCTTTGATGAGTTAAGGACAGCAGACTGGGTTCAGTTTCTCATGGGTAATGTGACAGTCTCAGCAACTAGTCTTACTGGGGAAGATTAATGATTTTGAGTGGAAATCCATTCTGAACATGAAGTGCATTTGCCAGATTTGTTTGGGATGACAAATTTTTAACTTTCAAATATCAAGTAGTTTGAAGGGAGTGGGGCAGCAGTGTTTGAGGTATCTGAGAGTTGATTTTTGAGGGGTTTTTATAGGGTTGATTTTTGTGGCGTTTTGTGAGTTTGGTTTTTTCTTTTTTTTTTCCTTCCTCCTCCATTGCTAACTTACCATTTCTTGTAGCACACCATGACTATCCTTGTAATCTGAAGGGCTTTGCTGTTGGTTCCAAATGTGTGGTGTGGACTTCTCTCAAATGGTGTGATGCTCGCATTTTGGAGGTATCTGAGAAGGGTACCAAGGTAAGTGTGGTTTGAATACTCCTTCTGCACTCTTAAGATCTCATCCTTCTTTAGTCCTTCTTTAAACTCTTAAGTAAATCTTTTTCAAAAATTTTGTTACAGAATTTAAGTATTTCAAGGGCTGATTCTGAATTTATAGACTAGAGAGAAACAGTGGTGTTTCAAATAGAGTTGATGATAAATGTCAACACTTGATGTTCCTTTCACATCTTATTCTCTTGTATTGACTGGGAATACTGAAGGATCTCACTCCAGTTTGAGGCACACACGTGTATGATTCTGTCTGGCCTTAAGTTAGTGTTCTGCAGTGGAGCTGTGTTACCATTACATGCTCATGAAACTTGCCATTATTTTATTGGTATTTTGAGGAGTTAGTGCTAGATCAGTAGGAACTTGGGAAGAAACTCAAACTATACTGCAAGTAATAATGAATCCACAACTATTACTGCTTCAGTGAAATGTGTGTTGCAAATCCAAAAGGTCATTACATAAAAGCATCCTTTTGAAAGATTAAATGTCTGAGATTGTGCAAGCCAGCTCTAGTGCTGGTAGATCCCTTGGGTGTCCAAAACTAAGCTCGGGTGCATTCAGATGAGAGACAGTGTCAGGGATTATCCTGTAATGATATCCCTATTCACCAGCTTCCTTCTGGTTCTGATCTAGTAGTTGTTTTGCAGCCCTTTTCTCACTATGCTTGGGTTAGGAGCCCAGAAGAGCCTTGAGCAGCCTCAGTCCCTACATTCAGTTTTATTGGAGATCAGCTTGTTCTTCTTTACAAGATCCAGACTTCTCAACACCTTCCCTGAGGCACAGAGTCCTCAACTGTGTTTTCCTACTGCTGTGTCTTGCTTGTAAGTGTATTGCTGCTGTGCTAGATCTCCCTTGGCTCTGTCTGTACAGGTTTTGAACCTCTGCAGTGGCAATGAGGAGATTGTGCATCCTGAGAACGTCTGGAACGGGATTCCTGACGGGGCTCGCAGATCATCTGAGGTACAGCAGTGTGGTACTGGGCTGGGCAGGACAGGGCAGGTTTTTAGAGAGGCTGCTAGCTAATTGCTAAGTCATGAAAAATACTTCTATTGTGGAGTAATTTGGAAGGAATAATAAGGTTGTCACCAGTGTTCTTCATGAAGGACCTACCAGTGGATGAAAAACTCATCCACTCATCCGGAGTTCAGGTCATGAGCCATGTTGCTGGTGATGATAACAGCATGAATTTCCAGTTTGTTCTTCATATGCAGCCTTTGTATCCAAGTGAAAAGTGGGCAGAAGACTAATGTAGTGAGTTATAAGGGAGGAAAACAATAGTAAATAGGAGTCCAGTAAGAAGTTAGTCTAGTATTAAAGGAAGCACCTCAATGGAAGTCATGGCAATAGTGCCAGCTTCCTAACAGGATCCCTTTTTGTGTAGGCATTTACCCCTGCAACAGAAAACTTGCAGTCCTTACCAGAGGAGTCCTTACTTCAAGGTAAGTCTGCCTCAAGGCCCCACATGGGTTGTGTACTCTGCGTTTGAATGGTTTCTAATTTTCTAGGAAATGCTTTATTTTAGAAAATACGTTTGAAACACTAATTTGAGCTTATGTAGTTGATACTGCTGGGGTTTTCTTGATGGCATTATGTTATGTATGTCAGTTTAAGGATGGCTACATGGAATGAAAGCTGCTACTGTGTCTGGATTACAAACCAATTTAGTATTTCTTTATTAATCTAATGAGTTGAGCCTCTTGGAACAGCTGGGGTGGTTGACCTAAGTTATAGATTGTGGCAGGGCTTTGAGTGTTGCCATCAGCATGCTGTTTTTGGTCATGTTTCTGAGTCAATGTGAGCAACTGCTAGGCAGACTCTATTAAGCATTTAGTTTAGCATTTGGGTGCCCCAGTTCCACAATGTATAAATCTAAATCCATACTAATACCATTTTAGTTGTTGTAAGGATAGTTTGTAAATAGTACATCTTTATTGTTACTTAAAAATTTTGAAGTGTTACTGGTAAACACATCTTAAGTGTACCAAATAAGTAGTACAGGCTCTTTTTGTTTATATGCTATTATGGAACTGTAAAGCAGTTCTGGTTGAAAGGGGCCTTTCCTGGTGGTGAAAGCAGGGCCAACTTAGATCAGGTTGGTAAAGAAAAGCCTTACTGCCAGTTCTGGAATCTGTCCAAGAATGGAGACTCCAAAACCTGTCTGGGCAGTTTGTTTCTGTGGCTGTCTGATGAAGACTAAACTGAGTTGAAGTGGGAATAGCGTTTGTGCTTTCAGGTGTTAATTGGTGATTGTATTTCAGTATAACTACTGGTTTATGGGTAACAGATTAGTAAGCTTGCAATAGAGATTGGGTTGCCTGTTGAGCAAGAAAAAGGTAGTTAAAGAATTTGATAAAATGTTAAAACGGTCAATCTACAAACTCTCTCCCAAAATTGCATCCCTCAAATGCAGGATTATTCTTGATTTTGTGGATTTTTTTCTGTTCTTGAACGCTTTGCATGGAGTTAGTGTGTGCACTCTCAGCCCCAGCACAGGAAAGGTGAGTCAGGGTCATGCACCCACATGTCACAGAGCTGGAACTGCTGCACACACTGCCACTGCCTGGAAAGGCAGTTTGAGTAGGAGGAACTCAGGGTGCAAAACCTCCTGCAGTGGTTTATGCCAAGCCCACTGAGGGATGGAATAACTTGAACTCGTAACTGAAATCTGAGAGCACTGCTGCTTCATCTTCTGCTGTTTCAGCTGTTTTATCTTTGTATAATAAGTGTAGTCTTTTAACATGGTCCAGTATGTCAGTAGTATTTAGTCTGAAGCCCTTTTGATCTTTATGCCCTTATACACATTTATAGAAACATCTTGATGGGTCTAATCTGTGTTTATTCCTTATAGAAAAGCAAACTGGCTGCAGTAGCAATTTAGCTGAAGATGCTCATGTCCTCCAGCAGTGCTGAAACCAAGTGGCACGTTGACCCCATGAAACTGAATAAGTGCCTCTGTGTGAAATGTTCCCATGAAAATGTGTTTGTGGGAACAAAAATACCAGCAGAGCATTGAGTGGCTTATTTTTTCTACCTAGCTGACCAAATACTTGTCACTGCTGAACTTGCCTATAAAGGACTAGTGTTGGCAGACTGTTATTTTCAGCTTGTTTTCTTACAGCTGTTGTTGCTAGACTGTTATTGTTAGCTTGTTTCTTATAGCTGTAATTTCCTAAATAAGAATTTGCCTCTTGACTGGCTTTTTTTTTTTTTTTTTTTGACTGAGGGTGCACTGACTTCTATGGAGTTTTTCGTGGGTGGTTCTTTAACAGAAGTTTCTTGTGAGTTTCTGTATATGCTATTGTGTTGTACAGCACTGCTTTCTGATGTTTGCTTTTGGAAAAGTTGCATTGTTAAGTGTTTGTTTTTTCTCAAAAAAAGTTGAGGAGGGTATTTTTGGGGGGTAGGGGTGGGGAGGTTTTTTCCCTCCATAGGGGAGCATAGTTGTTTTGGGTTGAAGTCTTGCATTTGCTGCTGTTGTAAAGCAATGGAAGAAGCTAGAATAAAGCTTTGCCTGGCATATATTGGTTTCTTTGTGTGTTTTAATGACTTGTCTGTTCCTGTGCAGAAGCCCAAATGCTGTGTGAGGGCTGTTCTGCAGTCACTGGTTGTGTGTTTTGACCCTAACCAGCTCTCTAGAGCACTGTGAGCTATGCTGAATGTTTTGAAATATTAATTGTACTTAATTAATTGAACTTGCTGCAGTTGTGCTAATGAAAGATGAAGCTTTTCCTATAAATGTGAAGAATACCCAGTGGAATGGTTTTGCTGCCACATGTGTGCAACATGCCCAGCTGTTTGAAGGACCTGCTGCTGTTTTAAGGACATCTCACCTTTTACTCTCCTTCTCAGGTGTTAAAAAGGGGGTGCTGCTTTATAGGGGTGTCCCATGTATAGCATAGCTGCTCCCTCCTCTTCAGAAGCTGTGGATTTTTCATGCTGAAACAAGGACTTAGGAACCCAAGGTGGCTGATAGTGAATCTCACAGTAGATCTCAAGTGTTAGTGCTGACTCAGTAAGACAAACACGTTTATTTGCTTAATAGAGACAATACAATTTAATTAAATTCTGAAAGATCTTAGGTGTTATTGCAATCTCATTTTAAGATCACGGATTATGTAAAATACTTAATTACACTGTTAATTTCTTAATTTGTTTGCTTCAGTGGTTTTGTTTATAACCTGATTTTGAAATGAACAGAATTTAGAAGACACCCTTCCATGGGGCAGCTTCAGGCAGTTCTGATCCAAAAAGGAGAACCTAAAAGGCCACCCAGGTGGGGGCTGACAATCTTTGTCCAGGTACTATCACTGCTGTCTGTATCTGTCAGTGGGAGCCAACTGGGTCCCCTAGAGACCATTGTGAGTACCTGGAGAAAGCTGAGTGTCTGGGGAGTGTTTCCTACCTGACCAGACCTCAGGAGCTGAAGCAGTGCTAACAAGGACCATGTAAAGGGAGCTGGAGAGGTGCCACATCTGTATTTCCCCTGCAGTCTGACTGTGTGATAGTGGAAACACAGACAAGGGAGGAGCTGCTGGAGCTTTGCCCACAGGCAATTACAGTTGCTACTAGTGTGACCCAGGGAAAAGCTTCTGAAATACAAACATCATCCTCTATGTATGGCACTAAACACATCTTAGGTTTAAGTGGATTAAGCTTCTGTGAGGAGTCCTGTGTCTGGACTTCCTCTGCTGTCAGCTGAAATCCTTCCTGTAGCTTTTACTGTGACTTATTTTAAAAAGACAGTCTTGAACATCACCCTCCACAGGCATCTCTAACTCCCAACTGTTGTCAGAGCACAGCTGAAATACTTAGAATCTAAACAGGAAAGTGGTGGTTTGGGTTTTTTTTTTTTTGTCTCTTTTCCCCTACCCTGCAGGAAAGGCTTGGTCGATGCAGACTGACATAAAGCTTGGTAAACAAACCTGTAGCTGAATTCCTTGGAGCTCAATCTGTCTTTCTGCAAACTTGATTCTAGTCAAAACCAGAAAGAGCATTTAAATTACACCCAGTGATTTCCCCAAGCTGCTTACAAAGCAGAAGTTACCCTATTACAGTATTTCAGAGCATCCCACTAACTCAATTGAACAGAAACCTCTGTTTTTATGATTATGTAACTTAGTGCCTTGCCTTTTTTTTTTGTTCCACGCCCCAAAAGCTTTGTTGGTGTTGAATGCCACCACATGTCTCAGCAATGTCTGACCAATATTAGTGTCCTGATGTCCATGGCATACAATACTCCTTTGTATTCCTTACTCAGGTTCAGCTGGAGATGTGTCAATGTTGGTTCCAGGAATAACATTGGGTCCTATGCCATCCACAAGTGAATCCCACTGATCAAAATCCTTCTTAAGACCTATAGGGTGGGGGAAAGAAAACCAAGTGGCCATGAGTTAAGTGACCAGCTTTTTGTCAAACTACACTGAAAAATGAAATCAATTTGGCAAAGTAGGGAAGGAAAAATGTTTTAAGGAGGGAAAAAATGATACTCCAGATTTTTTGTACCAGAACAAAATGTCAGTGATTTTCTCTGAGTTGCCAAGATTACAAAAGTAACTGACAAACCTCTAGAAGAAGTTTGACTTATTTTTTCCACTGACACACTTATTTTGATCTTGTTTTAAACTGAATGGTTATATAAAAAGCTTCACAGGAATGAAATATTAGTCAACTTCCTACTTTGCTGTAAACAGATACATACTCAGATGTTTCTGTAGGAAGGCTAATGAAGCATGATTGCTGATATCAATAGCTTCATTTGGATCTATTTCTCCTTTTAATTTGAAAAATCTTGCAATGATTCCTCCGCTCACAAAGGTGAAATCAGGAAAACTCTGATGTACGGACCCCCTGCAAAGAAAAATGATCAACAGCTTTGTAAGACTACATTAAATTGCCTGATTAAAAAATGTAAGACTTCGAATGTCGAATGTCTTGTGCTGTCTTTAAGATAAAACAGGTAATCTCACAAGCAAGATCAGCAGGAAATTCTGCCCTAACCACAGAAGGGAGGAAGGTTTGTACATGCTTGCTGTAAGTCACTGTAACTGCAACAGCAATAGAGAGCTGGTTTGGCAAAGCATCAAAATCAAGTTGTCTCCCTGCTCAGTGGTGCAGGGTAGAGCCATCCCTCCCCTGGCTGCAGAACTGCCCCCAGAAGGCTTTCAGCTGTTCAAATGCAGGTGCACAGGGCTCAGCACAAAGCTTGTGCCCCAGGGCAGGAATGCACACATTGGAGTGTCTTAAACTTGGGGACCCTGGCTGCTTTGAGATGCCTCTGTCCCTGCTGTGGGGGATGTATGGTTAATTTAAACATACAGTGAAAACCTGGGCCATGAGGACAGACATAATATCATTTAGGCTGGAAAAGACCTCTAAGATTATTAAATTCAACCATTAACCCAGCACTGCCATTCCAGCTCTAAACCATGTCCCTCAATGCCACACCTACATCTCTTTTAAACACCTTCAGGGATGGTGACTCCCCAGCTTCCCTAAACAGCCTGGTCCAATGCCTAACAACAGTTTAAATGAAGAAATATTTCCTATTATCCAATCTGAACTGCCCCTGGTATGACTTCAGGACATTTCTTCTTGTCCCCTGGGAGAAGAGCCTGACCCCCCACCTGGTTCCACCTTCCTGTTAGGGAGTTGTGAGTGAGGAGGTCCCCCTGAGCCTCCTTTTCTCCAGGCTAAACATTCCCAGCTCCCACAGCATCTCTTCCTCCCCAGACTTGTGCTTTAGGGACTGTATGTCTGTCTGTCTGTCTGTCTGCAGTTACCTGTAACTGCACAGCTCCAACAAGAGCTTCAACCACAGATGGAAATGATAGCTCCTGAGCACTTACTTGATAGTGATCATCTTCTTGTTTGTGTCATTGGAGATGAGCTTCTTAATCTTTAAGATGTTCTCAGCCCACTGGAATTTTTCAGAGTTGATAAAAAGCAGTGGTTGCTGGACGCTGTTTTGGTAAATGTCATCACCTACAGGAAGCATCCATACATCGAGGGCAATGCCACACCTGCCAAACACATCTGGATATTGGCACAGAAGCAGAAAGCTTGGAAATTCTGAGCATGCTTTGAGTTGCAAGAGACATGGGAAAGAGAAAGTCTTTCTGATACTGAACAGGTAAATGAATCACTTTGTATCATAATTATCTCTACTCTGGGGGAAGAGAATTAGTCCATTCTTTCCATTTGTTGGTCTCCACTGACTGCAGGGTCCCACAGTATCATGATACAACAAGATGCAGCTGTTATGTTCCACCATATCCCCACACCTGGAAAAAGCATGGCTGGCAAAAGCAAGACATGCCAAACAACTCTCTTCTTCAGGAGTCAGTTAGTAGTTGGGGGATCCTAGGTAAAGTGCCCTGCTCCAGACCTCTCAAGTGCCAAATGTCTCTGGCCTTGTTTCGCATACTTACCTAAATCTTATTTCTTTGCTGAGACTTTCAATAACTGTAGCACCACCAAAAGAGTGTCCCATCACAGCTATTCTGCTAGTATCAACAGAATCCTGTCAAAAAAATCCAGGTGCTGTAAGAGACTTTCTTTCCCAAACTTAGGTTTTTAAAGGAAATAATTTTTTTAGACATTAGACCCTACTGAAGTAGGAGGAGCATAATTTCAGCTCTCTTATTCTCTATCCAGCTTTGGATGACCTGAGAATATTTTCAGAGATCTACACATTGATCTTCAGAATACTTTACATGAACCAGTTTAGAAATGGAAGGGGGAAATCAGAAGCATTATTAGATGTTTAACAAAATGCAGGTGGCATCTTCTACTCACTTTTAGGCTGTTCCAGTCAAAGTCTGAATGTAATACATTTGTTACTTCCTCTCCTGAATTGATTTTAAGAATGAGATTGAGAGCTTTAATACACTCCTGTGCTCTTTGCTGCACCTGGGGAGAAAGAAAGGGTGGGGCAGAGCAGTGGAAGGAATCATCAGACAACTGCCAGATCTGACAGCCCCTTGGACACAAGACTTACTCTGATAGTTTTCCCCCACTATTCTGAACTGCAGAATGGAGCCATCTGACAAACAACAAAATTGGTTTCTGGTGGTGTAAAGAGCTGAAGCTCTTGTGTAGAACCTCTGCACACAGAGGCATTTATCCCTGTAGCGTGCACCAAAGGCCATCAACTCCTTCATCCTGTCACTGCTTAAGAGAAGGGGTTGTTGGGATGTACAAAGGCTTAAGTTGTAAAACTCCAAGGAAGGCTGACTCACTGATGCTTCTCAGGCTGGATAAGCAAATGTCATTCCATCACTGCCCCATCACACAATAGCCTTGAAACTGTCTTTACACTGGATAAACCAAATGAAGAAAAAGTTAAGCCCATCCCATTTTTTATATATACTCATCCTTGAAAACTGTAGTGAAGCTGTTGCAAAAAAAGATTTTCATTGTTCCATAACAACAGTTTTTAACTGGTGTGTCAGTAAAAGAAAAGCTTCAAGAAGAACCAAGGAATAATAGAACCAATGAATAGTAGTGATCTTGGGAACCAGTGTGTAGGCAGCCAACAAGATGTCTGTGCATCACTGAATTTCAAATAAATCCCAATCTCCCGACTTCTCTACTTGTGAAATTTGCAGACAACAGCTTCTGAAGGTTATTTCCAAGCTCAGATATTATACTCATGGGTAGGACATTTTACTCATCCAGGAAATGACTCTTGTACTATTGTCTGTATGGCCCAGGGAGATAAAGAGAAGCACCTCCCTGGCTAAGTTTTCATTAGCTGGAAAAACCACTCACATATTTTAAAGGTCAAGTGTATGCTTGGAAGAGCTTGTCAGTATGGCCACATTTCATCCAGCTTGGATACTGCTTATGATAAATTGGAAGTCTGCACTGTTTACATTGCTAAAATACACCTTCAAGTGTGGTAAGGACTATAAAACAAACATCCCACTCAGAGCAGACATGATTTCTCATTCCATGGAACAGTAAATGAAAGTTAATGCAAGCCTAAGGCCACACAAACACTTGAGCTCAACTCTGTGTCACTTTTAGGCTGGGCTGGGCAGCAAAAGTATAAAAGACAGAGAAGAAACAGCAAGTTGATTGGAACCAGAAGAGAAACAGATGACTCAGCTCAAGAGTGCAACTTCAAGAAAAAGCTTTGTCGAGGGAGCAACTTGTGCTCTGAAGAAAGCTATTGTTGGCTGTTCCACAGGACTGGATCAATTTTCATATCTCTGCTCCCCTGGGCAAAGGGAGACTCTGCTAGCCCTAAACACAGCCCTCCTGCCACACTTCCCAGAGCAGAGCCAGCCCAGGCACCTGCTTATGGCGCAAGCAACGCTCCTCCTCGCCAGTTTTCAGTTTCCTGTAGTAGATCCACTCCTTCTCCATGTTAGGTGGAGACTCTTCCTGTGACTCAGAAACAGACCTTCTTTTACAATAATATGTGGCTGAAGCAGATTCATCTCTGTAATACAAGAGGAGGTTATTTCTGAGAGTGCATTCCATTTGGATTGAGATGCAGTCAGCAAAAGTTTCCAATTTCACTCATCTGAAGAGACTCAGCTATCAACCAGTGCTGTTGCAATTGCAACCCAAGTGCACACAGACTTTCTAAATAATACAATAACCCCACCAAAACTCCCACATCCTCTGTATTCTTCACCTACTTTATATTCTAACAAAAAGAGTGAAAAAAATAGCATATCTGAAATGCTATCTATGATAGCACAAATGATATCCAAGACTTTTCATTCTTGGGCTTATCTAAACAAAAGTCCCTTTGTTTGGAGAAGAGTTGAGCTATGGGCAGTGTGGGCAGGACTGAAAAAGAGATGTTAGTTTTTCTTTTTTAAAAAAATCCTGAAGCTCTTCTTTTAGAATAAATAACATTCTGTTCAATGTGAGAAAGTTGCTTTCCATCAGAACTCCCAAATGCACAGCACACTCACCTGTGCTCCACAGCAGCCACTATAAAGCCCTGAGAAGCCATCTCTATGCAAATAGCAGAATAGATTGTCCTGAAATAAAAACCACACTCAGGTGAGATGGCATTCTTTCAATTCCATTGCTCTTTAAATGCTGACCACACTAGGTATGCACTAGTCTCCACTCAATATTTGTTCTCTTTGAATCTGCTACCCAGCAGAGCAAGATTTCATATGTCAGGCACTAAAGCTTGTTCACAAAACCTTGGTACTGTTTTACTGTCTGTTCAGAAAGGAAGATGCCACTGATTTTTAATAAGTAGCACACACAGCACTTTGCATCTTCAAAGAGCTGTCCAAAAACTAACCAGCTAATTTTCACAACATCCTTATGGGCTGGTAAATATCTTCTCCTCCATCATAACAAAGGTAAAACACAAATGGAGCTCTGAGCAACCTGCTCTAGGGGAAGCTGTCCCTGCCCACAGCAGTGATGATCTTTAAAGGCCCCTTCCAGCCCAGGCTGTTCAATTATTCTGTGACCAACCATAGACCAGCCCTGCTGTTGTTTCAGTGGGGCTAATGACACACAGCAGCCTGTTCTTCAAATCTGTTTCAGCTCCACAAAGATCTCACCCCCCTACTGAAATCTGTTCAGAACCACCCTTGGAGACTGCTGTCTCCATAGACAACAAAACCAGTTTATCAACAAACTGCAAAATTACCGAAAAGCTCCGAGTCCATGGGAAAAAACAAGAAGTGGGTATTTTTCTCCTGGCTTAAAAGCAGCATTTGACTTTGCAGGACAGGTCACTGAACCTAAATAAAAATGGAAGTGTACATCATTATTACTGGAATGAGAGAAAGCATTTGTTCCTGTGTAAAAGATCCCAAGAATGTAGTGATCACTATTATCAGAGCAATCACCTAAAGATAAGGTACCAAGACTCATCTTTAAAATAGAAAGCAAAAATGGATCTGCTTCTGAAAATACATTCTGCTTGGCAGAAAATACTTGTCTTCTCCCATCCACAGTCTGGCACAAGGTCTACATATCTCTGAAATCTTCATAGTCAGGCATCCAGGTCTTGCTGATATTCAGACCTTAGGATCTCTCTGACTTTTGTATATTTGCACATTTGCTTGTGGGATTTAAATCGCAACACACAGGTGCAGCTGACCTAGAGCAAACTGCCCAGACACTTCACACTTCTATCCACAGCAGTCAGGGGCTGCTGAGAGCTGGGGTCACATTCAGCACTCTCACTACACAAACCCATCCCACAAAACCACACTTTTTTACTAAAAACTCTTTTTCAGCCCTGCAGCAGTAACACCCTACTCATGGAGCATGGAGGCAGTGACAAGAATAAAGGAATAAAACCAGAAGGAGTCTTACCAACATAGTAATGGAAGAGCCTTTCTCCTACAACTCGGTACATATTAAGGAAGTCAGAGAGTCCCTGATAGTACTCTTTGTCTGGAATCCATCGTGCCTCTTCCATATCTGTGGCATCATATGCTGGATAGTACAGGCGCAAAAAGCTTCCCTGGGATTAGGAAAAAATTTTTTTACAAAAAGGAATATTGGTATTAATTTATATATGGCACAGAAAACGGAAGATTAAAACATTTATAGAAAAGGTTTTGGTAGCAAGAATGCAGTTCAAGAGAATGATGAGACTCTCATGAGAAAATTATTATCATCTACAGGCTTTGATGCCAATCCTACGTCAGAATCTTCCTGTGCCTACAATGAATTTAAAGTAACATGAGATAGACATCATCACAGGTGGAGATACACATCACCTTCTCTAGGTTAGCTTAAGGCTTATTAGAAATGCTTCATTTAATTAAGCTAATTATTACAAACACTCACTACCTCTTTGCTCAGTCCAGCATCTTGCTGAATCTTTTCTTCCATCTTCTTCACTGGGAATGGTTTGATGATGTGTTTTGGTAAGTTTTATAGGGCTGACTGTTAAGGGGTGACTGAAGATGACCTGAGAGCTGGAGCACCTCTCCAAGCATGACAGGCTGAGAGAGCTGGAGCCATTCAGCCTGGAGAAAATAAGGCTCTCTAACGTGGCTGTAGTGTTCCTGCCTGAACTGAGCAGAGGCTGTCAGCAAAGCCCTTGGGCAGCTGCACAGCAAGGGAGAACAATACATCCCTCTTCCTCCTCATCAAGATGTTCAGAAGTGTCTTGTAGTCCATCCTTCTAAACACAACTTTGTTAGCCTGTGTTTCATCTGCCTCTCTGTCTTACCACTAGTTCAAATCTCTTACTGTCTGCACTCCAGGTATCCCAGGAAAGTTCCCAAGCTTTCCACACACACAGGGACCTTCCATACCCCCTTGTCAATCTTTTTCCATCACAGACAGCAGCAATGTACCAATGCACAAAGCAGACTTCCCAGAAGATGAACTGTGTGCAGTTTGCATTCTTATTTCCTGGTTTGCAAAGGAATTTGCAACACCCCATTCAAATTCACTGTCTTGCTTTTGGTTTAGCAAGTTACAATCATGGCCAAAATAAACATAAGCTTTGAAATAAAGCCTGATTTCTTGAACACTAATTTATCAGTTTACCAAAAGTTTGTTTTATGAAGCTTGTTTTTATTCACTTATCAAACTTAAATCAACCTTTGACACAGAGACCATTGTGGAAGAACTTTCCTCCACATTGGTAGTGATATCAGCTTGATCTCAGAACAGTCCCAGTGAACCTCCCCAATGACTAACTGATTACCAGAAAGGGGAAGAGGTTCATTATTTATGCCTGAGAGAACTGCAGTTGTTCATAATGCTTATGTAAAAAAACTCACATGGGCTGACTGCAAAGAGAAACTCATAACTTCTCTGTGCTGATACAGAGTAAGCTCAGTAAAGGAAAGCATGTGAACCATCACAAACTGATCTCAAGTTCCACTCCATCTCGCTACTCTGTGGAGTAAAATCACAGTGTAAATGCAGGTGTATTCTCTCAAAGGCAAGAGGATTGGAAATGGAAACTCACAAGGAAGCTCACTACTTGTCTGGTTAACGCCCCTGTCTTATTATTGTGGCTTCTCACTGTGCTTAGCTCTTGCAAAACTGATATCCTGTTCATCTCCAGTAAAATCTCAATAGACATCTCGTCTCTTACCCTGCAGCTGAAACACTAGATAGGCTCATCTCCCAACCCTGCCAAATCCTGTTGAGATCTTTGTGATGAGAGCAGCCACAGTCACAGAGACTGCATGTGGAGTCTCCTCAGGAGCCCAGCACAGGAGGCAGCAGTGGGGTGGGTGGGAAGAACCCCCTGGGTCTCAGGAGGACACAGTTTCTTTGCAGTATCTTTTGTAGGAGAGTCAGAAAGGCAAGGACGTTAGAAGAGGGAGGAATTGGCCATGGGAAAGGCTTGCAGGTTACATCCATCTGGTAAATGCCCAGCACACATCCTACACCAGGATGGAGAGGATAGAAAGCTCAGCTGTGAATGTCAGCATGGAGCACACAGGCAAGACCTTCTGCTTTAAAACTGCAGCCATTTGTTTCACTAACATTGTGGCTTAAATCCAAACAGTCGAGAGCTTTACCTCAACTGCATTTTCTGTCATCAGGTCTGTACATCCAACTGAGTGTGGTCCCTTTCCTTCAGGGATCCTGTAAAACTTCTCAGTGCTGTTGGTGCCCCACATTTCTATTGGTGCCTTCACCGACGAATCTGGGGGAAAAAACAAAAGCAAATCAAGAGACCACCATGGCCTCTGTGACCAGACCACCCACTGTAACAAATCCAGCACGCTGAAAATCCAGAATTAGGGAAATGAAGATTGAGCCAATACGGAAATCTGCTCGTAAGAAACAAAGAAATCCCGAATTGTCAACCTGACCTGTTCTATTGGGGATTTTCCTTGTTGTATCCTGAATCCCAAGAAGGAGACAGCACGGTGCACTTACAGAAAAGCGGGATGAAACCTTTGGCTGGCGAGGCCGCGGCGGCACTCGGGAGATGTGCGGTGCTACGAACCGCACAGAGGGAGGATTCTGCTGCTCCTCGAGGAAAACCGGCCTGTGCATCAGGGGGAGTGGGATGTCACAGAGAAACACAACGCCGCTGCCATTCTTCCAGAAGGAATGACGAGTCCCAGGCTCGGCCCCAGGCGAGACGATGTCGGGCTGTCCGTGCCGGAGCGGGTGTCGGGGCGCTGTGGCCGTACCTGGGGTGACCCCTCCGCGCCGGGCTGGCCCCGGCGATGCGCAGAGCGCGGGGGAAAGCAGCCGCATCCCGGGTTGGGCTCTATCTGCCGGTGATCCCTTGGGGAAGGAGACACGGAGCCATCCTTCTCCCCGTACCCCGCCGCCCGGGGCGGGGCTCCCAGTGCCATGTCACGGCTGCTCCTCCCCGGAAAAGCCGCGGGGCCGGCGGCCGCTCCGCCCCGGAACAGTCCCTCTGAGGCGCGGCGCGGCGAATCCCGGTCCCGCAAAGATGGTGCGGAAACTGAAGTACCACGAGCAGAAGCTGCTGCGGCGGCTGGACCTGGTGAACTGGGAGGCGTCGGGCGGGAACTTGGCGGAGGTGCGGGCGCTGCGGCGGTACCGGGTGGGCCGGCGGGAGGATTACGTGCAGTACAAGGCGCTGGCCCGCGCTGTGCGCGCCCTGGCGCGGCGCCTCCGCGACCTGGGCCCGGCCAGCGCCGCCTTCCGCGCCCGCTGCGCCGCCGCGCTGCTGGAGAAGCTGTACGGGCTGGGGCTGGTGAACAGCCGGCAGTCGCTGGCCGTGTGCGAGAGCCTCTCGGCCTCCGCCTTCTGCCGCCGGCGCCTGCCGTGCCTGCTGGTGAAGCTGCGCATGGCGCAGAACCTGCGGCACGCCGTCACCTTCGTGGAGCAGGGGCACGTCCGCGTGGGGCCCGAGGTGGTGACAGACCCCGCGCTCCTCGTGCCCCGCGCCGTCGAGGACTTCATCACCTGGGTGGACGCGTCGCGCCTGCGGCAGAAGGTGCTCGACTACAACCAGGAGCGTGACGACTTCGACTTGGCCGCCTAAGCCTGCCATGCCTCACAGGACACGCTCACCGATAATACCACCACGGGATATTCACACACCTGCAAAGGGAGCCAGAAGGAAACTGTGCGCTTCCAGTGTCGTACTGACCTGCTCCTGGCTCCCTTTCACAGCTGATGCTTCCATTCATCCATTCAGAGGAACAACCTTTACACATCCCCTGCTTCAAGAATACATCCAGTGGCCTAGCTCCATCATCATCCCTGCCAGCTGTCCTGGTTTAGGGCAGATTTTTCTTCTTCCCCGCTTCACGCTCAGACCTAAAGGTGCAGAACTTATTTCTGGGCTCGATACAGATGGGGATACCAGCATCACCCCAGGACACATCTCAGCTCCATCATCGTGCCCAGCTCCCTCATCCTTAAAAGTGCATCTCCATCATCCTTACATCCCATAAAGCAAAAGTGCTTGGAAAAGTCTCTGCCCAGTTGCAGGAGAGGATTTTAGTCAGGCTTAAGTGCTTGGCAGCTTAACAGCAGCTGCTGGAAGGGGTTTTAAGCCAAGCTGAGCGACTGTTTGAAGACTGAGTTCAGCTGCTTCACTGCTCTTTTTCCAAGAGGTTGTTCTGGTTCCTCCTTTGGCTGTTGAATGCACAGGAATCAGTTACTTCTGGAAGCGTTTTCTTTTGCTATCAAGGAATAAGGAGAGGATTTCTCGGGGCCAGCAGTAAACAAGAAGGCCAAATACCATGTTTCTGGAACTGTTAAAAGTTTTAGCCAAAAACGGAATTAAAAACAAACCAAAAAAACTTTATTGTCATGTGAAGTTGTGAAGGGATGTTTGATGCTTTGAGTTGTGTCTTTGCTGTGTCGGCTTCCTGATGACCATTATGAATCATTTATGGATGAGGATCTAACTGGGGAGGTGTTGGAGCAAAAGCTGGTGTAACCATAACTGCAGATTTGGGGGAACTTTGCATTTAGTACATTAGCCAGGGTCTGTTGGGAACTTTGTTCATTTTTGATAAAAAAGCAGAAAAACAAAAATAAAACTGTTGGGTTTTTTAGTTGGTGAAGAAATGTGGGGACTGCTTTATGATATAATTTCTCTGAGTTTATTCTGATTTTTAAATGGTCCAGTAAGCCCTGTTTCTGAACTTTTTTTTTATTTAAGTTTTTATGTAACTTATGTAAGTCTGGTTTTATTTTAATAGCTAGAAGGCTATTACTAAGTTGTAACATGTTTATCCTAGGAATGCTCTCGTTCCCTTACCTGGGGCTGTGAAAGGATTTGGCAGTAGGTTTAGGAGCAGAGCTGTGACTGTCCATCCCAAATCCCTCTCAAAGCTCTGGATGTGGATGCCTTAGTGTGGCTTTTTTGAACAGAAAGTGTTCAGCTGAGGTATGTTTTGGAGGTACTGCATGACCATAATCTGTAACCAAATATTATGTCAGGCTTTTATAAGGCAAACAGAATGTTTACATTTCTTCCCAATCTCATAAGCCAGCTGTATTAAGCAGAACAATTAATAAAGCAATAGTAGATATTAAGAAAAGGACACTAAATGGGTGGATAAACCACTTGCCTACTACTGCTGTTTGTACCTGAATTTATTTCAGTAACCATAACCTCAACAACATCTTAACCTTTTTTCTTAGAGCATGCATCTTGCTCTAAGAAATGCAACCTGAAAAAAAGTTTCACACATGAAGCCTGACTTTTAAAGACCTTCCCAGCTTCCCTTTCCTCTAGAACAGTGCCATCATTTCTTGGGAAATTTAGAAGGTGCCTTATTCAGGTGCAGGTTAAAGCAGTGCTTCTGCTGTGCTTTACTCTCTTGGGAGGAATTTAAGTAACAGCACAGTGACTGTGCAGGGCATTTTAGTACTGAGATGCTGAACTCCTGCTCTGCCCAGTGTGTCCAGCCCTTGGAGGAACTGTAGAAAAGGAAATGTCAAACCTCCAGCTTGTCAGCATCTGCAGTTTATATCATCAGCCCATTCCTTTTGTATGAAACCTACTTTTTATCATCAGCATCTGTAGCAGAAGAGAAATAACCCTGTAGACTGTTAAGCAGTGGGAATTGATTTCCCAAGAAATATGTAGGATAACAGCATCCATCACCCCTGCTCTCCTCCTATGGTACTGGAAATCAAATTGTTATGTTCTCTAAGAAATCAGGCTGTGTGTTTATATGTTTGTGTGCTTTAGCTCTGGAATTTCTTAACTGTGCTGGTTGTACAGTAGCTGAGACCTGAGATGAGTGTCCTGCTCCTCAGTTTGTAGCAGCTGGCATCCTCACACATCCCTGACCAGAGCTGGGTCCGCTTCAAGTACAATAAACAGATAAAATGGAAGTTCCAGCAGCACAGCCACATTCCTGCTGATGATGACAACCAGGGAAATAATGGCTTCTTTCCTTGTGTTCCACAGTGGTTTTGCCTTTAGTTCCAGGTTTGGGTTTGTTTTCCAGAGCTGACATGCTGTGGCCACTGCTGGGTGGTTCCCACTGCAGTTCTGGAGCTGAGGATTGAAAGGGCACTGGAAGCAGCTCCTACAGCCTTTCCCAACACTTGGATAAACATGGAGGCTTTTGTTAAATTCCAAGGCTGATCCAATGTCAGTAAATTTGGCACAGTTTCCATGGTCTTGTGTAAACTGGCATGAGGATATGATCCAACATTGCCCTTTTTTGGGCCAGGTCCTTCAAACTCTCCCCTCCAGAGCTCCGGGGACTTGCAGCAGGAGAACTTTGCATGTGAGAGTAACAGGATGGGGTCCTGGGTGTCACTGTGCTTCTTCCCTGTACCTTCTCAAGTGGGCTTGATGTTCCTCAGGTGCCCCAACATCTCCGTGTGTCTTGTGGGAAGTTGTTGCTGCAGGACAGAGGATGGTGGTGCTGGTGATGGGGCAAACTCACTCCATACCTGACAAAACCTGGCAAATGCCACCTCCATATGTGCCTGTCCCAGGAGCTGGGGGGTGCAGGGGTACCAGCTTCTCCAGAAAGGGAGAATGGGGCTGCAGGGGGGTCTGGGAAGTGCAAAAGCCATTGGAAAACAGCGAGCAGTTTCCAGGCAGGAGCTCTCACTTGGATAGTGGGCAGCAGGAAAGGAGATTTTACCAGGGCCTTTGGTTTTAGGTTCGAGGGGGTTATTTTTTTTCTCTGGTTTTTTTTTTTTTTTTTCCTTTTTGTTTTTTCTCTTCTCTTTTTTTCCCTTTTATTTTTTCTTTTCTTTTTTTTTTTTTTTTCTTTCTTTTACTGACCTTGGCTTTCCCTTTATTTGAAAGCTGCCAAAGCAGAGAAGCTGAGGCTGAGGAATGTGGGGGAGCTGGAGGAAGGAGTCCTTCACACTGACACCTTTTGTGCTGCAGTGTGTAAAAAGCTGAGGCTGTCACTGAAATGCAAATGTGTGGCTTTTCACTGATCTAAGCTCCATTTTTTTCCCAGTAAACAAGAATGCTGCATGTTTTAAAGGCTGCTTTCATGACATTTTGGTGTGGCTTAGTGCTGACCTCAGTCAATCACTGACAGCACATCACCATGAGCCTTGGGGCTGAGGAAGGATATGGTACATCCCCCCTCTCAAGATGGGAAATGGAGACTGAGAAACAAAGGTGGAACTGGGCAATTCCCAAGTTTTTGGGTGATGGTCCTATATCCTGGGCTAGGCCAGGGCCTCCCAGCCCTGCTGAAGGGCACTTCCCCATGCTCATGTCTGCAGCACTCCCCAGTAAGAAACCCCATAGCAGATGGAAGCATCACTGTCCCCTTTTTGAGCTCTGAACAAGGTTTTAAATACATCCCCTGACAGATCTGACCCTGGAGACTGCCATTTCTCATCACCAGGGAATGGGATCACCTTAGTCCCTATCCCAGAAGCCAAAACACTTCAATATTCACTGAATCTGGGGGATTATTATCTTAAGAGTTATGTCAACATTTACATGAGAGCCCCAGCTCTTGTCCCTGCTTTTAAATACACCATTTTAGGCAGTGAAGCATTTTTTCTGACCCACTGTTTGCTGTTTTAGGCCTGCAGCAGGACTTTGTAGCAGGAAACTTGCCTGCTGGGAACTACCCCCTCTCACTTCTCTGCAAGCACGGCAGTCTCTTCCTCCCTCGTATCAGCTGATTTTGAAGACAAAAAGTGTTTTGTTCCCAGCAGGCAGAGAAAGGGGAGGCTACCCATTAATGAGAGATGGAGATCTGAGCATGTCCCATTCCTTCTGGAGCTGCTATTAGGGGATCCCATGTGTCCCCAGCAGGGTGTCACCACAGTTTGATCCCACATGTCCCCAGCAGTAAATCACCACAGTTTCTGCGCTGCTGTGAACACGTCAGCAGGGTTGGTGAGTGCAAGCCCAGGCAGCACCACCACCCCAATCCCTACCCAGAGGAGCCACCAGCTCCTGAGAGGTTGGAATGGCTGTGTCACAGGGTAAAGTGCAGCCAGGCTGACCCGGCGGGTCCGTGTGGCTGACATGGCAGTCCTGAACTTGTCCCTTGTACCTGAGCTTGGACTTGAAACACACCAGGGGAGCCATGTCCTAAAACCACCTTCTCTCCACACCATCTCCAAGAGCAGCTGGGGCACAGGGTCCCGTGCATGTATGGGGATGCTGGGCTTGGAGAAGGTGAATGCTGTGCCCTCAAACCTCCTACACCTTGGAATGCTGTGCCCTCAAACCTCAAACCTGGAAGAGCCTTCAAACCTCCTACACCTTGGCCCTCTCAGCTTCCCCGAAGAATGTAGGTGGGGAAGGAACGCTGGAAGTCACCTAATCCAAACCCCTGCTCAAAGCAGGGCGCACATGGGGCTGCCTCAGGTCTGCATGTCTCAGTGCGGGACACCTGAAGCACACTTTAATCACCCTCGCTGTAAATTATATTTTCCTCTTCCATCTAGTCGAAGTTTCCCCTGCTGCAGCCTGGGACTGCTGCGTCCCATCCCCACGCTGGACACAGCCATGTTTGAGGCGGGTTATATTTCCCTGAATGCTGTCCACACACGGATAGGCAAAGCGACATGTCCTCTGTCACCCCTGTCACCCCGTTACCCGGGTGTCATTCCCACCCTTCCACAGGGATTTGGGGCTGGATAAGGGGCTGGAAGGAAGAAAGGAAGCGGAGGAGCGCGATCCCTCGAGGGCTGGGCACAGGGAGTGCGAGCACTGAAGCTGCGTGAGGTGCTGCGCAGAAATTAACTCCTTAAAATTCTCCTCACGTCACCATTGCTCCTCCCGTGCTCCCCCCAGATCCTCTTTTTGCTCTTTGCGGGGCTTCACGTACCTGCTGTGCGGTGTCCCGGTCGTCCCCTGCTCCCGTCCCGCCGTCCCAAGGAGCGGAATGTCCCCTCTGGCCACCCACGGCCCTCCGGAGCCGGGCGAGCAGCGGCTGCTCCCTCAGGACGCCGCCTCTGTCGCAGGCACAGCGACTGCCGGGCTCTCCCCGAAGGGGAGGGACCAAACTTTGCCTTAGTTTCCAGCTGAGACAATCTGAGAGAAATCCTCCCTGGGCCTGGAATACAAAGTTCTGCTATGGAGGCATGCCCAGCACTGCCTGCGCGTCCCGGCGGAGCCCGTGGCTGCTGAGGTGCTGGGCCGTGCCCCGGTAGGGCAGGGACAGAGTCATGTGCGGGCTCTTTGTGTGTGTGAGCTCGGTATCTCCCGGCTGGGGCTGGCTCAAGCAGCAGGAACCCCGAGGGAAAATTCCCCCGGATGGGTTGCAACACCCCGTGGAGGAGCTGCAATGCCTGTGGCCGGGTGAGCAGCGGAGGACGGCGCTTTGGCTCAAGGTTGTGCTGTAAAAATACAAATCTTTTCCTGTGTCCTTATAAAGCGGATAACCACAGTCTAGGGAGGCAGATCCCACTTTGGGTGTGACATCTGGGGTGGCTGCAGAGGAGTTTAGCACAGGTTCCTACCTGTGGGGCAGATCTGTACTCACCCTGCTTTGCATAGTCCTGGCGTTTGCCCCCTCAGTCATGCTGAATGCAGGGAGTTCGCCTGAAGTAATAAAAGATTAATTTTGTGAGAGATCCGCAGCTGTGAAATGCCCCAATGAGCTGCAAGGCTAGCAAAGGGAGGCAGCAGGGGAGGTAGAATTTGGCTTGGCTTAAATTGCTCATGAAGTTGCTCCTGTGGACTGTCCCCTTGGACAGCTGCTGAGTTCCTGCCTTGGGATCAGCAGCTTCCCTTCCCTAACAGTATGGGTATGAGCTGAAGCTGGAAAAGAATACGAAAGTTGTATGAAAAGGTCCAAGATTTTTTTTTCCTGTACTCTTGTCCAGACTTCATTTCAGTGATGGGCTGGATGCATTAAAGTTTGACATTTTCAGGATAGATTTGATGCTGGTGAAAGGTGTTGGAGAACAAGTCAGAAGATCTTTTTTTTAATCTAAAGGAACAGGTTCTTCAAGGTAAGTGAGAGACAATGAGGAGGAGGAAGCAGTACACAGGTGGTTAGAGTAACAGAGATCCCATGATACTTCTTTGGCCCACTAGGGGCTCCAAAATTTAATTTTCTTCTTTATATATTCAGATTTCCCAGATGTGCAGGAGTCAAACTCAGTAGAAGACAAATATGGGTCTTTCTTTTGGATCTTATCTACACAGTCCAACCACCCAGGTGTGAAACAGGCTATGAATCTTAGTTTAAGACCATTCATCCTTGCCCTATCATCTCTTTTTATATGCTTAATTATTATCCCTTTTTATCATTTTCACTAAAGAACATCAGAGGATGCTTGCATAGATGTTTCTGTTTCTGATTTTCTCTGCAATAAAATGCTACCAGTAATGCTGCAGCACTGGCAAGGGAGGAGCCAGTTCCCATGGTTAGTGAGCACAACAAACCTGTAGCAAATGTTCAACTTTAGCTGCAAGTCCTTTATATAAAGGACTGCACTTTGCTGCAGATTTCTGTGTCTACAGACCAAAACTCACCATCAGTATGTGATCACTGGTTTGAAGATAATTTATTTTTTTCCCCCATCATTCCTTTTTCCTGTTTTTTGCATAAATCTTGGTTTCTCATGGTGCCTGTCTCATTTTTAATCCAGGAAGCTGCTGAGAGGAGCTGACCATCAGTGCACACCACTGAATGAGCATCTCTCTGTCACCACGTGCCTTCCTGCAGCATGACAGAGCTCCATGAAGCCGTGGCTGTGGGTGACTATGACCTGGTTAAGAAGATTTTGAAGGCAGGGCGTTGTGACCCAAACCAGAAGGATGTTGACTGGCATGGCAGGACCCCCCTGCACTGGGCTGCTGCCAAAGGTAAGGGCACCCCCAGCTCTGCTGCCTCTGTGAATGGACATCATAAAAGGTGATGCTGATCACCTGTGATTGTATCTAGGCTGGCAAAATCTCAGCTTGTGTTTGGTAATTTTGTCCCTAATGTGCAAAAAAAAAAAAAAAAAAAGTTAAATATGCATTTAAATGGGAACTTTGCCTACAAAATAGTCTATGAGACTGCTGTTAAACTGATTTTTAGCTTTTTTGCTTCCATCGCACAACAATTTGCAATTTACATGATGTACACATAGGGAATGGCTGCTTTTTCCCCCTTTTCTAAGAGATGACTCCCTGAGTTTGTTTCTCATGTACACCTGTGGGAAAGAGCAGGAGGTCAAACCCACTGTATTTACACCAGGTATTTATCAAACCAATTAGAACAAAATAATAACTGCATTTTTACATTGCTCTTTATATCCCCACCTTTTGAATGAACAATGCAGGACCAGAGCTGCTTGCAGCTCCCATTTGGTCCTTCACCTTCAGAAGTGTCTGGTAAACTCAAATATCCCTTTGCAGCCCAAAAAATAGATGATGCAACAATAAATAATGTATAATTCCACACAGTGTAAAATGGGAAACTGGACCTCTACTTCTCTGTGCTACAGTATTTGTTGGGATCTCATGTCATCACATCTGTCTTTGCTCAGAAATCAAGTGTGTGATTTCCTGTTTTACACTTAAGACCATGTATCCAGCATCAAATGGATTATTAGGCATTTGAACATTAGCAAAGGGGACTGAGCTACTTAACAAAAATGATGGTGAGAAGCTGACAGAGCCTAGATGTGATTTGGAGTAGTCTAGCTCAGTCAAGGCAGTGTGAAGTGGTTTAGAAATAACTTTTTTTTTTTTTTTTTTTTGCTTCTTTAAGCAATTCCACTAGTTAGAAAAATGTGAAAGTGAATGAAGAAGCAGTAGTTTCTCCACCTGCTATCAAAAAATCTTTGTTTTAGTAAAGCTGTTCACAGATCTTCCCATTCTCAATGTTTAAATTTTATTTTGCAATTGAACTAAAAATCAAAATGAAGCAATGAAATAGCCAATTGGTCAATGACTAATTGAGATGTGCTGTTCAGAAATTAGAAAGCTTTTTGATTTGGTTGTTGTTTTTGTTGTAAATTTATCCTGGAAAATGTCGAGTTTGAGAGAAAATAACCAGCATTTTCAGTTCAGTATCCCCGATATGATAAACCAGATAGTCAGGTGGTTGAAATCTGTGTCTGAGGGAATTATGACCAGCTGTGTGTGACCCCCTTGTGCATCCCGAAGGTATAAATTGTAAAGCATCTTCTCTGCTGGCTTTGCTGCGCGTTGCCAGGGCGGTCGGACCTGGTCAGGCTCCTGGTGGATCACGGTGCCCGGCCCTGCCTGCGGAGCGATGTGGGCTGGACCGCGGCGCACTTCGCTGCCGAGGCGGGCAAGCTGCGGGTGCTCCGCGCCCTTCACTCCCTGCACGCTGCTGTGGATGCCGCCGACCTCTTCGGAGACACTCCCCGGAGGCTCGCGGAGATCTACGGACACCGGGAGTGCTGCAGATTCTTGGAAAAGTGAGTAGTGGTGGCAGGTCTCGCTGCGGCTGCAGTGAAAATTAACTTCACTGCTCCACAGAGGACCAGAACACACAAGGTGTGTTACTATCTTCCCACCCAAAGCCTGCTAAAGCCCTGACACACAAGCTGTAGTGGACGAGCAAACACGGGCCTGTCAGGGGGAAGCCGTGAGAAGACATTCTTTTATTCCCCTGCCTCCTGCGGTTTCCCTTGGTATGTTTTCAAAATCGTTACCACTTCATGACATCATTATTTTTGTAAGGATGTTGCAGAGCCGTTATTAAGCAACTGAAATAAAAGCAACAACTGGCAAGTGTTAAGCCCTTACAGTGGTGAATAGCAAATGCACGGGTTGAATTCTTTAGGAACAGCCCTCGGCAGCTGTGTGTGTGTCTGTGTGTGTATATATATTTATATGTATATCATTTGGCTTTCTTATAGTAAAGAAAAAAAGCCACCCTATTTTTTACATAATCACTATAAATTAGACCACTTAATAGGATGGTCATATAGTACTTCCAAATTTTGGGAAAATCTTTGCTGTCTTAATTGCTTACAGTTAGCACTGTGGCAGCACATGCCATAATAAATATGTTTTTTAATGGTTCCCAATTACCATTCCTGTTTTTCAGCTGTTGGCTCGGCTCACAGGTATTTTCATCCTTGCAAAGGTGTTTCCCTGGATCAGGATGCTTTACTGCAGAGGTTTGAGCTGTGTCCCATCCTTCATCTCTGTAAAGGAGTGGGACAGATCACCAGAGGCCAACCAACTTGTTCAGTGCAAGCCACGGTCCCAACACTACTTTACTTCAACACACTGCCCACAAAAGACACATGTGCCAGACCCTGGAATGCTGAGAGCTCCCAAAAGTGTTTTCTCCCTGGATTTTTCTGTGACATTAGAGTCCCATCATCATCCTTCACTGGCACCACTTCCACATTCTCAAGACTGCTTTGATACCATATATATCTTGTTTGTTGTTTTTTTAATAGGCATTTATCCAACTCAAAGTCTCCAGCTTGCCAGTGCAGCACACAAGCTGCCAAGTTTGAAATCAGGCACGGTGACAGGCAGATATCTGAGGAGGCCAGTGCCTTACAAATGCCACTTTTCATTAATCCATATAAACTTTTCTGTAGGTACTCCTGTCCTTCTGCTGTACTTCTTCAGCTTGGTTCCTGCTGAAATGCCCCATGCCCACCTTTTATCTTGACACATCAGAGTCCTTCCAGAAGAAAAGACAGCCAAACTGGGCAAAATTTCCCTGTACAGAGCCCAGAAAACTTTGTAGTGGAGGCACAAGCTCTGGTTTCCAAGCTCTGGTTTCCAAACTCTGGCTGTTGGAAGCTGCTAATAGCTTTGCATTTTAACTGCCCACCCAACACAGAATCATAGAATGGTGGGAAGGGGCCTTAAAGCTCATCTCATTCCAACCCCTTACCATGGACAGGGACCCCTTCCACTAGATCAGATTGCTCAAAGCCCTTTCCAGTGTGATAGAGCTGAACACTGCCAGAAAAGGGCATCCAGACCATCTTAGAGCTAAAGTCTTTTTGGGTTTGGAACTGACACGCTGTAATCTTCCACTATTCACCACTTTCCTTCCACACAGATGTATCAGCTCTTCTTACTTTCAGACCCTCAGTTTAAAGGCATTTAGGCAGCCAGCAGCTGATAATGAAGCTTTGCAAATTAGATTTTTTTACTACCTATCCAGTGTCTAGGTAGTAAAGCTCAGGTCGGCCAGACCTCTGAGAATGGGGCATTGTCTTCAAGTGGAGATTCTCTTTATACTCTTCTCAGCTCTTGGCATACTTAGTTTCTACACCAGAACAGGTAAATATTATCTAATCCAGAAGATGAAAGTCTGCAGACTTCTGTCCCTTGGATGAAAAATTTATAGCAATTACTTGCCTATTCAATGCTGTCTGTTTTGCACTAATCTCACCAGTAATTCCTGCCAAGTCTGTAGAATTTCCTGTGCCCTGGATGTGCTCCAGAGCCATAGGAGCAGGGGGCAGGGGAATTGGCTGGATAATGCCAAAGGGCAATGCCTGTGGCAGGCAGAGGTGCCTGGGAGAATGATTGACAGGTTGATTGCCAGAATGATTGACATCATCATCTGAGACACCTTAGCAACAGCCCATGGTGACTCAGGTCAGCTGATGAAGGGCTTTCTGAGGTGAATGACTCAGATTTAAAGTGGAAAATTCATGATTTAAGGTGGAAAACTTGTCTTTCAGAATCACATGCTGGCCTGACTCATCCCAGAGCTGCATGGCTCAGCATGGCTGGGATATCTAATGACTGGAAGATGCTTCAAATGCCCAGTCTAGAACACACGCAGAACCTGTACAATCACCTCATGGCCATAACCCAGCCTGTGGGCAGCCACAAGTTTATCACTGAGGCTCAGGAATACTTTTTAAAACCAGCCACTATCATTTATGACCACAGTGGATGCTTTCACCCTCAGACTGGCATCACATCGGCCAACTTGGAGTAAACTAGGAGGAATGGTTGTCACTTGTAGTGTAATTTCGATTACTGTCTGCTCCTTCAGATGTGCAGAAGGTCCCAGAGGTGATGTCCCCGGTCAGGCAGTGCCAAAGAGTACAAGGCAGCACTGTGTATGCCTGAGACAGAGAATTAAGAGTGTGCTTGCACAAAATACTGTGCGGCACAGAGCATCTCTGCTTTCCACACAGTAGTGTGTGTGGGATATAAATATGAGGAACATTTTGTTACACACCATCCCTGTCATATTTGGATATTTGCCTGTCATGCAAAAAGAGAAAAAAGGAAATTTTTAAAACCATCTGAGGGTCTGCACCAACTGTAGGGCTGATGTGCATATCTACATAGGCTATGAGCATCCAAATCCTTCATTAATCCAAATTCAGCCCCCTCTAGCACCATGTGACCCTTGCATGCTGTTTGTTGGTCCCCAGGTGTTGCCAGCTGCCTTCCTGGGCCAGGCCACGGAATTATGCTGAGGACTGCACCCACATGGAAATATGACATGTATCAACATGTAAATATTATTAACTTGCAAATATTAGGAATATTCCGCTGCTGAGTATCAGTACCATTCACTGAGGTTTGCATGAACATGCAAAAGTTAGGAAACAGCTGCTTTCAAAACAGCTGCTTCTGAATAGCAAATGCGTATTTTACATTAGATTTGGCTTGCATGAAAAAGGCTTTACTCTTGATGCTATGAGACCTACCAAAAAAGGCACAGAGCCCATGTCTGCTGCCAGCCTCTCTGCAAAGTGCCAGCTGTTGAAATTGTACCCAAGGGTCCTGCTGTCTAAGATCAGGGCATATATATACTAATGTGTAAATAAATAAAGGAATCTTTATATTTAAAAGTTTTATAGAAAAAGGTTTCTTGCCCTTGGGAGCAGATACTTAATAGAAGACAATAGGGTAGTTCAGTTGGAAGGGATCTACTGCTAGTCCTATGTCCTGACCACTTCAGGACTGACCAGAATTTAAAGCATCTTAAGAAGGCCCAAATACCTCTTAAACACCCGCAGCTGTGGGGCATCAACCACCACTGTCAAACATAGGCCCTGTGGAGACCTTAGAGCACCTTTCAGTACCTGAAGGGAGCCTACAAGAGAGCTGGAGAGGAACTTTGGACAAGGGCATGGACAAGGGGGAATGGCCTGGGTAGGTAGGATTAGATATATTAGGAATCAATTCTTGACTGTGAGGCTGGTGAGGCCCTGGCACAGGTTGCCCAGAGAAGCTGCAGCTGCCCCATCCCTGGAAGTGTCCAAGGCCAAGCTGGGTGGGGCTTTGAGCAGCCTGGTCTAGGGGAAGGTGTCCCTGTCCATGGCAGAAGGTATGGAATGAGATAATGTCCCTTCGAGCTGAAACCATTCTGTGATTCTATGACATGGAAAGCCCACGTGATGAGATCCATCAATATGGAGCTGCTGACTTTGCTCTGTGCTGGCAGCTAGAACAGCATTGCACTCATGTGACAGAAATGCTCTCTTACAGAAAAGAAGGATTTTTCCTGATATTGGATGGTTTTTCTGACAGAGATTCCTGAATCCTGAGTGTCTACAAAATCAGAGCCCTGCAGGAGGAGGAAAGGGTTGGTCTTCTCCTTGGCAAGATTTACACTTGGAATGTCCATGTCTGGATGCAGGCAGTGCTGGGGCCCAGGGGCTCCCTGTGAGGGGAGGTTGGGGCTGCACCATGCTAGACACACTGTGGTCTTTCTCAATTGTGGGTGGCATCAGGGTTTTGACCTGACTGAGACACAAGCCCTGAGCCCCCAGATGGGCACCCGTGAACAGAGATGTGTGTGCTGTGCTCACTCTTGGTTTCTCTCCCAGAGCAGAGGTGGAGAGCAGGAACTACTGCAGGAAAGCTGCTCTGAGAAAAATCCCCTTAGACCAGAGAGATGAAGACTGGGAACTCAAGAAAGAAGAGCTTAAGAAAAATCCACCATGTTTTTGGGAGAAGGGTACAGCCTCTATTCTAAAGAAAAATGGGGGGAAAAGGGGGAAGCAGTAGTGTTTGGTGCCTGTTTGGTGCCCCTGAGCACTTGCAATGCAGAGCAAAGGCACTGGCAGACTTCAGGTGGATCTGTAGTGTGATATTTGTGTGAACAGAATAAGCAGAAGGCTACAAGAGTGCATCCTTAGAGACATGCTGTAAATAATCTCCTTAAGAGCTAGAAGAGCTTCAGCCTCTCTGTGTGTTTCTATGTATCTGATCTCTAAAATAAAAACAATTGAAGGATATGTTTAAATATACCAATACTGTAAATCACTGCAATGTTTAGAGTTCCTGCAATGGCAGTTACACATATTGCCAGGGAAAAAAATAGTCTTGATCCTACCTGATTCACAAAAGCATCTTGGATTGTGGTTCTGCTTGCTCTGCTGATGTCTGTGGCCTTTGCATCTTTACTTCTGTCACTGAGTCAACCAGGAGGCTCTACATGGACTTGCAGCCTCTGGTGATGCCTGTCTCATTTCTTGGAAGTGAGATGTACTTGCTTCTTCTGGATAAAGCTGAGATATTAATGCTAAGCTTTCACTTGACACATGGGTCCAACAGCCTGAATCTTCCATTCCTGGCCCAGTAAAAGGGAAAATATGCTCCTTCCTTGCTGCTTTCAGACAGCTGTGACTACCAAGGGTACTGGAGCACTGCCTTTTTTTAGCATTGTCCCCAGCCATATTCATGTTTCTGCAAATAGAAAGGGTGTGCAAGTGTTATTGAGTTCTGCTTCTGCTCATCAATGCTTTCCATGGCAAAAGCATTTTTAACACTTTCACTTCTCAGTCATAAAGACTTGGAATGTGACTCAGAGTGGTTTTCTATACTGTACCAGCACAGGGCAGCCCTTCCCATTGAGTTCTGACACCTGTCATGTGTCAGCTTCCTCAGGCTGGGCACATCCTGCATCTGTCCCCATGGGCTGTGCAGGGTGGTTGTGCTGATGGACACCCTGTCCCCTGCAGTGCCAGCTGAGTGGGGCTGGTGCACAGGAGTGGGATTCTGTGCTGGCTGTCACATTTTCATGGGGATGGAAGGAGGGATCTGCAGTGTGATTCAGTGGGACTGTGGTGTTTTATGTGGTGATTTTTGCAGGCTGGATTTTGCCTGCTGAGTCTTGAGGCATGTGAGATTGGGAGGGATAGATGTTGCACAAGATGTAGAGTATGAGATGGATCTTCCAGGGCTTTCCTGCAAAAGTGGTTGGGATTGTCATGTTAAAGGATGAAGATCATGAAGAGCAGCAGGGGAAGAAGGGATGTGTGGCTTTTTGTCCTTTCAAGGTCTCTCCCAGGGGAGATGTGTCCAGAAGAGATGCTTACAATCTGCCTTTGGACCTGAGCTGCTGGTAGAAGTGACCAGTTCAGGTTCTGCTCCATTCTGCATGTTTCACCTGCTGTGGTGGGTTGACCTCAGGAGCAGCTAGATGCCCACCCAGCTGTTCCTTCACTGTCACCCTTAAATGGGGTGGAAAATAGGATGGAAAGCTGATGGATCGAGAAAAATACAGTGAAATCACTAACCAGTTACTCTCACAGATGAAACAGACTTGATGTGCAGAAAATGAATTTATTTACCTACTAAAAGTACAATAGGATGATGAGAAATAAACACAAACTAGAACCCGCCGCCTCCACCACCCTTTCATCTGAAGCTCAACTTCCCTTCTTCATCTCCAGCTCCTCCACCTCCTCTTCCACAGCAGCACAGGGGGAAGGAAAATGAAATTGCAGTCAGTTCACAGTGAGTTGTCTTCTCCACTCCCTTTTCATGCTGTTTCCCTGATCCAGAACAAAACTTGGGTATTTCACTGAGCCAGAGTGCAGTGGGAAAAGCCAAGCTCATCTCCAGATGAGAGCAGGCCAGGAGAGCAGTCCCACAGAGCAGGCAATCCTGTCCTTGCAGGCAGTGGGGCACAGAGGACACGCAGGGCTGGAGTGGGCAGGGGGCTCTGCAGCCCCTGAGCTCCCGGGGCTGTTCCTGCCTCGCTCTTTGTGGCTCAGTGACCACCTCTGGGGAGTGACAGGGCTCAGCGTGTTCACACTGAGCTGTCAGCCACTGCCAGGCACTCATACAGCCCATAATATATCACACAGAAGGAAAGGTAAACCAAAATACAGAGAAACCCTGCAGTTGATTTCCATTGTTTCCATCAGAAAATGCCAGAGCATTTGGTGGCCAGTTTGCAGTATTTTAACACACTTTTACGGCCAGCCCCTGTACCAGGTCTAAATAACTTTGTTACTGACAATAATTAAACTCAAATAATTATCTACATGAATTTATAATTGAAAATATATGGTGTAAGTCACATTAATTTAGTTCATAGTATTTGAATTATATATTTTTAATATCAGTGATGAGAACATTTGTATCATGTACAATGCTTGGAAAGTTGCACTAGAGATTAAACTACTTGTTTTCTATAATGTAGTATTACCATTTTGCATGAGCTCCAGATTTTATTACAGTCCCTAACTCATGCAAACCTTGCGTTTTACACTTCTTTCTAAGGGAAGAATCTTTAGCAGTGCCTTTTCTAATTTGGGGTTGCTGAAAACCAGAACAAGGGAGTGAAGACCCGGAAAAATGTACTGAAATACTAAAATGAGAAATGTCATATGATTTAACTTCTTTGTGACATAAACCATATTTAAGACCAAACATACAAAGTTGATGCTGTACACCACTAAGAAGGAGAAAATAGATTTCATGGCTCTGATGTGGGCATCCATGCTGAGGTCCTTCATGGAGTTGGTCTGCATCGTGCACTTGTGTCTCCAGAGAGAAAAGAGAAGGAAAACAGCAGAAAAGATGACTGCCATGAATGAAGCAGCATATTCAAAGCCAGCGAGAAAAAAAGAAGGGAAAAAATGTTTATCCATTTTGATATTTGCTGTCCCAAAGTTTCCTTGTCCTGTGGAATTGCTGTTGCAGTGCGGTGTATCAGCGACATCATAGGCAACAATGCCAACAGCCAAAGCTAAAATCCCTGATCCCAACAAGAGCCAGGGCACCATCCTGTCAATTTTTAATTTCAGGTAGATGAAGAACCTGTTCCTGAAAGTGGCAATTTTTATACAATAAAAACCACAAAGAGAGGCTGAAAACCACAAGTTGCAATGATCAAAAAAGGCTTGAAAAAATACAGCTAGTTGAAGTATGGTATGAACATAAAGGTAATTGGGATAAATAAAGGAAAGAAATTTATATATCCAGGCAATGCACAAATACCAAAACCTGGAGCATCCCAGCAGCAGCAAGATCTTCTCATTAGAGTTCAAAGTTTTCTTTTTGACACAGGCAATGCAAAGCACACAAACGATGAAAGCATTGATCCACATGCCAGCAAATGCCTCCAGGGTGATGATGGACACATTCAAGACCCCATATGAAGTGACATTGTATTGCTGTGTGGGATGACAAGCTTCCATGGTGTGAGCTGGTGATCAGAGCTGTGCTGGCCAAGGGGGCTGTGGCAGCAGAGCCTGAGGCAGGTCAGTGGCTGCTCTTGGTGGAGTGTCAGGGATGGCAACAGGAGCTTTATAGAGCTGCTGCTGCTGCTGCTGCTGGGGGGGTTTGGTGTCGCTGCTGTGGGCACAGGGCAGGTGCAGGGATGTAAATGTGCTGGGTATCCCCTTACCCGGGGCCACTCTTGACTATTTGAATGTTGGTTTGGGGGGGCTGTGCTGGGTGTCACAAAGAGCAGAGATGTTTTTCTGTGGTGTTTTGATTTTGAGACTGATGCCTGTTTGATCAGTGTCAGGCTTGAGGATCTGAGTTCTTCTATTCCTTTGTCATCTACTATGTCCAATTTTTTTTTGATTGCATTAATTTTAAAATGTTATTTATTTTGTATTTTTTTTTGCATTTATGATGGGCAGACTATATGCCTTGAGGGAATTTTTGATTTCCTGATAATGCCTGTTCTCTGCTTAAGGCTTTGATATGAGTTTCCTCCTCTTTTTCTGAATTAATAGAAAACACTCTGTGGGGTTGTTGGGGTTTTTTTCCTTGTTTGTTTGCTTGCTTGATTGCTTCTTTCTTCTCCTCTCCATGTCTTTGTGAATAGAAGTTATTTCTATTACAACCTGTATATAGTTGAACTGTCTGTGCTGGGACTGTGCAGGACCACACATGGCTGAATTTTGGGCTCAGCTCTGCATGGGTAATCTGGCCTTTTGAAAACAAAAAAATATAAAATCACTATCTCAAATACCAGATTTTCAATGCATGGAATGTGTGGATTTGGTCTTTAAAACCCAGGGTCTGCTTTTAGTTCAAAGCCATCCCCTCCAGTGTCATTGGAGAAGGGGAGAGATTCACCAAGACTTTGTATCTGCCACCCTCTGTGGAGACTGTGAGGTCTTGGGAAAAGGAAATATTGTTGTGATTAAGATGTTACTGTGGTTTAAAACGTTGTTTCTCTCATTTCATGAACAGGAACAAATCTTTTTGAAGGTGATAATATGAAAAATACACACCTGGCGCTGAGTATGCAGTAAATTGTTCCTCTGAGCCAGAGCTGGTGAAAGAAATTAACAGTTAGATTCTGTTCTGTTGATGTTGGAATTATTTAATTTTACATGACCTGCTGTGGATTGTTAAACTTGGACACCTGCCAGACCCTCAATCCTCTTTTTCACTCTTGCTCTGCAACAGTTCAAGAGGGAAAATAGAAGATGGAAAACTCATGGGTTGAGATAAAGATGGGGAGATCCAGTTACTGTCATGGAGAAAACAGACTCAAATTTCAAAATATTAATATAATTTATTGCTGTTTGAATATAGAGTAGGATGGTGAGGAACAAGCACAAAACTAGAGAACTGTCCTTCCACCCTTCTTCATCACAGCTCAAAATTCACTCTTTCATTCCCAGCTTCTCCACCTCCTCCCCAACATGGTGCAGGGTGACATTGAATAGGCGTTGCAGTCAGTCCATAAAAAGGTTTCTCTTCCACCCCTTCCTCTTCACTCTGTCTTCCCTGCTAGAGTGTGGACCCCATCTGAGGTCTGCAGTCCTTCAGGATCAGATGTCTCCAATATGGGCGCTCCTCAGACTGCAAGTTCTTCAAGATACAGCCACCCCACCCAGTGTAACAAGTGATAATATTGCAAAAAACAGAGACACAGCAGAAAGAAATATAAACCCAAACACAAATAAACCTGATGCTGAGTACAGTAATTTTTCAATCAGCAATTGCCAAAGCGCTTGAGGAAGATTTGCAGTACAATTATTGCCCCTTTGTAACCAGCCCACATACCAGATCTAAATGAATTTGTTATTGACAAGAATTGAACTCAAAGAATTACCAAAATGAAGTACTAGCAATAATCTAATTCATACTTATTTGACTCAAAGAATTTGAAATATTTATTCTTAACTTCAGTGCTAAAGAAAGAACATCTGTATCATCTACACTGCCCAGAGAGTTGCCCTAGAGATAAATTGACTTGTGTCTTATAATGAAATATCAAGATTTTGTGTGAGATCAAGCTTTTATTACACTTCCTACTTCATGCAATCCTTGCACTTGACACAGGATATAATCCTTATCAGTGTCTTTTCCAGTTTGGGATTGCTGAAAATCACAATAAGGGAATGAACACCTGGAAAAGCGTACAGAAATATTAAACTAAGAAGTGCCACATATTTTTCTTCCTTTGTTGAAGGAATTAGTGACAGAATCAAAAATATAAAGTTAATACTATACATTATAAAAAAGGAGAGAATAGATTTCATGGCTTTGATGTGGGCATCCATGCTGAGGCTGTTCATGGAGTTTTTCTGCATCTTGCATTTGTGTCTCCAGAGAGAAAAGAGAAGGAGAAGGGCAGAAGAGATGACTACTGTGAAAGATGTGACAAATCCCAAGCCATAGATAAAATATATCTGGAAAAAATTTTCACCCATTTTGTCACTAACTTTTGAAAAATTTCCTTGCCCAGTGGAATTGTGGTTGATACTGAGCTCTGTAACAGCGATATCATAGGCAATGATGCCGATAGCCAAGGCGGAAAGCAAAGATGCCAACAAAAGCCAAGGCACAATCCTGTCTGTTTTTAATTTCAGGTAGATGAAGAACCTGTTCCTGAAAGTGGCAATTTTTATACAATAAAAAACACAAAGACAGGCAGAAACCCACAAGTTGGAACAATTAGAAAAGCTTTGAAAAAGTACAATTAGTTGAAATGTGGGTTGAACAAAAAGGAAATTTGGATAAGTTGTTGAAAGGGAGCAATATACCCATGAGAAGCACAAATACCAAAACCTGGAGCATCCCAGCAGCAGCAAGATCTTCTCATTAGAGTTCAGGGTTTTCTTTTTGACCCAGCCAATGCAAAGCACACAAACGAGGAAGGCATTGATCCACATGCCAGGAAATGCCTCCAGGGTGATGATGGCCAAAGCCATGGCCCCATATGAAGTAACCTTGGGTTGCCGTGAAGGGTGACAAGCTTCCATGGTGTGAGCTGGTGATCAGAGCTGTGCTGGCCAAGGGGGCTGTGGCAGCAGAGCCTGAGGCAGGTCAGTGGCTGCTCTTGGTGGAGTGTCAGGGATGGCAACAGGAGCTTTATAGAGCTGCTGCTGCTGCTGCTGCTGGGGGGGTTTTGGTGCCGCTGCTGTGGGCACAGGGCAGGTGCAGGGATGTAAATGTGCTGGGTATCCCCTTACCCGGGGCCACTCTTGACTATTTGAATGTTGGTTTGGGGGGGCTGTGCTGGGTGTCACAAAGAGCGGAGATGTTTTTCTGTGGTGGAGAGTGTTTTGATTTTGAGACTGATCCCTGTTTGATGTGAAAGACAGAGCTTTTCTCTTGCCCCCTGTCATTGAGGTGGCATAGAATAACCCCTGAGTGCTGGCCCTGCCCTTTCCTGACTGCTGTATCTTCTGAACTGAACCCTCTCCTGAACACGTGTATCATCTACCTGGAGATGATAAAAAAATTAACAAAAAAACATTACCCTGGCAAAAATTAACCCTGTCTTGGTCAGAACCAGGATAAAATATTACAATAACAGGATCACACTGTGACTGTGGCTTGGAATCAGCTCAGCATGAGGAATGTGGTACCTTAAAAAACTAAAGGTGTATATAAATCAGAATCTCCAGTGCTGAGTTTTCAGATCAAGGAAATAGGGATCAGGTGCTTGAAAGACAGGAGTCTGCTTTTTGTTCAAATCCATGCCCTCTGGCACCACTGAGGAATGGGAAGGATTCTGCAAGGTATTGTATCTACCAGCTTATGTGCATTTTCTGTGTGTCCTTGTGCATCTCAAAATGCATCAGACTGCTAATTTTATGCATATGGAAGGACACACAGCTCTATTAGGATCTGAGGGACATGACACACAGCCCATATTGCTTCCATCTGAGTTTGGTTTAGGCTGAAAATCTTCCCTCTCCAGAATACTTCATTTTATAGGAAATCCAAGAGTATTACCCTTAGTTAGCTAACTGGTTAGGCTGTTAGTTGTTCAGTTTCTTCTGAGAAAATCTATTCCATCCATAACTGGCCTTCTATGTGCAGATGGCCATAATTGTTTCAGAATCCTGAAAGCAAAATGAAATCTCTTCAGGGCAGGTATCATGAACTTGTTATGGAAATATAAATTCAAATCCAAAAGCCTCCTAGCCCCAGAAGGTGGTTTAGCATGTTATCAAGTGGCTTTAATTATTTGTTTGCTTGTTTCTCGGCAATTACTGTTTAAGGAGAGTTGGTAGTTGGGTGAGGCAGCCTGCTAGTATGTATGGTCTTTGGAAAAAGTCATACTGCAGTGATTGAGAGGTTGCTCTGCCCTAAATGTTGGAATCTCTCAGTTCAGAAGCAGGGAGGAAGGTTTTTGCAGGTGAGATGAGCAATGCACACCTGGCACTGGGTGTGAGGTAAAATAACCCTCTGAGTGTGAGCTGGTAAAATAAATGACCAGTTCAGGTTCTGCTCTGTTCATGCTGGTGTGAAGGAAACTTTCCTGTCTCACCACCCAGGAGGCCTCTGACAGTCACGCCCCAGCACCAGAGACTGTCACTGCAGGCACCAAAGCCCCTTCACCGTGGGCAGCTGCTCCACTCCGCTCCCTGCACACACCACGCTCACAGCCAGACCAGGTTTCCTCTCCAGCTTGGCACTGGCTTTCCCATAGTGGAATCTCAGGCCTCTGGATCTTTCAAGCACTTTAGTCATGGCACAGTAGCACAGAGGCAGCTCAAGCTGGGTGCCTCTGAGGAGGTAAGCCAAACAATTGGATCCCTGGGATTTTGTGTCCTTCCTGTCTGTGCACATGATGACTGGGGTGTCCTGAGTGTCCAGTCAGCTGGCTGGTGCCACAGGTCCCTGTGCCCTTTGCTGTGCAAGGCCTGGCACCATGCTTGGGACTCCCAGCACTTCCCCACAACCTGCAGCTCCCTCCCATTGCAGCTGCTCCCTGAGCTGTCTGCCCTGAATGTGTTCCTGCCCACTGGAACTATTTCACATTTCACTCTCATGGGGAGCTGTCCTCGGGCAGCTCTCAGAGCCCCACTCAGTCACTCCTTGACTCTCACTCTGGAATAGGACAGGGCTGACAAATAAGGTGGAACTGCTCATGAGTCAAGACAAAGACAGGGGAATCACTCCGCAATTATTCTCACAGACAAAACAGACTTGAGACAGGGAAAATCAGTGCAATTTATTGCCAATTGAAAACAGAGTAGGATGATGTAGAACATGCACACAACTAGAATATTTGCTCTTCACTCCCCAGTAATCTCAGGCTCGATTTAACTCATTTAGACATTCTCTAGCACCTCCTCTCCTCAGGAGCACAGGAGGACAGGGAATGTTGTTGTCAGTTCATAAAACATTGTCTCCTTCATTTTTCTCCTGCTCCAGCATGGCTCTCTCTCATGGCCTGCAGTCCTTCAGGACTTCTCTTTTCCTAGAGGAGCCACAATGGTCGCTGATGAGATGAGCGATGTCTGGATTTGGGACCATTGGAGTGCCTGGAATTGGCTTTTCCCAGCATGGGACAACCTTGACCTCACCTGATTGAGACCCAACAGGCCCCAGCTGTAGCTCCTGGCCCAGGCACCCCGTACATCTGCTTGTGGGTCGCTGTGAGATGAAGCTGTGGCTTCATTCCACGCTGCCCCTTGCACAAAACCCACCTTCCTGGGGCTGTAAGTGAGCCAGAGTGCAGTGGGAAAAGCCAAGCTCATCTCCAGGTGAGAGCAGGCCAGGAGAGCAGTCCCACAGAGCAGGCAATCCTGTCCTTGCAGGCAGTGGGGCACAGAGGACACGCAGGGCTGGAGTGGGCAGGGGGCTCTGCAGCCCCTGAGCTCCCCGGGGCCGTTCCTGCCTCGCTCTTTGTGGCTCAGTGACCACCTCTGGGGAGTGACAGGGCTCAGCGTGTTCACACTGAGCTGTCAGCCACTGCCAGGCACTCATACAGCCCATAATATGTGCCACAGCACAGGGCCACAGCAGAAGGAAAGGTAAACCAAAATTGAGATTAAGCTGTTGTTTCATTCAGTCTATTCAATGAGTGAAAATCATAATTTTTGAGGCAGGTTTGCAGCATGATTATTGTCCTTTTGCATCTACCAACTGTACACATTCTAAACAACTTTGCTACGTAAAATAATTTGATTCCAAGAGCTGTTTTAATTAAATTCAAATATAAATTCATTTGTGTCCTACTCATATTAGTTTAAAGAGTTTGAATTGTATATTCTTACCATCTATGCTGAACTTCTCTACAATCTATTCTGCCTGGGATTTGCAATGAACATTAATTCAAATTGTTTTCTCTAAAGATATTTTGCATGAGCTCCAGCATTTGTTACAGTTTCTACCTCATGCAAAACTTGCACTTCACACAAGAGAGAATCCTAAGAAGCGTCTTTTCCAGCTTGGGATTGCTGAGAATGAGAAAAAGGGAATGAACACCTGGAAAAGCATATTGAATTAATTGAGCAAGAACTAGCACGTGACTTTGGTACGCCATTGAATAAACTAGAGTCAAGATCAAAAACATGAAGTTGATGCTGTACATTATGAAGAAGGAGAGGACAGATTTCATGGCTCTGATGTGGGCATCCATGCTGAGGCTGTTCATGGAGTTTGTCTGCATCTTGCACTTGTGTCTCCAGAGAGAAAAGAGAAGGAAAACAGCAGAAATAATGACTACCATGAAGGAAGTGGTGAATAAAAATCCAATGAGAAAATAAAGAGGGAATAAAAGTTTCTCTCTTCCAATAGCTGTTTTCGAAAGGCTTTCTTGGCTGGTGAAATTGAGGTTTCTACAGACAGTTTTATCAATAGTGTTGTAGACAAAAATTCCAGTAATCAGGGAGAACATCACTGACCCCAACAGAAGCCATGGCACCATCATGTCAATTTTTCCTTTCAGGTGGCTGAAGAACCTGTTCCTGAAATTGGCAATTTTTATACAATAGAAACCACAAAGACAGGCAGAAACCAACAAGCTGGAACAATTAAAAAAGCTGTAAGAACCTTGAAGTAGTTGAAATATGGGATGGACCAGAAGGTAATAGGGAAAAATCTCTGTGACAAAGACATATATCCACGAGAAACACAAACACCAAAACCTGGAGAATCCCAGCAGTAGCAAGATCTTCTCATTAGAGTTCAAGGTTTTCTTTTTGACCCAGCCAATGCAAAGCACACAAATGATGAAAGCATTGATCCACATGCCAGGAAATGCCACCAGGGTGGTGATGGCCAAAGCCATAGGCCCGTATGAACTGACATTGGATTGCTGTGCAAAGGGAGAAGCTTCCATGGTGTGAGCTGGTGATCAGAGCTGTGCTGGCCAAGGGGGCTGTGGCAGCAGAGCCTGAGGCAGGTCAGTGGCTGCTCTTGGTGGAGTGTCAGGGATGGCAACAGGAGCTTTATAGAGCTGCTGCTGCTGCTGCTGGGGGGGTTTGGTGCCGCTGCTGTGGGCACAGGGCAGGTGCAGGGATGTAAATGTGCTGGGTATCCCCTTACCCGGGGCCACTCTTGACTATTTGAATGTTGGTTTGGGGAGGCTGTGCTGGGTGTCACAAAGAGCGGAGATGTTTTTCTGTGGTGCAGAGTGTTTTGATTTTGATACTGATCCCTGTTTGATCAGTGTCAGGCTTCAGGATCTGGGTTTTTCTTTCCCTTCATAACCTCCAATAAAGAATTCAGTTTTGGATGTGTTAATTCAAAACTATTCTTTATTTTGTTATTTTTTTAAATAATGGTGGGCAAAGCATTGGCTTGAGCGAATTTTAATTTCCTGATATTCCTGTTGTCTGCCTTATGCTTTGATGTGGGTTTCCTCTACGGTTTTGCTGATAGAAGAAAAACATAGTATAGGATAGGCAATTTCCTTCCTTCCTTCCTTCCTTCCTTCCTTCCTTCCTTCCTTCCTTCCTTCCTTCCTTCCTTCCTTCCGACACTTCCTTCCTTCCGACACTTCCTTCCTTCCGACACTTCCTTCCTTCCGACACTTCCTTCCGACACTTCCTTCCTTCCGACACTTCCTTCCTTCCTTCCTTCCTTCCGACACTTCCTTCCTTCCTTCCGACACTTCCTTCCTTCCTTCCGACACTTCCTTCCTTCCGACACTTCCTTCCTTCCTTCCGACACTTCCTTCCTTCCGACACTTCCTTCCTTCCGACACTTCCTTCCTTCCTTCCGACACTTCCTTCCTTCCTTCCGACACTTCCTTCCTTCCTTCCTTCCTTCCTTCCTTCCTTCCTTCCTTCCTTCCTTCCTTCCTTCCGACACTTCCTTCCTTCCTTCCTTCCCTCCTTCCTTCCGACACTTCCCTCCTTCCGACACTTCCTTCCTTCCGACACTTCCTTCCGACACTTCCTTCCGACACTTCCTTCCTTCCTTCCGACACTTCCTTCCTTCCTTCCGACACTTCCTTCCTTCCTTCCTTCCTTCCTTCCTTCCTTCCTTCCTTCCTTCCTTCCGACACTTCCTTCCGACACTTCCTTCCGACACTTCCTTCCTTCCGACACTTCCTTCCTTCCGACACTTCCTTCCGACACTTCCTTCCTTCCTTCCTTCCTTCCTTGCTTCCTTCCTTCCTTCCTTCCTTCCTTCCTTCCTTCCGACACTTCCTTCCTTCCGACACTTCCTTCCGACACTTCCTTCCTTCCTTCCGACACTTCCTTCCGACGCTTCCTTCCGACACTTCCTTCCTTCCTTCCTTCCTTCCTTCCTTCCTTCCTTCCTTCCTTCCTTCCTTCCTTCCTTCCGACACTTCCTTCCTTCCGACACTTCCTTCCTTCCTTCCTTCCTTCCTTCCTTCCTTCCTTCCTTCCGACACTTCCTTCCGACACTTCCTTCCTTCCGACACTTCCTTCCGACACTTCCTTCCTTCCTTCCTTCCTTCCTTCCTTCCTTCCTTCCTTCCTTCCTTCCTTCCTTCCTTCCTTCCTTCCTTCCTTCCTTCCGATACTTCCTTCCTTCCTTCCTTCCTTCCGACACTTCCTTCCGACACTTCCTTCCTTCCTTCCGACACTTCCTTTCCACACTTCCTTCTGACACTTCCTTCCTTCCGACACTTCCTTCCTTCCTTCCGACACTTCCTTCCGACACTTCCTTCTTCCGACACTTCCTTCCTTCCTTCCTTCCTGGAGGTGTAGGGAAGTTGTTTCTATTACAAGAGGATTGTGAATATGTATTGTCTATGATGGGACTATTCTTTATTTTGTTATTTTTTTATATTGATAGTGGGCAGAGCATTGCCTTGAGGGAATTTTAATTTCCTAATATTCATGGTGTCTGCCTTATGCTTTCATTTTTGTTTCTTCTATGGTTTTGCTGATAGAAGAAAAACATAGTATAGGATAGGGAATTCCCTTCCCTTCCCTTCCCTTCCCTTCCCTTCCCTTCCCTTCCCTTCCCTTCCCTTCCCTTCCCTTCCCTTCCCTTCCCTTCCCTTCCCTTCCCTTCCCTTCCCTTCCCTTCCCTTCCCTTCCCTTCCCTTCCCTTCCCTTCCCTTCCCTTCCCTTCCTTCTTTCTTCTTCCCATATGTCCGGGAGGTGTATGGAAGTTATTTCTATTAAAACAGGAATGTGAATATGAACTGACTGTGCTGGGACTGATCTTGTGCAGGGATATTAAATGAAAATTTTAATTAGGTAAATTAAATTGCAACACAATACCATGGTTGGGACCTGGCCTCAACTCCTTGTGGGGAATATTTCACCTTAGAAAAATAATGCTATAAAATCAGTGTCTCCAATGCTGAATTTTCAAGCATAAAGATACGGATCAGGTGCTTGACATGCAGGTGTTTTCTGCTGGTTCAAATCCACCCCCTCCAGTATATTTTGAGAAGAGGAAGGGTTATCCAACACTTTGTATCTCCCACCCATGAGCATATTTTGGATGCCCTTGTGCATCTCAAATGGCACAAGACTCCTGTTTTTGTGCGTCTGGATGGACACACAGCTGTATTGGCATCTGAGTCACGTCATACAAATATTGAATTGGTACCATCTGTGCTTGTTCAGGCAGAGCTGCTTTCCTCTCCAGAATGAGTTTCTTTCTCCCTTTATGACATGGGGAATCCCAGATGATTAGCCTTAGTTAGCTGGCTAGTTAGGTGAATCATTGCCTAAATTCTGGCCCATTCCATTACTGCTGTGTATCAACTTCAATGCATAATGTTATGTTTATGTCCTTAACAACTGGAGAAGAATGCTCTGAGAAACAGTTCCCATGGAGAAAAATTTTCCATTGCCCCTATCCCAGATGACAGCCTGGGAAATAAGATTTTTTTTGTTGTGGAATCCCTGTATGACTTGCCTTAGATAAAGCCTGCTTTTTCCAGATCTCCAGGCTGCCTATGTACCATTTTCAATGGAGTTATGGCTGTGTTACTGCTGGCCAGCCCGAGCAGTGCAGCTCTGCCCCAGCTGATATTCCTAATGTGCCCTGGTGATAACACAGATGCTGAGGAGTGACAGACTGAACTGCTATCAGTGAATCTGGCTGAGATCTCCATCCAGATAATGAGGCCAGGAAATCCTAATCTCAAGCTCCTGCATGCTGGTCTCCTGCACCCTTCTTGCCTTATCTCTTCTTAACAGTCCCAGCTCACTACAAGCAGGGAGGAAATGCAGAAATTTTGCAAGTAAAATAATTCAGAGCATCCTCCCTTCTTGTTTTCACCTAATTTTGGCACTGTTTTAAATTCACAAAAAAAAAAAAAAAGTATAGTAACCTGACATGGTGCAGCAGTGCATCTGAGTCAAACCTCTGACTTTGCTCCATGCCCTCCACCAGCACAGCATTGCACTGATGGGACAGAGCTGCTGTATTAAAGAAAAAGGATTTTTCCTGATATTGGATGGTGTTGTGGAGAGAGCTCCATAAACCATGAGTGCCTACAAAATCAGAGCCCTGCAGGAGAAGGAAAGGGTTGGTCTTCTCCTTGGCAAGATTTACACTTGGAATGTCCATGTCTGGATGCAGGCAGTGCTGGGGCCCAGGGGCTCCCTGTGAGGGGAGGTTGGGGCTGCACCATGCTGGACACACTGTGGTCTTTCTCAATTGTGGGTGGCATCAGGGTTTTGACCTGACTGAGACACAAGCCCTGAGCCCCCAGATGGGCCCCCTGTGAGTGCAGCTGTGTCTGTGCTGTACAGGTGGAGAGCAGGAACTGCCACAGAGGAAACCCCCTTAGACCAGAGAGATGAAGACTGGGAACTCAAAAAAGAAGAACTTGAGAGAAACCTGCCATGTTTTCTGGAGATCTGTACCACCTCTTCTCAAAAGAATACTGGAACTAAAACAGGGAAGCAGTAGTGTGTTGTGTCTCTGGTAGCCTCTCTGTTTTTTTGGTAGTGGGGTTGTGGTGCTGCTTCCCCCTCCCCTTTCCAGGCTGTGAGCTGAGAAATGCTCCTTAGGCCTCGGCCTTGATGAGCAGCACCTGGGCCCAGGTCCTCTTGAGCTTATCAGAGCTACTGTCTGCTCCCAGGAACTGCTGCTGCCTAATGAGATCCTGGGCTTTTTTTATGAACAGCCTAAGAAATCAGTGTTTTTGCCTGAATAGCAGAACATCCCGGTTCTCACACTTTCAAAGAAGCAGTGTTAAACTTGTTCTGCAATAGGCCAATGGGAGAATAGAAGGTCTTACTGTCATGTAGAAAACAGACTTGAGTTGAGAAAAATGAATTTATTTTATTGGCTATTGATAATAGAGTAGCATAATGAGCAACAAACATAAAACTAGAACCCTTTGCCTTCCCCTTCATCTGCACAAATCAAAATTCACTCTTACATTCTTGGCTTCTCCACATTTTCTGCCACAATGGTGTGGGGACAGGGAATGGGGGCTGCAGTCAGTCCATAAAAAGTTTTCCATTCCTTCCTCCTCACTTTCTTCCATGCTCAAGTGTGAATCCCATCCGTGGGCTGCAGTCCTTCAGGATCAGGCAGCTCTGACATGGAGTCACCGTAGGCTGCAGTCTTTCAAGTTGCACCCTCCCTACCCAGTGTTAGAAGTGATAATATTGCAAAAAACAGAGACACACCAGAAAGACATAGAAACCCAAACACAAATAAACCTGATGCTGAGTACAGTCATTTTTCAATCAGCAAATGCCAAAGTGTTTGAGGAAGGTTTTCAGTAATCTTATTGACCTTTTGCATCCAGGCCATGTACCAGATCTAGATGAATTTGTTATTGACAAGAATTGAACTCAGAGATGTTCCAGCCAGGGGGAGGAGCCAAGCATTCCTACCTGGATATACTCTGACATTTGGAACACCAGAGGCAGCCTTTTCCCACTGGATTCCCAGAGGAAGACAAGGCCCATCTACATCACCACTGCACCTTCAGAAGAAAACTACACCCTTCTACAGGATCACTGCTTCAACAGACCCACACCTGTCACTGCAGGAGGGCTGCAGCCACCATTCCACCAGGCTGCTACCAACACCCAGCCCCACAAGGTGTCAGGTCATGTTCTGACTCGGGGAGTAGGTTTTCTTGTACCTTCCATTTATATTTTTAATTTTCCTTGTAAAGAACTGCTATTCCGATTCCCCTATCTTTTCCTGAGAGCCCCTTAATTTCAAAATCATAATAAGTTGGAGAGAGAGGATTTACATTTTCCATTTCAAGAGAGGCTCATGCATTCCTTAGCAGATACCAGACTTTTCAAACCAAGATAGTGATTATGGCCACAGTTGTGGCCCTGTATGCAGTGACATTGGATTGCTGTGGAGGGTGACAAGCTTCCATGGTGTGAGCTGGTGATCAGAGCTGTGCTGGCCAAGGGGGCTGTGGCAGCAGAGCCTGAGGCAGGTCAGTGGCTGCTCTTGGTGGAGTGTCAGGGATGGCAACAGGAGCTTTATAGAGCTGCTGCTGCTGCTGCTGCTGGGGGGGTTTTGGTGCCGCTGCTGTGGGCACAGGGCAGGTGCAGGGATGTAAATGTGCTGGGTATCCCCTTACCCGGGGCCACTCTTGACTATTTGAATGTTGGTTTGGGGGGGCTGTGCTGGGTGTCACAAAGAGCGGAGATGTTTTTCTGTGGTGGAGAGTGTTTTGATTTTGAGACTGATCCCTGTTTGATGTGAAAGACAGAGCTTTTCTCTTGCCCCCTGTCATTGAGGTGGCATAGAATAACCCCTGAGTGCTGGCCCTGCCCTTTCCTGACTGCTGTATCTTCTGAACTGAACCCTCTCCTGAACACGTGTATCATCTACCTGGAGATGATAAAAAAATTAACAAAAAAACATTACCCTGGCAAAAATTAACCCTGTCTTGGTCAGAACCAGGATAAAATATTACAATAACAGGATCACACTGTGACTGTGGCTTGGAATCAGCTCAGCATGAGGAATGTGGTACCTTAAAAAACTAAAGGTGTATATAAATCAGAATCTCCAGTGCTGAGTTTTCAGATCAAGGAAATAGGGATCAGGTGCTTGAAAGACAGGAGTCTGCTTTTTGTTCAAATCCATGCCCTCTGGCACCACTGAGGAATGGGAAGGATTCTGCAAGGTATTGTATCTACCAGCTTATGTGCATTTTCTGTGTGTCCTTGTGCATCTCAAAATGCATCAGACTGCTAATTTTATGCATATGGAAGGACACACAGCTCTATTAGGATCTGAGGGACATGACACACAGCCCATATTGCTTCCATCTGAGTTTGGTTTAGGCTGAAAATCTTCCCTCTCCAGAATACTTCATTTTATAGGAAATCCAAGAGTATTACCCTTAGTTAGCTAACTGGTTAGGCTGTTAGTTGTTCAGTTTCTTCTGAGAAAATCTATTCCATCCATAACTGGCCTTCTATGTGCAGATGGCCATAATTGTTTCAGAATCCTGAAAGCAAAATGAAATCTCTTCAGGGCAGGTATCATGAACTTGTTATGGAAATATAAATTCAAATCCAAAAGCCTCCTAGCCCCAGAAGGTGGTTTAGCATGTTATCAAGTGGCTTTAATTATTTGTTTGCTTGTTTCTCGGCAATTACTGTTTAAGGAGAGTTGGTAGTTGGGTGAGGCAGCCTGCTAGTATGTATGGTCTTTGGAAAAAGTCATACTGCAGTGATTGAGAGGTTGCTCTGCCCTAAATGTTGGAATCTCTCAGTTCAGAAGCAGGGAGGAAGGTTTTTGCAGGTGAGATGAGCAATGCACACCTGGCACTGGGTGTGAGGTAAAATAACCCTCTGAGTGTGAGCTGGTAAAATAAATGACCAGTTCAGGTTCTGCTCTGTTCATGCTGGTGTGAAGGAAACTTTCCTGTCTCACCACCCAGGAGGCCTCTGACAGTCACGCCCCAGCACCAGAGACTGTCACTGCAGGCACCAAAGCCCCTTCACCGTGGGCAGCTGCTCCACTCCGCTCCCTGCACACACCACGCTCACAGCCAGACCAGGTTTCCTCTCCAGCTTGGCACTGGCTTTCCCATAGTGGAATCTCAGGCCTCTGGATCTTTCAAGCACTTTAGTCATGGCACAGTAGCACAGAGGCAGCTCAAGCTGGGTGCCTCTGAGGAGGTAAGCCAAACAATTGGATCCCTGGGATTTTGTGTCCTTCCTGTCTGTGCACATGATGACTGGGGTGTCCTGAGTGTCCAGTCAGCTGGCTGGTGCCACAGGTCCCTGTGCCCTTTGCTGTGCAAGGCCTGGCACCATGCTTGGGACTCCCAGCACTTCCCCACAACCTGCAGCTCCCTCCCATTGCAGCTGCTCCCTGAGCTGTCTGCCCTGAATGTGTTCCTGCCCACTGGAACTATTTCACATTTCACTCTCATGGGGAGCTGTCCTCGGGCAGCTCTCAGAGCCCCACTCAGTCACTCCTTGACTCTCACTCTGGAATAGGACAGGGCTGACAAATAAGGTGGAACTGCTCATGAGTCAAGACAAAGACAGGGGAATCACTCCGCAATTATTCTCACAGACAAAACAGACTTGAGACAGGGAAAATCAGTGCAATTTATTGCCAATTGAAAACAGAGTAGGATGATGTAGAACATGCACACCACTAGAATATGTGCTCTTCATTCCCCAATAATCTTAGGCTTGATTTAAGTCATTCAGACATTCTCTAGCACCTCCTCTCCTCAGGAGCACAGGAGGACAGGGAATGTTGTTGTCAGTTCATAAAACATTGTCTCCTTCATTTTTCTCCTGCTCCAGCATGGCTCTCTCTCATGGCCTGCAGTCCTTCAGGACTCCTCTTTTCCCAGAGCAGCCACAATGGTCGCTGATGAGATGAGCGATGTCTGGATTTGGGACCATTGGAGTGCCTGGAATTGGCTTTTCTGAGCTTGGGACAGCCATGACCTCCTCTGGTTGAGACTTTACAGGCCCCAGCTGTAGCTCCTGGCCCAGGCACCCCGTACATCTGCTTGTGGGTCACTGTGAGATGAAGCTGTGGCTTCATTCCACGCTGCCGCTTGCACAAAACCCACCTTCCTGGGGCTGTAAGTGAGCCAGAGTGCAGTGGGAAAAGCCAAGCTCATCTCCAGGTGAGAGCAGGCCAGGAGAGCAGTCCCACAGAGCAGGCAATCCTGTCCTTGCAGGCAGTGGGGCACAGAGGACACGCAGGGCTGGAGTGGGCAGGGGGCTCTGCAGCCCCTGAGCTCCCCGGGGCCGTTCCTGCCTCGCTCTTTGTGGCTCAGTGACCACCTCTGGGGAGTGACAGGGCTCAGCGTGTTCACACTGAGCTGTCAGCCACTGCCAGGCACTCATACAGCCCATAATATGTGCCACAGCACAGGGCCACAGCAGAAGGAAAGGTAAACCAAAATTGAGAGAAACCTCTTCATTGCAGCCATTTCATTCTGTGAATACCAAAACATTTGTGGCTGGTTGGCAGGATTGTTATTCCATTTTTTGCATCCAGTTTGTGTTCCAGTCTTGCACATTTTACGGTTCTATTTAGAGTGTAGAAATTTGGCAGAAAATAAAGCCCTTGCTGGTCCTCAGTGATCCAAAGGCATGGGTGCATCTCAGTTGCATTTCTGATTCTGGCAAATTCAACATGTAAGTCCTGTAATGTTCAATAAGAACTTTCAGAGTCATAGAATCAGAACTCATGCATTTTTTTGTAGAAATAGAAATTTGGAATTGCCACTAATAAATGCAGTCACTGTACTTGCTCTAAATATATTTATGAAAAAAGAAGCAAATAAGGAAGAGCAATTCGTAATTCATTATGCTCAACTTCACCACCAGGTGAGCCTATGAACAGAATTTCACCAGGGTTAAATCTGACACAGTCAAAAGAGCAAATCTTAACCAAGGGCTGTTCCCTGCTTTGGGGAGGAGAGCAAAGCAATCCTGCTGTCCTGTCTGCACAGTGGGGTCATATTCCCATCCTCTGCCAGGCAGGATTTGAAATGCCAAATCGATCCTTTTGGGAGAAATGCAGGTGAGGCTGCAGTCAAAACACCTCCTTGCTGCCATGGTGAATGGGGGTGGGCAGCCAGCTGCTGTGGAGATGAGGGATAGCCAGGGTTGGGATTGCAAAGGCTGTGAGTCTTGGGCAGGGGCTGAACACTCAATTAGCATCACTCCCTGTTCCACTGGGCCCAGGCAGAGGTGAAGGGGCTCTGCCTGATGATCCATCACCCCACCAGCAGACTCTCATGCCCGCATTGATATCTTCACCACACAATGGCATAGGCATTATTCCTACCAACAGGGCTAAATTACTTTGTTAAAATACATATCTCAAAGATTCAGCTAAATCTACATATGAGAATAATGTATTTAGCTCACAATATTTTAGCTCAAAAGAAAAAAATTAAGTTTTCCTAACTTGGGTGTTGAAGCGTGAACATCAGTATCATCTACACTGCCTGGAGAGTTGCATCAGAAATTAAATTACTTGTTTTCTACAGTAAAAGATGAACATTTTGCATGGGGTCTAGCTATTATCACAGCTCCTACTTGATGAAAAACTCACACTTCACACAGGAGAGAGTCTTCAGCATTGCTTTTTCCAGCGTGGGATTGCTGAAAATTAGAATAAGGGAATGAACACCTGGGAAACCACACAGATAAATGGATATAAGAAGTGTCATGGTAGTTTCATCCTTCATGGTATAAATTATTGTCAAGATCAAACATACAAAATTGATGCTGTACATCACTAAAAAGGAGAGAACAGATTTCATGGCTCTGATGTGGGCATCCATGCTGAGGTCCTTTATGGAGTTTGTCTGCATCGTGCGCTTGTGTCTCCAGAGAGAAAAGAGAAGGAAAACAGCAGAAAAGAAGACTGCCAGGAATGAGGCAGCATATCCAAAGCCAGTGAGAAAAAAAGATGAGAAAAAATGTTTATCCATTTTGATTCTTGCTTCCCAAAAGTTTTCTTGGCAGGTCAAAGTCAGGTTGCTACTCTGCGCAGTTTCCATGAGGTCATAGACAACAATGCCCATAGCCAAGGCTACAATCTCTGACCCCAACAAGAGCCAGGGCACCATCCTGTCAACCTTTACTTCCAGGTAGATGAAGAAGCTGTTCCTGAAATTGGCAATTTTTATGCAGTAGAAACCACAAAGACAGGCTGAGACCCACAAGTTTGAATAATTAGAAAAGGTTTGAAAAATTGCAAGTAGTTGAAGTATAGTGGGAGCATAAAGATAGTTGGGATAAATTTTTGAAAGGAAGTGGGATACCCATGAGAAGCACAAATAGGATATCCTGGAGCATCCCAGCAGCAGCAAGATCTTCTCATTAGAGTTCAAGGTTTTCTTTTGGACCCAGGCAATGCAAAGCAGACAAACGATGAAAGCATTGATCCACATGCCTGCAAATGCCTCCAGGGTGATGATGGCCACAGCTGTGGCTCCATGTGCAGTGACATTGAATTGCTGTGGAGGGTGGCAAGCTTCCATGGTGTGAGCTGGTGATCAGAGCTGTGCTGGCCAAGGGGGCTGTGGCAGCAGAGGCTGAGGCAGGTCAGTGGCTGCTCTTGGTGGAGTGTCAGGGATGGCAACAGGAGCTTTATAGAGCTGCTGCTGCTGCTGCCGCTGCTGGGGGGGTTTGGTGTCGCTGCTGTGGGCACAGGGCAGGTGCAGGGATGTAAATGTGCTGGGTATCCCCTTACCCGGGGCCACTCTTGACTATTTGAATGTTGGTTTGGGGGGGCTGTGCTGGGTGTCACAAACAGCGGAGATGTTTTTCTGTGGTGGGGAGTGTTGTGATGTTCAGGCTTTTCCCTGTTTGATCAGTGTCAGGCTTCAGCATCTGGATTCTTCTGTCCCTTTTTCACCAATGATGATCTCTCAGAGTGGGGTTTGCACTGAGCAAAGCACATCCAGGGCAGTGAGATGAGTAATTAAGTCAGGGAATCATATTCTGAAAAACATTCATATTGACCTACTCTACCCTTTGTGTCTTTTCTCTTCCTACTAGTCTGACCTCAGTACAGGCCAAGGGAATCTGTAGATATTTTCTACGTAAAGTAGTTCAGGGCATAATCTTTGCTGCCATCTGATTTTAGACACTATTTTAAGTTTTGAATTATACAGGACTAAAAACAAATAGTACATTCCTTTTTAAATCAAATGTATCTGTCCTGTTTTACTGGCCCTGAGCTCCAAGCTGACAACATCTCAGATTACATTATAACACACAATAAAATTTTCCAGTGGTACCTGAACAATGCCCTGAATGTCCAAAAGCCTGCTTGTTTGTCTCAGCATTAACAGTTTACCTAATGAAATATTATCTTTATGTGACCTTTGCCAAAATTACTCCAGTCAGGGAATTTTGCTAACCATCTTCCACTCTTTTGTTCAGGAAGATATGTTTATATATGCTTCTATTTTTAATGTACACTTATTATTTTTTTCTATCTAGAATTACAGGTATTTATAATACTTTTAAAGCAGAGCAACTGCTGTCGTTTTCCTCTGCTGTGTATTTCAGATCTGAATGCTGGATTTGTGAACCTGTAGGTATTTGACAAGTTGAGTCTTGTGTTGATTTCAAGCCCTGCAAAAGTAAATAGACTTACCTAAAAATTGGGAAGCTTCATGGGTAATTTTTTAATTAAAAATGTGCTTGGTGCCAGTTTGATATGACTGTTTTTCCAGCTCAGGAGACATTTGCTTTTGTAGGACATACATTGCAGTACATTTCTGTGTCTGAGTTTCTCTGTGTTACAGTGGAGTTAAAACCAATGGAAGCAGATTAAGAAAAGGTATTATCTGCATTTAGTGACACCAGGTAGTGATTGTGTCCAGGAATCCAGGGTGGATCTGCACTTAGGTGTGGGAATACTGATGCACAGCAATTTTGGGCACTTCATACAATGTGGAGTAAGAGACCAAAAGGCACCTGCTGTACTTCCCAGAGTGGAAGAGCAGCAGCTTTTCCCATCACCAAGTTTTCCCCAGAACTGCAGCCAATGGAATAATGTGCCTCCACTGCCCTCCAGAGAGGACAAAATGCAACTGGTGCTGGAGTCCCTCTGCTGTGGAGACAGGCTGAGAGCTGGGGCTGTTCAGCCTGGAGAAGAGAGAGCTCCAGGGAGACCTGAGAGCCTAGCACAGTGCCTAAAAGGCATCCTAGAGACCCCCTATATATATACCTAGGAAAGCAAACATATGTTCTCAGAATGACTTATCTTTAGACACCTGCTTTAGGTTCTTGAGTTATTTCAAAGTTAAGGGTACTAAAAACCAAGTGTTTCTCAGACAGCTCTGCATTTGAGTCATTTTTTTGCTTCCTTTCTCACATCCACTGCCAAACATGTAGAAATATTGCCTTGGTGCTGTGTTTTGACTCTCTTTGCTTGCCCGTGAAAACAGCCTTGACACGCTGTATCTTGAGACATGCTTATTTTGCTAGCAGTATGTCCTGTTCAGCTTAGGTGTCAGCAACAATCCTTCCTAAAAGAAAGTGTTAAAGAACATTTATTTATGTTACGTGAAGGATTAGTGCTCTGGGGCCCTTCTTCTCTAAACAAGAAAAGATCTCTGTACTTTTTCCTCTGCAATGTTGTCTCTTATGAATAGATTCCTACTTTGATTTGTTTAGAGAAAAATATGTTGCTTAGCTTAAAGGGCTGACTTCTTTCTAGCACAGGCCCATTTCCTACTCAAAACCCACTTAAGCTGCCTGCCTTGTGCTGCGGGTAGGAGTGTCATGGCACAAGCCCTTTTCTACCTGATTGCTGAACATAGCAGTGAACATCCTCACATCCATGACTTGTAATTTCAGATGTGAAATGGAGGAGCAGGATTCCATGCCTAAGCTAACGGCCCTCAGGCACTGCAGGGATTTTGGGGCCACGACTGTGGGCACAGGGCAGGTGCAGGGATGTAAATGTGCTGGGTATCCCCTTACCCAGGGCAGTGTCACTCTTGACTATTTGAATGTTGGTTTAGGGGGGCTGTGCTGGGTATCACAAACAGCGGAGATGGGTTTTTTTTGCAGTGGAGAGCGTTGTGATATTGAGACTGATCCCTGTTTGATCAGTGTCAGGCTTCAGGATCTTCTGTCCCTTTTTTGCCTATGATGATCATGCAGAGCCCTGGCTGTGCTCAGCAGGTCAGGGCACTCAGTGTCCTTTTCAGTCTGAGAGTCTGGGCACTGCAACATTGAGCTCAGATGCTGGAGAAGTGGAGTTCATTTTGATGCTTCACAGGCATTGAAATCCATGTTGGTTTTTCCAATGGCATTGCATTAAGCATAAACTGATGAGCCCCAAAGTGGGCCAGGTAATAGGAGCGAGAAATCAAAGCTGGATTTCTTTACAAGTTTAATTTGGGGCATAGGACGTAAAAGGGTAAAAATCGGGACAAGTCCCTGTGCCAGGATTCCCATCTCATCTGCTTGGGAAAGTGAAGCCTTTCAAAGATGGCACCATGCTGAGTTTCCCCACACTGCAGTGCCCTAAAGCTTCCAAATGAATTTAGACCCTGAAAGCTGTGAGACTTTTCCAAGAAAAATTGTGTCAAGCTCTGCCGGGCATGGACTGACCATGCAATTTCGGTTAGCACAAGACCCGTCCCATTTGGCCTTGAACATTTCCTTAGGAAGTAACATTTCCTTTTAGGAAGGGAAACGGAATCTTGCGAACCCGAAAAGAAAAGCTTACAAACACTTTGAAAAGGAGATATGATCAAATGAAATGCAATTGAAAAAAACCCAAAAAAATCTCGAAAATTGGGAGATTTAGTGTCTTCAAAAAATGGTCTGTGCGGAAGTAAACTGCAGTGCAAAGGACCAAAACATGCCAAAACTAAGCTCACAAATGTTGCAAAAGCAGGGGAAAATTCAAGGAGAAGACACAACTTGGAGGAGAAAATACAAGGGACACGGCATGGCTACTGAAAACAAAAAGAAATATCAAAAATCAATCTTTGCAAAAGTGAAAGCCATCAAAAGGCCTGGCTTGCCATTCAGTGCAGGGACATGGACCAAAGCTTTCTAAAATTGATTCATAAAGCTCCCAGGAAGAGAAAAGGACTTACAAATACTCTGAAATGGATGCATGATGCAAAGAAATGCGATGGACAGAAAATCAAAAAGAAAATTGGGAGTTTTAGTGACTACAAGAAAGTGGTCTGGGAGAAAATGAGGTGCAGTGCAAAGGACCAAAATATCTCAAAACTAACCTCTCAGATGTTGCAAAAGCAGATGAAAAAATCAATGAGGTAGGGATTTTTTAAATTGTATTTGAAAAGTTTCATAATTTATTGGCAAATTCTCATGGGCAACTCCTCACAGCACTGACTCCTTCTTCCTCACAGCACAGCCAACAAAAAACAGATCTGTTATCAGCCACCTAACCCGCTTTTTAGTAGCACTCATCCTTACTAGTCACAGCTGCTGCGTATCGAGGGCAGGCCTGTTCCTAATCTTTGGTAGTTAGTACAGCTGCAACTCCTCAGGGGCAAGATTACCTTCTGCAGCACTATCTTTATTTTCTTACATTCTATCCCCCCACAATTTCCCCTTTTCTTTAAATTATAAAGTTGTAGCATCTCTAGAAAGATATGTTTGAGTAAATTTTTATTATGAAGTATTCACATATCTCACTTAGTGTACAGATGTTCAGGCAACATGCCACAGTAAGGTCATACCTTTCTAAGTTCTGATTTAGTTTTGCTTTTCTCAGTCCAGAACATCACCCTAAGGCTTTTCATAAATTAATGTTGTGTTTACTATCTTTTGCCGGGCCCTTTGCAAAAGATAGTAAACCCAGTACAATCATCTTCTGCGTAATTTCCATTTGTCTTTGGAATGTGTCTGTGCGCTGATCTCGATTCATTACCCAAACTTACATTAGGTATCATCAGAAACCCGTACACTTACACTTCTAGAATATAGACAATATCAATAGCTGTACAACCTTATAAGACAACCCACAAGAATAAGTTAAAGGCTATATATTAGGGTAGTAACAAATCAACAGTTACATCATTTTATCAATAGCTATACAACTTGAACAACATCAATCCAATACCTGTTGACTGTACTTATGCTTACAGAATATAAACTTTTACACTTATGCCTAATCAAAGATCAAGAGTTGTAATTCACACACTAAATGCATGTGTTTTACCAGCAAAAAAATACACCATATTGAATGGTAGAGCTACTCTGTCCCCAGCTCCCACTGCTGCTTTAATAATTTGCTTCTTCCTTTTAGTTTTTTGTTGTATTAGTTGGTTACTGTAAGCCTCTCAGTTTTCCATGTAGATAAAACAATCTGTTCTTCACTTGATATATTATTTCACAGTGTCCCCAGTGGGTCACTGTACCCCAGATGTCAAAATCTGCCAGGTCAGGACCAGGCAGCATCCTCTGCTGCTCTCAGTGCTACGCTGGGCTCCATCTCCGGCTGCACCTCTCCCTAGAGCCCAATCCCGAATCACATTGAGTTACTGTGGAAATGGCCACTATACAGTTTTAGAGAGCTTCTCTTACATGTTGTCTGTGCAGCTCTGACTCTGCCTCTGAGAGCTCCATTTTGCTTTTGTTCCAGTGCTCATGTAGCAGTGACTTAGCAAACCTCCCCCTGTACTCCTCAGGGGCCATGCCATTGCTGAGGCACTGGCTGCTGCTGTGGCCATGCCATTTGCCACTTCTGTCACGCCACTCCTGTGTCCTGCTGCACACTCTGCCATTCAGAGGGAACGCAGCACTGCCCTGGGTCCCCTCTGGACTGCAGCCATACCTTGGAAGGGGGTGTGGGGCTCACTCCAACACACGAAATAAGCAAAGTGTGTAGTGTCCGCTCCTCATATCCAGCACTCTTCTTCTTAGGGGTGGTATCTCATACATTGTCCAGACTTCTAGGCTCCCAGGTCTGCTTGGCTATGACTCATCTAGGTTTTTAGGCTCTTAGTCTGTCTGCTTAGCTCCAAGGCTCCTGGTTTGCGTAGCTCCACCATCTTAGTGCTCTTAGGTCTGCAGTCATTTTCCTAAAACCCCTCAGGATGATGTCACTTAATATTTAATTCCTTTTTTCACAACCACCATGGGATAATGTCTTTACAGTTCTCTCTGCAGTCCTCTACCCGAATCAACACAGGATCACCAATTATTTTTATATTACTGCAAAAGTTCCATACTTTCTAGGCTAATTCTCATGGGCAGCTCCCCACAGCACAGATTCCTTCTCCCTCACAGAACAGCCAACAAAAAACAGATCTCCTCACATTCAGCTAAGCCACTCTGTTATAGCACTCATCCTTGCTAGTCGCAGCTGCAGCCTGGGCAGGCCTGTTAAGGGCAGGCCTGTTCTTAATCTTTGGTAGTTAGTACAGCTACAAATCCTCTGGGGTGAGATTACCTTCTGCACTATTTTTATTTTCTTACATTATATCCCCCCACAGGACACAACTTTGAGGGGAAGATATGAGGGACATGGCATGGATACTTGAAAAAAAAAAAATCTTCATCAAACTGACAGCCATCAAAAGGCATCGGATGCCATTGGATGTAGGGATGTGGAGCAAAGCTTGCCCAATTGATCCCCATGGAAATAGCAAGATTTCGTTTCCCTTCTTAAAATGACATAACATTTCAGAACCACAGCAACCATGGAGATCTCATCTAATGCTGTGGTGGAGGCAGGAGAAATGAAAGCCCAAGCAAGAGCTCTATGGCTACAGGAAATGAACCCCCAGCATTTTCTCTCTTCCAAACGCTGATAGTCATGTTTTCTGTGGGATAGAACAGCCAGCAGGATGTTACATGAATATTCATATCACATGCTCCTAATTGCATTGATTGGCCGCCATAAAGACTTGGAATGTGACCCAGAGCAGTTTTCCATTCTGTTCCAGCACTGGGCAGCCATTCCCCATTGAGTTCTGACACCTGTCATGTGTCAGCTTCTCCAGGCTGGGCACATCCTGCATCTGTCCCCATGGGCTGTGCAGGGTGGCTGTGCTGATGGACACCCTGTCCCCTGCAGTGCCAGCTGAGTGGGGCTGGTGCACAGGAGCGGTATTCTGTGCTGGCTGTCACATTCTCAGGGGTTTCATGGGGATGGAAGAATGAATCTGCAGTGTTGTTTTCTGGGACTTTGTGTGGTGTTTTGTGTGGTAACATGTGCAAGGTGCTGGATTTTGCCTGCTGAGTCTTGTGGGATGTGAGGAGGGATGGATGTTGCACTGGATGTAGGGAATGAGATTGATCCTCCAGGGTTTTCCTGTGAAAATAGACAGGATTATCAGATAAAATGATGAAGTGCAGGAGGAGCAGCCATGGGGAAGAGGGGTTTTGTGGCTGTTTCTGTCCTTTCAAGGCCTTTCCCTGGTGAGATGTGTCCACCAGAGATGCTTACAATCTGCCTCTGGACCTGAGCTGCTGGTAGAAGTGACCAATTCAGGTTCTGTTTTGTATTTGTTGGCACTATTTCATGTTTCACCTACTGTGATGGGTCGCTCTCAGGGAGCAGCCAGAACTCCACTGAGCTCTGCCTTCTCTCTCACCCACAGGAAGGGCAGGGATGAAAAAAACGGTGGGAACACTCAGGGTTCGTAATAACAGCAGGGAAGACACTCACCAGTTACTGTCATGGACAAAATGTATTTGACATCAGGAAAATTAATTTCATTCATTTAAATATAAAAAATAGAGTAAGATAATGAGGAAGAAATGGAAAACTTGATGCCACTCCCCCCACACACCTATCATCTGAGGCTCAACTTCCCTACTTCATCCCCAGCACCTCCCTAACAGCAGCACAGGGGCAAGTCGAATAGGGGCTGCAGTCAGCTCTTAACAAGTTGTCTCCTCCACTCCTGACTCCTCAAGCTGTTTCCCCAGTTGAAAACAAAGCCTGTTGTCTGGGTGTTTCACTGAGCCAGAGTGCAGTGGAAAAGCCAAGCTCATCTCCAGGTGAGAGCAGGCCAGGAGAGCAGTCCCACAGAGCAGGCAATCCTGTCCTTGCAGGCAGTGGGGCACAGAGGACACGCAGGGCTGGAGTGGGCACGGGGCTCTGCAGCCCCTGAGCTCCCCGGGGCCGTTCCTGCCTCGCTCTTTGTGGCTCAGTGACCACCTCTGGGGAGTGACAGGGCTCAGCGTGTTCACACTGAGCTGTCAGCCACTGCCAGGCACTCATACAGCCCATAATATGTGCCACAGCACAGGGCCACAGCAGAAGGAAAGGTAAACCAAAATTGAGAGAAACCTCTTCATTGCAGCCATTTCATTCTGTGAATACCAAAATATTTGTGGCTGGTTGGCAGGATTGTTATTCCATTTTTTACATCCAGTTTGTGTTCCAGTCTTGCACATTTTACGGTTCTATTTAGAGTGTAGAAATTTGGCAGAAAATAAAGCCCTTGCTGGTCCTCAGTGATCCAAAGGCATGGGTGCAGTTCAGTTGAATTTCTGATTCTGGCAAATTCAACATGTAAGTTCTGTAATGTTCAATAAGAACTTTCAGAGTCACAGAATCACAACTCATGCATTTTATTGTAGAAATACAAACTGGGAACTGCCACTAATAAATACACTCTAAACTAGCTCTAAATATATTAAGGAATAGAGAAGCAAATAAGGAAGAGCAATGGGTAATTCATTAAGCTCAACTTCACCACCAGGTGAGCCTATGAACAGAATTTCACCGGGGTACAATCTGACACAATCAAAAGAGCAAATCTTAACCAAGGGCTGTTCCCTGCTTTGGGGAGGAGAGCAAAGCAATCCTGCTGTCCTGTCTGCACAGTGGGGTCATTATTGAAGTGAAGGGGAGACGACCATCAGATTGATGCATCGAACTCCGATTTATTGATTGATCAGTCACTTTATATAAGAGTGTTAATTAACTTCATGCATATTACAAAATCCAAGCTCCTGATAGGCTAACAGAGAAAACTCTAACCACTCCTTTTGTTTTACAATACCTATAATTGTTTATTAAAAACAGAACCAGTGTTCCCACTGTGATATGAAAGGTTCCCAAAACTTCCATATCTGTTCCCAGGGTGCCATCTTTTCCCAGAGAGGATGTTTTGCTTGTTATAGGAAGACTGTCTGAGAACCTTATTGTTTATAAAGTGATGCATGAGAGAGCCTAATTGTTTATAGAAATCAAGCCTGGGAACTGCTTTTGGAGCTGCTTTACAACTACCTTTTACTTTTCTCTCAAAGGTATGCCTTCATGGCCTTTTTCTTTAAGCCATGCTTGAACTAAACTCTCCACAGGTCATATTCCCATCCTCTGCCAGGCAGGATTTGAAATGCCAAATCGATCCTTTTGGGAGAAATGCAGGTGAGGCTGCAGTCAAAACACCTCCTTGCTGCCATGGTGAATGGGGGTGGGCAGCCAGCTGCTGTGGAGATGAGGGATAGCCAGGGTTGGGATTGCAAAGGCTGTGAGTCTTGGGCAGGGGCTGAACACTCAATTAGCATCACTCCCTGTTCCACTGGGCCCAGGCAGAGGTGAAGGGGCTCTGCCTGATGATCCATCACCCCACCAGCAGACTCTCATGCCCGCATTGATATCTTCACCACACAATGGCATAGGCATTATTCCTACCAACAGGGCTAAATTACTTTGTTAATATAAAAATATTTTTCAAAGATTTAGCTAAATCTAAATATGATAATAACATATTTAGCTCATAATAATTTAGCTCAAAAGATACAAATAAAGTTTTAATAATTTGCATGTTGAAGAGTGAACATCAGTATCATCTACTCTGCCTGAAGACCTGCATCAGAAATTCAATTACTTGTTTTCTCCTATAACAGATCAACGATATGAATAGACTCCAGCTAATATCACAATTCCTACTTGATAAAACCCTCACACTTCACACAGGAGAGAATCCTCAACAGTGCTTTTTCCAGCTTGGGATTGCTGAAAATCAGAATAAGGGAATGAACACCTGGAAAAGCAAACAGATACATGTATATAAGGAGTTTAATGATATTTTCTTTCTTCGTGGCATAAATTATTTTCAAAATCAAACATACAAAGTTGATGCTGTACATCACTAAGAAGGAGAGGACAGATTTCATGGCTCTGATGTGGGCATCCATGCTGAGGTCCTTCATGGAGTTTGTCTGCATCGTGCGTTTGTGTCTCCGGAGAGAAAAGAGAAGGAAAACAGCAGAAAAGGTGACTACCAGGAATGAGGCAGCAAACACAAGGCCAGCAAGAAAATGAGAAGAGAAAAGATGTTTGTTCTTTCTGATAGTTACTTCCCAAAAATTTTCTTGACTGGTGGAAGTAATGTTGTTCATCTGCAGAGATTCACTGAGGACATAGGTAAAGATACTAATAGCCAAGGCTAAAATCTCTGAACCCAACAAGAGCCAGGGCACCATCCTGTCAACTTTTACTTTCAGGTAGATGAAGAAGCTGTTCCTGAAATTGGCAATTTTTACGCAGTAGAAACCACAAAGACAGGCTGAGACCCACAAGCTGGAATAGTTAAAAAAGGTTGCCAAAGATCTAATTAGTTGACGTATGGTTTGAACATGAAGGATATGGGGATAAATCATTGAAAGGAAGCGATATATCCATGTGAAGCACAAAGAGGAAATCCTGGAGCATCCCAGCAGCAGCAAGATCTTCTCATTAGAGTTCAAGGTTTTCTTTTTGACCCAGCCAATGCAAAGCACACAAACGATGAAAGCATTGATCCACATGCCCACAAACACCTCCAGGGTGATGATGGCCACAGTTGTGGGCCCGTATGAAGTGACATTGGATTGCTGTGGAAGGAGAGAAGCTTCCATGGTGTGAGCTGTGGAGCAGAGCTGTGCTGGCCAAGGGGGCTGTGGCAGCAGAGCCTGAGGCAGGTCAGTGGCTGCTCTTGGTGGAGTGTCAGGGATGGCAACAGGAGCTTTATAGAGCTGCTGCTGCTGCTGCTGGGGGGGTTTTGGTGCCGCTGCTGTGGGCACAGGGCAGGTGCAGGGATGTAAATGTGCTGGGTATCCCCTTACCCGGGGCCACTCTTGACTATTTGAATGTTGGTTTGGGGGGGCTGTGGCAGGTGTCACAAAGAGCGGAGATGTTTTTCTGTGGTGGAGAGTGTTTTGATTTTGATACTGATCCCTGTTTGATCAGTGTCAGGCTTCAGGATCTGGGTTTTTCTGTAGCTCATTTGCCTATGATGATCATGCAGAGCCCTGGCTGTGCTCAGCAGGTCAGGGCACTCAGTGTCCTTTTCAGTCTGAGAGTCTGGATGCTGGTACATTGAGTCCAGAAGCTGTAATACTGGAGTGTATTTTGATGCTTCACAGGCATTGAAGTCCATGTTTGTTTTTCCAATGGCATTGCTTTAAGTGTAAGTCAAGGACCCCATATTGGGGCAGGTGATAGGAGCCAAGAAAATAAATGGGGTACTTTTTACAAATGTAATTTGGAGCATGTGGAGGGAAAGGGTAAAAAACTGGGGTGATTCCCTGTGCCAGGGTTCCCATCTCATCTGTTTGGGAAAGTGAAGGCTTTCTAAGATGGCTCCATGCTGAGTTTCCCCCACACTGCAGTGCCCTAAAGCTTCCAAATGAATTTAGACTCTGAAAGCTGTGATGTTTTTCCCAGGCAAGTTGTGTTAAGCTCTGTGGGGCATGGACTCCCCATGCCTTTTGGGGTAATGCAGGACCTGTCCCATTTGGCCTTGCACATCAGGACCGCAGCAACCAAGGAGATCTCATCTAATGCTGTGGTGGAGGCAGGAGAAATGAAAGCCCAAGCAAGAGCTCTATGGCTACAGGAAATGAACCCCCAGCATTTTCTCTCTTCCAAACGCTGATAGTCATGTTTTCTGTGGGATAGAACAGCCAGCAGGATGTTACATGAATATTCATATCACATGCTCCTAATTGCATTGATTGGCCGCCATAAAGACTTGGAATGTGACCCAGAGCAGTTTTCCATTCTGTTCCAGCACTGGGCAGCCATTCCCCATTGAGTTCTGACACCTATCATGTGTCAGCTTCTCCAGGCTGGGCACATCCTGCATCTGTCCCCATGGGCTGTGCAGGGTGGCTGTGCTGATGGACACCCTGTCCCCTGCAGTGCCAGCTGAGTGGGGCTGGTGCACAATTGAGGGATTCTGTGCAGGCTGTCACATTCTCAGGGTTTTCATGGGGATAGTAGAATTGATCTGCAGCATGGTTCGCTGGAGCTCTGGTGTTTTCTGTGGTAACATGTGCAAGGTGCTGGATTTTGCCTGCTGAGTCTTGTGGCATGTGAGGGGTTGATGCTGCACTGGATGTAGGGAATGAGATTGATCTTCCAGGACTATTTTTGTGCAATCAACTGTGGCTTTCAGGTTAAAGCATGAAGTGCATGTGCAGCAGTAACTGGGGAAGTAGGGATGTGTGACTGTTTCTATCCTTTCAAGGCCTTTCACAGGAGAGATTTGTCCAGCACAACTGCTTACAATCTGTCTCTGGACCTGAGCTGCTGTTACAAGTGACCAAATCAGGTTCTGTTTTGTATCTGCTGGCAATATTTCATGTTTCACTTACTGTGATGTGTTGCGCTCAGGGAGCAGCCAGAACTCTATTGAGTATGGAGGAATGGCTATATGACAAAGGCCACGTCAGCTCTGGATAGCTGACCAAGAATTGGGAAAGTACCAGACCCAGCTAATCTGAGTCTCTGAGGGCTGCAAGGACACTGTGTCCTTGAGCATAGCTGTGGTGCGATAACAAGGTGCTGTAGTTGAGAGAGAGACATGAAAAAAAGAAGATGTAAGTTGTAAGGAGTGGGGAAGTAAGAGAGGAGCTGATATCTATAGTATAAGCAATGGAATACTTGGCTAACAGAATATGTATGAGCTTATTACTTATTGTGCATCAATATCTGATGCTCCCATCAATAAATGAAGCTTGCTGATCACTCATATTGAACATCCAAGTTCTCCCTCACCGCAACATAATGGCGCCTTGAACAGGGACTCTAATGAGGGGCTTGGACCTGCAAGCCACGGTCTGTGCAGTATCTGTGTCGGTCCTGATGCAGCATGGGAACTGATAGAGTGGACTCCGTGCCTCGAGCGATCCTAGTGAGGGGTTTGGGCCAACTAAGCACCGCCGACGTCTTGCAAGGTCTGCAACAGCGCTGACGACTAGATTAGAAGGTATGGAGGGGCAAGCGGTGTATGATCTTTTTAAATACGTTTTAGAAAAGCAGGGATTACAGGTTATCGACCTGGGAAAAGAGCTCCCGGGATTGCTTGAATATGGGGTTGCAAAAGGGTGCTTTGTAGATCCCAACCAGGTCTTTGAGTATTTAGAGTGGTGTTGGTTTGGGGATAAGTTATGGGAAGCTGTGCTAGATGATTGCAAGTCTGCAAAAATGTTGTCTAAATCTTGGCGGATTGTCTCTAATGCACTAAAACAACACCAGGCAGAGCAGAAGGCTGCTCAGGCAGCCTCTGCTTGACTGGGAATGCCTGTTCCTTGTGAGAATAGCGGGGCCTCAACATCTGCGTTCTCTTATCCCCTGCCCCCAGCAACTAACACAGTGTATTTGCTAGTGGGGACAGCCTTGGCAGCAACCGCCTGAGCCGCTCTTTCTGCGCCTCTGCTGGCAGTGGAGGATTGGCACCGCGCTCTGGCTGGAGGGGACGACGGGGAAGGAACACAAGAAATGCTTGACCCAGAGGCGGTGCGAATTGCTAGTGAAAGACGTAAGGCATGGCGAAAAAACAGGAAAGGTGATAGCCGCAGGCAATCCAGCAGCTGCTGATGCCTTACTTGAGGTAGCTTGTCCGGTGGTTTGCGCCCCAAATCCTGCTGGAGGCTTGCAAGCTACGATTACTGCCTTAGATTGGAAGTGGCTAGCACAGCTCCGTGCCACTGTAAGTGAGTGTGGTATACAAGGAGGACCCACTCGCCAGATGTTGAATTATTTGTGGGGAGGAAACATACTGTTGCCATCAGATATTAAAAGCCTCATGAGGCTAGTGCTTACCCAGCATCAACAATTGTTGTTTAATGCTCACTGGCAGGCCGCGTGCCAAGAGTCTGTGGCTACCCCAAGACAGCCAGGAGATCCGCTATATGGAGTTACTGTAGAGGAGCTTATGGGGTTAGGGGCATACCTAAGGACAGAGGCGCAAGCACTAATCGGGCCCAAGAAGCTGAGGGAGGCTATGAGGTTAGCCCGGGTGGGGCTCGATAGGGTGAAATCCCCAGGAGGTATTCCCTCATATATGGGAATTAAACAAGGAAGAGAAGAGAATTTGGGTTGTTTATTGAGAGAGTGGCAAATGCTATCCAGACAGCAGGGGTCCCTGAATATATGCATGGAGCACTACTAAAGCAACGTGCTCTACAAAATTGCAATCCCACCACTTGGAGTATACTTGTCACACTCCCTGGTACTTGGACTGTTGAGGAGGCTTTGGAATTAATGGCTCAGGTACCGGTGGGGCCACAGGCTATGTTAGTGGAAGCAGTGAGAGAACTGGGAAGTAGTTTAAGGGAACAGGCACAGGCGACACAGAGTCAGGTGTTGGCAGCTCTTGCCCCCTTGCAAACGTCAGTAAATTGGCCACAAGGAAAAGGACTATCACAACTCCGATGGTTCCACTGTGGAATTGCTGGCCATATGCAACGGGATTGTACAATGAGAGCTGTGTGGTGCTGGCGCTGCAAGTCCAACACACACAAGGAGTCAGCCTGCTGGCGCGCCTCGGGAAACGGGAAGCCCAGTGGGAGGGGTCGCCCCAGTCCGACACAAATGGCGGCCCAGAACCCGAGTGCCTTCCCAGCACAAGCGCCTCCTCCCTCCGCCCCACAACCAGAGGGAGCCTCGGTTTGGACCTGGCAACCTCAGTAGACTGTACCTTAATAGACTGCAAGCCGCAATGTATCCAAACGGGGGTCAAATGGCCTGTTACAGCAGGCGGACAACCAGTGGGAGCTTTATTGATTGGACACTCGTCTGCCAGCATATTGGGACTTACTATTGTTGTTGGACTAATTGATGCCGATTATACAGGTGAAATACAAACAATGGCGCAAAAGCTATTCCCGCCATTGTTCATTCCGGCCGGATCGCGAATTGCTCAATTGATCCCCTTGCCTCAATTAACCAGAAAAACTTTACCACTTGGCGAGCAGCAACGTGGTGAAGGTAGTTTTGGTTCCACAGGAACAATGTCATTGTTAACAGTGGACTTAAAGCATCGTCCTAAAAAACAAATTGACATCCAGTATCAGGATTAAACCATCACCCTGGTTGCACTCTTAGATACCAGCGCAGACGTCAGCATCATAGAGACGCAGAAATGGCCACCCCAGTGGCCCACCCACGAAGCAAACTCTACATTCACAGGAGTAGGAGGACTCATGCTTGCATGGAAATCCCCTCTGCAGAAAATTATTATGGAGGGAAAGACTGTCACCTGTACAGTTTCTGTAATACTGCTCCCTGAGGGTGTCCACGCCTTGCTGGGCGGCGATGTGTTGGCACAGTTGGGAATGGTCCTTACCACAGATCTCCCTTTATAAGGATGGCCATTGGAAGGACTTTCCCGATCCCACTCCGATGGAAAACAGAGGAGCCGGTGTGGGTTGAGCAATGGCCTTTAAAAGGGGAAAGTCTCATTCAGGCACACAAGCTGGTACAGGAACAGTTTGAACAAGGACATCTGCGGCTATCTGTTAGTCCTTGGAATACTCCTATTTTTGTCGTCAAAAAAAAATCTGGCAAATATCGGCTCCTGCATGATCTATGTGCTGTCAATGATCAGATGCATAGTATGGGAGCCCTGAAGCCCAGACTGCCTAAACCTGCAATGCTCCCTGAAGGATGATATCTGCTGCATTTAATCAAACATTGCCTGTGCAAAAAGCAAACAGGGGAATTGTGAAGGAATGGCTACGTGACAAAGGCCACCTAGACATGCTTTGGATAGCTGACCAAGAATTGGGAAAGTACCGGACCCAGCTAATCTGAGTCCCCGACGGCTGCAAGGACACTGTGTCCTTGAGCATAGCTGTGGTGCGATAACAAGGTGCTGTAGTTGAGAGAGAGACGTGAGGAAAAGAAGATGTAAGTCGTAAGGAGTGAGGAAGTAAGAGAGGAGCTGATATCTATAGCATAAGCAATAGAATACTTGGCTTACAGAATATGTATGAGCTTATTACTTATTGTGCATAAATATCTGATGCTCTCATCAATAAACGAAGCTTGCTGATCACTCATATTGAACATCTGAGTTCTCCCTCACCACGACAATTGAACTGTTCCTTCTCTCTCACCAACAGGAAGCGCAGGGGTGAAACAGAGGATGGAAAAACTCATGTTTCAAGATAATGGCAGGGAGATCACTCACCAGTTACTGTCAGGGACACAATGCATTTGACATCAGGAAAATGAATTTCATTCATTTAAATATGGAAAATATAGCAGGATAAGGAGGAAGAAATGGAAAACTTTATTGTACTCCCTCCACAGCCCTTTCATTGGAGGCTCAACTTCCCTCCTTCATCCCCACCTCCTCCCTAAAAGCAGCACAGGGGCAAGTCGAATAGTGGCTGCAGTCAGCTCTTAACAAGTTGTCTCCTCCACTCCTGACTCCTCAAGCTGTTTCCCCAAATGAGAGCAAAGCCTGTTGTCTGGGTGTTTCACTGAGCCAGAGTGCAGTGGAAAAGCCAAGCTCATCTCCAGGTGAGAGCAGGCCAGGAGAGCAGTCCCACAGAGCAGGCAATCCTGTCCTTGCAGGCAGTGGGGCACAGAGGACACGCAGGGCTGGAGTGGGCACGGGGCTCTGCAGCCCCTGAGCTCCCCGGGGCCGTTCCTGCCTCACTCTTTGTGGCTCAGTGACCACCTCTGGGGAGTGACAGGGCTCAGCGTGTTCATACTGAGCTGTCAGCCACTGCCAGGCACTCATACAGCCCATAATATGTGCCACAGCACAGGGCCACAGCAGAAGGAAAGGTAAACCAAAATTGAGAGAAACCTCTTCATTGCAGCCATTTCATTCTGTGAATACCAAAATATTTGTGGCAGGTTGGCAGTATTGTTATTCCATTTTTTGCATCCAGTTTGTGTTCCAGCCTTGCACATTTTTCTGTTCCATTTAGAGTGTAGAAATTTGGCAGAAAATAAAGCCCTTGCTGGTCCTCAGAGATAAAAAAGCCCAGGTGCAGTTCAGTTGAATTTCTGATTCTGGCAAATTCAACATGTAGGTCTTGTCATGTTCAATAAGAACTTTCAGAGTCACAGAATCACAACTCATGCATTTTATTGTAGAAATACAAATTGGGAATTGCCACTAATAAATACACTCATTGGACTAACTCTAAATATATTTATGAAAAGAGAAGCAAATAAGGAAGAGCAATGGGTAATTTATTAGGCTTAACTTAACCACCATGTAGGCCTATGAACACAATTTCACCAGGGTTAAATCTGAAAAATCAAAAGAGCAAATCTTAACCAAGAGGTGTTCCCTGCTTTGGGGAGGAAAGCAAAGCAATCTTGCTGTCCTGTCTGCACAGTGGGGTCATATTCCCATCCTCTGCCAGGCAGGATTTGAAATGCCAAATCGATCCTTTTGGGAGAAATGCAGGTGAGGCTGCAGTCAAAACACCTCCTTGCTGCCATGGTGAATGGGGGTGGGCAGCCAGCTGCTGTGGGGATGAGGGATAGCCAGGGTTGGGATTGCAAAGGCTGTGAGTCTTGGGCAGGGGCTGAACACTCAATTAGCATCACTCCCTGTTCCACTGGGCCCAGGCAGAGGTGAAGGGGCTCTGCCTGATGATCCATCACCCCACCAGCAGACCTCATGCCCACATGAATCCCTTCACCACACAGGGGCTGAGGCATCATTCCTGCCATCAGGGCTAAATTACTTTGTTTATATAAAAATATTTTTCAAAGATTTAGCTAAATCTAAATATGATAATAACATATTTAGCTCACAATAATTTTGCTAAAATGATACAAATAAAGTTTTAATAATTTGCATGTTGAAGAGTGAACATCAGTATCATCTACACTGCCTGGTGAGTTGCATCAGAAATTCAATTCCTTGTGTTTTACAGTTTTCAAGATTTTGCATGCACTCCAGCTGTTATCACAGCTCCTACTTCATGAAAAACTCTAACTTCACACAGGAGAGCATCTTCAGCAGTGCCTTTTCCAGCTTGGGATTGCTGAAAATCAGAATAAGTGAATGAACACCTGGAAAAGCACAAAGGTACATGTATAAAAGGAGTTTCATGATATTTTCTTTCTTCGTGGTATAAATTATTGTCAAGACCAAACATACAAAGTTGATGCTGTACATCACTAAGAAGGAGAGGACAGATTTCATGGCTCTGATGTGGGCATCCATGCTGAGGTCCTTCATGGAGCTTGTCTGCATCATGCGCTTGTGTCTCCAGAGAGAAAAGAGAAGGAAAACAGCAGAAAAGGTGACTACCAGGAATGAGGCAGCAAATACAAAACCAGACAGTAAAAAAGTAGAGAAAAGATGTATATCCTTCCTGATAGTTACTTCCCAAAAATTTCCTTGACTGGTGGAAGTGATGTTGTTCATCTGCAGAGTTTCAGAGAGGTCAGAGATAAAGACGCTCATAGCCAAGGCTACAGTCTCTGACCCCAACAAGAGCCAGGGCACCATCCTGTCAACTTTTACTTTCAGGTAGATGAAGAAGCTGTTCCTGAAATTGGCAATTTTTATGCAGTAGAAACCACAAAGACAGGCTGAGACCCACAAGCTGGAATAATTAAAAAAGGTTGCCAAAGATCTAATTAGTTGACGTATGGTTTGCACATGAAGGATATGGGGATAAATCATTGAAAGGAAGTGATATATCCATGTGAAGCACAAATAGGATATCCTGGAGCATCCCAGCAGCAGCAAGATCTTCTCATTAGAGTTCAGGGTTTTCTTTTTGACCCAGCCAATGCAAAGCACACAAACAAGGAAGGCATTGATCCACATGCCCAAAGACACCTCCAGGGTGATGATGGCCACAGTTGTGGGCCCGTATGAAGTGACATTGGATTGCTGTGGAAAGAGAGAAGCTTCCATGGTGCGAGCTGTGGAGCAGAGCTGTGCTGGCCAAGGGGGCTGTGGCAGCAGAGCCTGAGGCAGGTCAGTGGCTGCTCTTGGTGGAGTGTCAGGGATGGCAACAGGAGCTTTATAGAGCTGCTGCTGCTGCTGCTGCTGGGGGGGTTTTGGTGCCGCTGCTGTGGGCACAGGGCAGGTGCAGGGATGTAAATGTGCTGGGTATCCCCTTACCCGGGGCCACTCTTGACTATTTGAATGTTGGTTTGGGGGGGCTGTGCCAGGTGTCACAAAGAACGGAGATGTTTTCTGTGGTGGAGAGTGTTTTGATTTTGATACTGATCCCTGTTTGATCAGTGTCAGGCTTCAGGATCTGGGTTTTTCTGTAGCTCCTTTGCCTATGATGATCATGCAGAGCCCTGGCTGTGCTCAGCAGGTCAGGGGACTCAGTGTCCTTTTCAGTCTGAGAGTCTGGATGCTACAACATTCAGCCCTGATGCTGGAGAAGTGGAGTTCATTTTGATGCTTCACAGGCATTGAAATCCATGTTGGTTTTTCCAATGGCATTACCTTATGTGTTAGTGATGAGACACATATTGGGGCAGGTGATGGGAGCCAAGAAAATAATGCTGGTACTTCTTACAAGTTTAATTTGGAGCACATGACATAAAAGGGTAAAAATCAGACAAGTCCCTGTGCCGTGATTCCAATCACATCTGCTTGGGAAAGTGAAGCCTTTCAAAGATGGCTCCATGCTGAGTTTCCCCCACACTGCAGTGCCCTAAAACTTCCAGATGAATTTAGACTCTGAAAGCTGTGATGTTTTTCCCAGGCAAGTTGTGTTAAACTTTGTAGGGCATGGACTGCCCGTGCCCTTTGGGGTAGTACAGGACCTGTCCCATTTGGCCTTGCACATCAGGACCGCAGCAACCAAGGAGATCTCATCTGATGCTGTGGTGGAGGCAGGAGAAATGAAAGCCCAAGCAAGAGCTCTATGGCTACAGGAAATGAACCCCCAGCATTTTCTCTCTTCCAAATGCTGATAGTCATGTTTTCTGTGGGATAGAACAGCCAGCAGGATGTTACATGAATATTCATATCACATGCTCCTAATTGCATTGATTGGCCGCCATAAAGACTTGGAATGTGACCCAGAGCAGTTTTCCATTCTGTTCCAGCACTGGGCAGCCCTTCCCATTGAGTTCTGACACCTGTCATGTGTCAGCTTCTCCAGGCTGGGCACATCCTGCATCTGTCCCCATGGGCTGTGCAGGGTGGCTGTGCTGATGGACACCCTGTCCCCTGCAGTGCCAGCTGAGTGGGGCTGGTGCACAGGAGCGGTATTCTGTGCTGGCTGTCACATTCTCAGGGGTTTCATGGGGAAATGGAAGAATGGATCTGCAATGTTGTTTTCTGGGACTTTGTGTGGTGTTTTGCGTGGTAAGATGTGCAAGGTGCTGGGTTTTGCCTGCTGAGTGTTGTGTCATGTGAAGTTGGGAGGGATGGATGCTGCACTGGATGTAGGGAATGAGGTGAATCTTCCAGGGTTTTCCCATGAAACTGGAGAGGAGTGTCAGATAAAAGCAGGAACTGCATGAGTAGCAGCTGAGGAAGAAGGGATTTGTGGCTGTTTCTGTTTTTTGAAGGCCTTTCATAGGGAGATATGTCCAGCAGAGATGCGTACAATCTGCCTCTGGACCTGAGCTGCTGGTAGAAGTGACCAATTCAGGTTCTGTTTTGTATTTGTTGGCACTATTTCATGTTTCACCTGCTGTGATGGGTTGCCTTCAGGGAGAAGCCAGAACTCCACTGAGCTCTTCCTTCTCTCTTACCCACAGGAAGGGCAGGGATGAAAAACACGGTGGGAATACAAGGGTTCGAAATAATGGCAGGGAGATCACTCACCAGTTACTGTCATGGACACAATGCATTTGACACAGGGAAATGAGATTAATTTATTTTAAAAAAGAAAATAGGGCATGATAATGAGGAAGAAATGGAAAACTTGATCCCACTCCCCCCACACCCCTATCATCTGAGGCTCAACTTCCCTACTTCATCCCCACCTCCTCCCTAACAGCAGCACAGGGGCAAGTCGAATAGGGGCTGCAGTCAGCTCTTAACAAGTTGTCTTCTCCACTCCTGACTCCTCAAGCTGTTTCTCCAGTTGAGAGCAAAGCCTGTTGTCTGGGTGTTTCACTGAGCCAGAGTGCAGTGGAAAAGCCAAGCTCATCTCCAGGTGAGAGCAGGCCAGGAGAGCAGTCCCACAGAGCAGGCAATCCTGTCCTTGCAGGCAGTGGGGCACAGAGGACACGCAGGGCTGGAGTGGGCACGGGGCTCTGCAGCCCCTGAGCTCCCCGGGGCCGTTCCTGCCTCGCTCTTTGTGGCTCAGTGACCACCTCTGGGGAGTGACAGGGCTCAGCGTGTTCACACTGAGCTGTCAGCCACTGCCAGGCACTCATACAGCCCATAATATGTGCCACAGCACAGGGCCACAGCAGAAGGAAAGGTAAACCAAAATTGAGAGAAACCTCTTCATTGCAGCCATTTCATTCTGTGAATACCAAAATATTTGTGGCAGGTTGGCAGTATTGTTATTCCATTTTTTACATCCAGTTTGTGTTCCAGTCTTGCACATTTTACGGTTCTATTTAGAGTGTAGAAATTTGGCAGAAAATAAAGCCCTTGCTGGTCCTCAGTGATCCAAAGGCATGGGTGCAGTTCAGTTGAATTTCTGATTCTGGCAAATTCAACATGTAAGTTCTGTAATGTTCAATAAGAACTTTCAGAGTCACAGAATCACAACTCATGCATTTTATTGTAGAAATACAAATTGGGAACTGCCACTAATAAATACACTCTAAACTAGCTCTAAATATATTAAGGAATAGAGAGGCAAATAAGGAAGAGCAATGGGTAATTCATTAAGCTCAACTTCACCACCAGGTAGGCCTATGAACAGAATTTCACCGGGGTACAATCTGACAGAGTCAAAAGAGCAAATCTTAACCAAGAGGTGTTCCCTGCTTTGGGGAGGAAAGCAAAGCAATCCTGCTGTCCTGTCTGCACAGTGGGGTCATATTCCCATCCTCTGCCAGGCAGGATTTGGGATTGCCATTGCGATACTTTTGGAGGAAATGCAGGTGAGGCTGCAGTCAAAACACCTCCTTGCTGCCATGGTGAATGGGGGTGGGCGGCCAGCTGCTGTGGAGATGAGGGATAGCCAGGGTTGGGATTGCAAAGGCTGTGAGTCTTGGGCAGGGGCTGAACACTCAATTAGCATCACTCCCTGTTCCACTGGGCCCAGGCAGAGGTGAAGGGGCTCTGCCTGATGATCCATCACCCCACCAGCAGACTCTCATGCCCACATGAATCCCTTCACCACACAGGGGCTGAGGAATTATTCCTACCAACAGGGCTAAATTACTTTGTTAATGACACAAATATGTCTCAAAGTTTACCTAAATCTAAGTATGATAATAATGCAACATTATAATGATATATTTAGCTCAAAATAATAAAGGTTTAAAGATACAAATGAAGTTTTCTCTAGCTTGGATGTTGAAGAGTGAACATCAGTATCATCTACACTGCCTGGAGACCTGCATCAGAAATTAAATTAGCTGTTTACTACAGTAAAACATCAACATTTTACATGGGCTCTAGCTGTTATCACAGTTCCTATTTCGTGAAAAACACACACTTCACACAGGAGAGAATCTTTAGCAATGCCTTTTCCAGCTTGGGATTGCTGAAAATCAGAATAAGTGAATGAACACCTGGAAAAGCAAACAGATATATGTAAATAAGGAGTGTGATGACATTTTCTTTCTTCGTGGCATAAATTATTGTCAAGACCAAACATACAAAGTTGATGCTGTACATCACTAAGAAGGAGAGGACAGATTTCATGGCTCTGATGTGGGCATCCATGCTGAGATCCTTCATGGAGCTTGTCTGCATCGTGCGCTTGTGTCTCCAGAGGGAAAAGAGAAGGAAAACAGCAGAAAAGAAGACTGCCAGGAATGGAAGAGCAAACACAAGGCCAGAAAGAAAACAGGAAAACAAAAGATGTATATCCTTTCTGATAGCTACTTCCCAAAAATTTCCTTGACTGGTGGAAGTGATGTTGTTCATCTGCAGAGTTTCATGGAGGTCATAGACAACAATGCCCATAGCCGAGGCTACAATCTCTGACCCCAACAAGAGCCAGGGCACCATCCTGTCAACCTTTACTTTCAGGTAGATGAAGAAGCTGTTCCTGAAACTGGCAATTTTTATGCAGTAGAAACCACAAAGACAGGCTGAGACCCACAAGCTGGAATAATTAAAAACAGCTGCACAAGATGCAAGTAGTTGAAGTATGGTTTGAACATGAAGGATGTTGGGATAAATTATGGAAATGAACTGGTATACCCATGCGAAGCATACAAAGCGAATCCTGGAGCATCCCAGCAGCAGCAAGATCTTCTCATTAGAATTCCACGTTTTCTTTTTGACCCAGCCAATGCAAAGCACACAAACGATGAAAGCATTGATCCACATGCCTGCAAATGCCTCCAGGGTGATGATGGCCACAGTTGTGGCCCCGTATGAAGTGACATTGTATTGCTGTGTGGGATGACAAGCTTCCATGGTGCGAGCTGGTGATCAGAGCTGTGCTGGCCAAGGGGGCTGTGGCAGCAGAGCCTGAGGCAGGTCAGTGGCTGCTCTTGGTGGAGTGTCAGGGATGGCAACAGGAGCTTTATAGAGCTGCTGCTGCTGCTGCCGCTGCTGGGGGGATTTTGGTGCCGCTGCTGTGGGCACAGGGCAGGTGCAGGGATGTAAATGTGCTGGGTATCCCCTTACCCGGGGCCACTCTTGACTATTTGAATGTTGGTTTGGGGGGGCTGTGCTGGGTGTCACAAAGAGCGGAGATGTTTTTCTGTGGTGGAGAGTGTTTTGATTTTGATACTGATCCCTGTTTGATCAGTGTCAGGCTTCAGGATCTGGGTTCTTGTGTCCCTTTTTTGCCTATGATGATCATGCAAAGCCCTGGCTGATGTAGGGAATGAGATGGATCTTCCAGGACTATTTTTGTGTGATCAACTGCGGCTTTCAGGTTAAAGCAGGAAGTGCATGAGCAGCAGCAGTGAAAAAGTGGGTGTGTGGCTGTTTCTGTCCTTTCAAAGCCTTTGACAGGGGAGATGGGTCCAGCACAGCTGCTTACAATCTGCCTTTGGACCTGAGCTGCTGGTGACAGATATTATCAGTTCAGAGTGTTTTTGCTGTGTTCTTACTGGAGATATTTCATGTTTCACCTGCTGTGATGGGTGGACCTTGTGCAGCTGTCACATTCCCACCCAGCTGCTCCTACACTCTCACCTACAGTTGGGGCCGGTGTGGAAAATAAGATGGGAAACCTCATGGATTGAGATAAGGACAGGGAGGTCAATCACCAGGGAATGTCATCAACAGAAGAGTCTTGAGAAGAACAAAATCAAATTATTTATTGACTATTGGAAATATTGTAGGCTGATAAGAAACAAGAAGAAGATTTGAACCTGCTGCCTCTACCCTCCCCTTCTTCCTCAGATCAGTTTGATGCCTCTTTCCCAGGTTCTCTACATCTTTCCCCTACATCAGGGTTGGGGAATGGGGATTGCAGTCAGCTCATAACAAGGTGTCTCCTCCACTCTGTGCTTGCACTCTTCCCCTGCTCTAACAATGGTCCCTCCATTGGGCTGCAGTCCTTCAGCATGAGCTGATTCCAGCGTGGCCTCTGCAGGGGCTACCATCCTTCAGGATACACCCAGCCCACTGATTGTGCTGTGGGGTTCTCCTGGGGCTGCAGGCGCCTCTCCTTTCCACCACAGACCTCCATGGGCTGCAGGGCACGCTTGCCTCACCACGGTGCTTTTCACAGGCTGCAGGGGAATTCTTTCTCCAGCACATGGAGCAACCTATCCCTTCCCTTCCTTGGCCCTGTCCTTCAGCAATGTTTCTCACAACATTCCTCGGTCCTCACTGCTGGGATATGTTCCATCCATAACTGGACTTCAATGAGCAGAAGGTCCCAAAATGAAATCTCCTCAGGGAATGTGTCATGAACTTGTCATGGAAATGTAAATTCAAATCCGAATCATTCTTAGCCTCAGAAGGTGGATTGGCGTGTTATCAAGTGGCTTTAATTATTTGTTTGCTTGTTTCTGGACAGTTGCTGTTTAAGGAGATTTGGGTAGTTTGGTGAGGCAGCCTGCTACAATCAGTGCTTGAGATGATGCTCTGGCCTAAATGGTTGTACCTCTCAGTATAGAAGCAGGGAGGAAGCTTTTTGCAGGTGAGATGAGAAATGCACACCTGGCACTGAGTGTCAGGTAAAACGACCCTCTGAGCATGAGCTGGTAAAATAAATGACCAGTTCAGATTCTGCTCTGTTCATGCTGGTGTGAAGGAAACTTTCCTGTCTCACCACCCAGGAGGCCTCTGACAGTCATGCCCCAGCACCAGAGACTGTCACTGCAGGCACCAAAGCCCCTTCACCGTGGGCAGCTGCTCCACTCCGCTCCCTGCACACACCACGCTCACAGCCAGACCAGGTTTTAAATGAGCCTTGATTGGTCTTATCCTAGGCAAGCTATTACAGCTCCAGAGCTCAGTCCCCGAGGGGACTGAGTGCCAGAAGCCAGCTCGCTCCAACCAAGGCCGTGGGTCAGCCCCTAGCAAGCAGGGAATATTCAGCTCTTATAGTGATTAGGCAGCTCATATGATTTCAGCTTTGCTTGCTAGGTAGCTTCCCCTGGCTTAAGGCTCCAGCAGACGGTAGAGAGAGGAGAAGGAGAAGACGCCAGCTGTTCCACATGTATGGCTTTATTGGAGGGGTTCGTGAAGGCTCTCGCACTTCTTCTTCCGAGTTAGTAGGGTACAGTATAGGGGTACTTTTAGTAGGGGTACTTTTATAGCCTTGGCCCGGTTCCAATCTCGACCAATGGCAAAGGTTAGAGTGACCAGAAGTGACGAATAGTAGGGTTAACAAGATATTGCCTTACATGGCTATAGGGATAGGTTATAGGGTGGATGTCCCTGGAGTCAGGAAGCTTCTTTGCTGCTGTGTAAGCATTCCATTATTTAGATTCTCCACAGGGCTGTGGCAAAACCTGATGGTTTCACTACAAGGTTTCCTCTCCAGCTTGGCACTGGCTTTCCCATAGTGGAGTCTCAGGCCTCTGGATCTTTCAAGCACTTTAGTCATGGCACAGTAGCACAGAGGCAGCTCAAGCTGGGTGCCTCTGAGGAGGTAAGCCAAACAATTGGATCCCTGGGATTTTGTGTCCTTCCTGTCTGTGCACATGATGACTGGGGTGTCCTGAGTGTCCAGTCAGCTGGCTGGTGCCACAGGTCCCTGTGCCCTTTGCTGTGCAAGGCCTGGCACCATGCTTGGGACTCCCAGCACTTCCCCACAACCTGCAGCTCCCTCCCATTGCAGCTGCTCCCTGAGCTGTCTGCCCTGAATGTGTTCCTGCCCACTGGAACTATTTCACATTTCACTCTCATGGGGAGCTGTCCTCGGGCAGCTCTCAGAGCCCCACTCAGTCACTCCTTGACTCTCACTCTGGAATAGGACAGGGCTGACAAATAAGGTGGAACTACTCATGAGTCAAGACAAAGACAGGGGAATCACTCCGCAATTATTCTCACAGACAAAACAGACTTGAGACAGGGAAAATCAGTGTAATTTATTGCCAATTGAAAACAGAGTAGGATGATGTAGAACATGCACACAACTAGAATATTTGCTCTTCACCCCCCAATAATCTCAGGCTCGATTTAACTCATTCAGAGATTCTCTAGCACCTCCTCTCCTCAGGAGCACAGGAGGTCAGGGAATGTTGTTGTCAGTTCATAAAAAGTTGTCTCCTTCATTTTTCTCCTGCTCCAGCATGGCTGCCTCCCATGGCCTGCAGTACTTCAGGTCTTCTCTTTTCCCAGAGGAGCCACAGTGGTTGCTGATGAGAAGAGCAATGTCCAGTGTTGGGACCATTGGAGTGCCTGGAATTGGCTTTTCCCAGCATGGGACAACCTTGACCTCACCTGATTGAGACCCAACAGGCCACCAGCTGCAGCTCCTGGCCCAGGCACCCCGTACATCTGCTTGTGGGTCACTGTGAGATGAAGCTGTGGCTTCATTCCACGCTGCCCCTTGCACAAAACCCACCTTCCTGGGGCTGTAAGTGAGCCAGAGTGCAGTGGGAAAAGCCAAGCTCATCTCCAGGTGAGAGCAGGCCAGGAGAGCAGTCCCACAGAGCAGGCAATCCTGTCCTTGCAGGCAGTGGGGCACAGAGGACACGCAGGGCTGGAGTGGGCAGGGGGCTCTGCAGCCCCTGAGCTCCCCGGGGCCGTTCCTGCCTCGCTCTTTGTGGCTCAGTGACCACCTCTGGGGAGTGACAGGGCTCAGCGTGTTCACACTGAGCTGTCAGCCACTGCCAGGCACTCATACAGCCCATAATATGTGCCACAGCACAGGGCCACAGCAGAAGGAAAGGTAAACCAAAATTGAGAGAAACCTCTTCATTGCAGCCATTTCATTCTGTGAATACCAAAACATTTGAGGCTGGTTGGCAGGATTGTTATTCCATTTTTTGCATCCAGTTTGTGTTCCAGTCTTGCACATTTTTCTGTTCCATTTAGAGTATAGAAATTTGGCAGAAAATAAAGCCCTTGCTGGTCCTCAGAGATGAAAAGGCCCAGGTGCAGTTCAGTTGAATTTCTGATTCTGGCAAATTCAACATGTAAGTCCTGTAATGTTCAATAAGAACTTTCAGAGTCACAGAATCACAACTCATGCATTTTATTGTAGAAATACAAATTGGGAACTGCCACTAATAAATACACTCACTGGATTAGCTCTAAATATATTTAGGAAAAAAGAAGCAAATAAGGAAGAGCAATGGGTAAATCATTAAGCTCAATTTCACCACCAGGTGAGCCTATGAACAGAATTTCACCTGGGTACAATCTGACAGAGTCAAAAGAGCAAATCATAACCAAGGGCTGTTCCCTACTTTGGGGAGGAGAGCAAAGCAATCCTGCTGTCCTGTCTGCACAGTGGGGTCATATTCCCATCCTCTGCCAGGCAGGATTTGAAATGCCAAATCGATCCTTTTGGGAGAAATGCAGGTGAGGCTGCAGTCAAAACACCTCCTTGCTGCCATGGTGAATGGGGGTGGGCAGCCAGCTGCTGTGGAGATGAGGGATAGCCAGGGTTGGGATTGCAAAGGCTGTGAGTCTTGGGCAGGGGCTGAACACTCAATTAGCATCACTCCCTGTTCCACTGGGCCCAGGCAGAGGTGAAGGGGCTCTGCCTGATGATCCATCACCCCACCAGCAGACTCTCATGCCCGCATTGATATCTTCACCACACAGGGGCTGAGGAATTATTCCTACCAACAGGGCTAAATTACTTTGTTAATGACACAAATATGTCTCAAAGTTTACCTAAATCTAAGTATGATAATAATGCAACATTATAATGATATATTTAGCTCAAAATAATAAAGGTTTAAAGATACAAATGAAGTTTTCTCTAGCTTGGATGTTGAAGAGTGAACATCAGTATCATCTACACTGCCTGGAGACCTGCATCAGAAATTAAATTAGCTGTTTACTACAGTAAAACATCAACATTTTACATGGGCTCTAGCTGTTATCACAGTTCCTATTTCGTGAAAAACTCACACTTCACACAGGAGAGAATCTTTAGCAATGCCTTTTCCAGCTTGGGATTGCTGAAAATCAGAATAAGTGAATGAACACCTGGAAAAGCACAAAGATATACGGATATAAGAAGTGTTATGATATTTTCTTTCTTCATGGCATAAATTGTTGTCAAGATCAAACATACAAAGTTGATGCTGAACATCACTAAAAAGGAGAGGACAGATTTCATGGCTCTGATGTGGGCATCCATGCTGAGGTCCTTCATGGACCTTGTCTGCATCGTGCGCTTGTGTCTCCAGAGGGAAAAGAGAAGGAAAACAGCAGAAAAGAAGACTGCCAGGAATGAGGCAGCATATCCAAAGCCAGTGAGAAAAAAAGATGAGAAAAAATGTTTATCCATTTTGATTCTTGCTTCCCAAAAGTTTTCTTGGCAGGTCAAAGTCAGGTTGCTACTCTGCGCAGTTTCCATGAGGTCATAGACAACAATGCCCATAGCCAAGGCTACAATCTCTGACCCCAACAAGAGCCAGGGCACCATCCTGTCAACCTTTACTTCCAGGTAGATGAAGAAGCTGTTCCTGAAATTGGCAATTTTTATGCAGTAGAAACCACAAAGACAGGCTGAGACCCACAAGTTTGAATAATTAGAAAAGGTTTGAAAAATTGCAAGTAGTGGAAGTATAGTGGGAGCATAAAGATAGTTGGGATAAATTTTTGAAAGGAAGTGGGATACCCATGAGAAGCACAAATAGGATATCCTGGAGCATCCCAGCAGCAGCAAGATCTTCTCATTAGAGTTCAAGGTTTTCTTTTGGACCCAGGCAATGCAAAGCAGACAAACGATGAAAGCATTGATCCACATGCCTGCAAATGCCTCCAGGGTGATGATGGCCACAGCTGTGGCTCCATGTGCAGTGACATTGAATTGCTGTGGAGGGTGGCAAGCTTCCATGGTGTGAGCTGGTGATCAGAGCTGTGCTGGCCAAGGGGGCTGTGGCAGCAGAGCCTGAGGCAGGTCAGTGGCTGCTCTTGGTGGAGTGTCAGGGATGGCAACAGGAGCTTTATAGAGCTGCTGCTGCTGCTGCTGGGGGGGTTTTGGTGTCGCTGCTGTGGGCACAGGGCAGGTGCAGGGATGTAAATGTGCTGGGTATCCCCTTACCCGGGGCCACTCTTGACTATTTGAATGTTGGTTTGGGGGGGCTGTGCTGGGTGTCACAAAGAGCAGAGATGTTTTTCTGTGGTGGAGAGTGTTTTGATTTTTTGGCTTTTCCCTGTTTGATCAGTGTCAGGCTTCAGCATCTGGATTCTTCTGTCCCTTTTTCACCAATGATGATCTCTCAGAGTGGGGTTTGCACTGAGCAAAGCACATCCAGGGCAGTGAGATGAGTAATTAAGTCAGGGAATCATATTCTGAAAAACATTCATATTGACCTACTCTACCCTTTGTGTCTTTTCTCTTCCTACTAGTCTGACCTCAGTACAGGCCAAGGGAATCTGTAGATATTTTCTACGTAAAGTAGTTCAGGGCATAATCTTTGCTGCCATCTGATTTTAGACACTATTTTAAGTTTTGAATTATACAGGACTAAAAACAAATAGTACATTCCTTTTTAAATCAAATGTATCTGTCCTGTTTTACTGGCCCTGAGCTCCAAGCTGACAACATCTCAGATTACATTATAACACACAATAAAATTTTCCAGTGGTACCTGAACAATGCCCTGAATGTCCAAAAGCCTGCTTGTTTGTCTCAGCATTAACAGTTTACCTAATGAAATGTTATCTTTATGTGACCTTTGCCAAAATTACTCCAGTCAGGGAATTTTGCTAACCATCTTCCACTCTTTTGTTCAGGAAGATATGTTTATATATGCTTCTATTTTTAATGTACACTTATTATTTTTTTCTATCTAGAATTACAGGTATTTATAATACTTTTAAAGCAGAGCAACTGCTGTCGTTTTCCTCTGCTGTGTATTTCAGATCTGAATGCTGGATTTGTGAACCTGTAGGTATTTGACAAGTTGAGTCTTGTGTTGATTTCAAGCCCTGCAAAAGTAAATAGACTTACCTAAAAATTGGGAAGCTTCATGGGTAATTTTTTAATTAAAAATGTGCTTGGTGCCAGTTTGATATGACTGTTTTTCCAGCTCAGGAGACATTTGCTTTTGTAGGACATACATTGCAGTACATTTCTGTGTCTGAGTTTCTCTGTGTTACAGTGGAGTTAAAACCAATGGAAGCAGATTAAGAAAAGGTATTATCTGCATTTAGTGACACCAGGTAGTGATTGTGTCCAGGAATCCAGGGTGGATCTGCACTTAGGTGTGGGAATACTGATGCACAGCAATTTTGGGCACTTCATACAATGTGGAGTAAGAGACCAAAAGGCACCTGCTGTACTTCCCAGAGTGGAAGAGCAGCAGCTTTTCCCATCACCAAGTTTTCCCCAGAACTGCAGCCAATGGAATAATGTGCCTCCACTGCCCTCCAGAGAGGACAAAATGCAACTGGTGCTGGAGTCCCTCTGCTGTGGAGACAGGCTGAGAGCTGGGGCTGTTCAGCCTGGAGAAGAGAGAGCTCCAGGGAGACCTGAGAGCCTAGCACAGTGCCTAAAAGGCATCCTAGAGACCCCCTATATATATACCTAGGAAAGCAAACATATGTTCTCAGAATGACTTATCTTTAGACACCTGCTTTAGGTTCTTGAGTTATTTCAAAGTTAAGGGTACTAAAAACCAAGTGTTTCTCAGACAGCTCTGCTTTTGAGTCATTTTTTTTGCTTCCTTTCTCACATCCACTGCCAAACATGTAGAAATATTGTCTTTGTCCTGTGTTTTGATTCTCTTTGCTTGCCCGTGAAAACAGCCTTGACACGCTGTATCTTGAGACATGCTTATTTTGCTAGCAGTATGTCCTGTTCAGCTTAGGTGTCAGCAACAATCCTTCCTAAAAGAAAGTGTTAAAGAACATTTATTTATGTTACGTGAAGGATTAGTGCTCTGGGGCCCTTCTTCTCTAAACAAGAAAAGATCTCTGTACTTTTTCCTCTGCAATGTTGTCTCTTATGAATAGATTCCTACTTTGATTTGTTTAGAGAAAAATATGTTGCTTAGCTTAAAGGGCTGACTTCTTTCTAGCACAGGCCCATTTCCTACTCAAAACCCACTTAAGCTGCCTGCCTTGTGCTGCGGGTAGGAGTGTCATGGCACAAGCCCTTTTCTACCTGATTGCTGAACATAGCAGTGAACATCCTCACATCCATGACTTGTAATTTCAGATGTGAAATGGAGGAGCAGGATTCCATGCCTAAGCTAACGGCCCTCAGGCACTGCAGGGATTTTGGGGCCACGACTGTGGGCACAGGGCAGGTGCAGGGATGTAAATGTGCTGGGTATCCCCTTACCCAGGGCAGTGTCACTCTTGACTATTTGAATGTTGGTTTAGGGGGGCTGTGCTGGGTATCACAAACAGCGGAGATGGGTTTTTTTTGCAGTGGAGAGCGTTGTGATATTGAGACTGATCCCTGTTTGATCAGTGTCAGGCTTCAGGATCTTCTGTCCCTTTTTTGCCTATGATGATCATGCAGAGCCCTGGCTGTGCTCAGCAGGTCAGGGCACTCAGTGTCCTTTTCAGTCTGAGAGTCTGGGCACTGCAACATTGAGCTCAGATGCTGGAGAAGTGGAGTTCATTTTGATGCTTCACAGGCATTGAAATCCATGTTGGTTTTTCCAATGGCATTGCATTAAGCATAAACTGATGAGCCCCAAAGTGGGCCAGGTAATAGGAGCGAGAAATCAAAGCTGGATTTCTTTACAAGTTTAATTTGGGGCATAGGACGTAAAAGGGTAAAAATCGGGACAAGTCCCTGTGCCAGGATTCCCATCTCATCTGCTTGGGAAAGTGAAGCCTTTCAAAGATGGCACCATGCTGAGTTTCCCCACAGGGAATCATATTCTGAAAAACATTCATATTGACCTACTCTACCCTTTGTGTCTTTTCTCTTCCTACTAGTCTTGCAGTGCCCTAAAGCTTCCAAATGAATTTAGACCCTGAAAGCTGTGAGACTTTTCCAAGAAAAATTGTGTCAAGCTCTGCCGGGCATGGACTGACCGTGCAATTTCGGTTAGCACAAGACCCGTCCCATTTGGCCTTGCACATTTCCTTAGGAAGTAACATTCCCTTTTGGGAAGGGAAACAAAATCTTGCAAACCTGAAAAGAAAAGCTTACAAACACTTTGAAAAGGAGATATGATCAAATGAAATGCAATTGAAAAAAACCTTGAAAATCGGGAGTTTTAGTGTCCACAACAAAGTGGTCTGGAAGAAAATGAGGTGCAGTGCAAAGGTCAAAAACATGCAAAAACTAAGCTCTCAGATGTTGGAAAAGGAGGTGAAAAAATCAAGGCAGATGACACAACTTTGACGGGAAGATATGAGGGACATGGCATGGACACCAAAAAAAAAAAAAAAAAAAAAAAAAAAAAAAAAATCAATCTTCACCAAAGTGAATCCCATCAGAAGGCATGGCATGCCATCAAGTGCTGGGACACGGAACAAAGTTTGCCAAAATTGATCCATAAAACTCCCAGAAAGAGAAAAGAAGGACTTACAAACACTCTGAAATAGCGATTTGATCAAAGAAGTTCAATTGAAGGAAAATAAAAAAAAAAAAAAAGGGAGATTTAGTGACTACAAGGAAGTGGTCTGGGAGAAAATGAGCTGCAGTACCAAGGACCAAAACAGGCCAAAACTAAGCTAACAGATGTTGCAAAAGCAGGGGAAAAAAGCAGGAGGAAGACACAACTTAGAGGGGAAGATATGAGGGACATAGCATGGATACTTTAAAAAAAAATCAAAAATCAATCTTGGCCAAAGTAACCCTTATCAAAAGGCACAACATGCCATCAAATGCAGGGACACAGACCAAAGCTTGCCAAAATTGATCCATTCAAATCCCAGAAAGAGAAAAGAAGTACTCACAAACACTCTGATGCTGCCATCCTATTGGAAAGCTCTCGTACTTCTCGGTGATTTCTCATAGGTAGTTCCTCACAACACTGACTCCTTCTTCTTCACAGCCAACAAACTCCATCTCCCTTCAACCAGCTAACCCACTCTTTTGTAGCACTCATGTTCTTATTGGACAGAACTGTGGCCCATTAAGGGCAAGCCTGTTCCTAATCTTTGGTGATTAGTACAGCTGCAACTCCTCAGGTGTGAGACTACCTTCTGCACTATCTTTATTTTCTTACATTCTATCCCTCCACACTCTGAAAAGGAGATATGCTGAAAAGAAATGCAATTGAAGGAAAATAAAAAATAAAATGGGGAGATTTAGTGACTACAAGAAAGTGGTCTGGGAGAAAATGATGTGCAGTGCCAAGGACCAAAACAGGCCAAAACTAACCTCTCAGATGTTGCAAAAGCAGTAGAAAATACCAAGGAGGAAGACAAAACTTTGAGGGGAAGATATGAGGGACATGGTGTGGATACTTTAAAAAAAAAAAAAAAGTCTTGGCCTAAGTGAAAGCCATCAAAAGGCATGGCATGCCATCAAGTGCAGGGACATGGACCAAAGCTTGCCCAATTGATCCCCATTGAAATTGCTAGATTTCTTTCCCTTCCCAAAAGGAAATAACATTTCCTTTCGGGAAGGGAAACGAAATCTTGCGAACCTGAAAAGAAAGGCTTACAAACACTCTGGAAAGGAGATATAAGGAAGGTCCTGCTTGACCAGCCTGATCTCCATCTGGGATAAACCAACCTCCTTAATGAATGAAGAAAAGGCTGTGGATGTTGTCTACCTGGACTTTAGTAAAGCTTCTGTTTTTTTCCTCAGCATCCTTCTTGAGAAAGTGGCTGCTTATGGCTTGGACAGGTGCATCATTCACTGGGTAAAAACCTGTCTGGATGGCTGGGCCCAGAGAGTGAGGGGGAATGGGGATTGTCTCTTCTCCCAGACAACAAGTGATTTGACAAGAGGAAAGAGCATCAAGTTGCACCAGGTGAGTTTTAGATTGGATATCAGGAAAGATTTCTTCACTGGCAGGGGTTGTCAAGCATTGGAACAGGCTGCCCAGGAAGTGGTGGAGTCACCATCCCTGGAGGTATTTAAATGGTGTGTAGATGTGGTACTTATGGACACAATTTAGTGATGGACTCAATGATCTTGTCTCTTCAACATAAACTATTCTGATTCTATGATTCTCTGTCATCATGAAGTTTTCCTGCTTAGAAATATGTCACTGCAATCAGTATCCTGCTGTATTCTTGGTATAGCAGCAGCATATGTAAGCATGGAGTTGGTATTGTTAACCTTTAATTAAGATTAAATAATGAAAAAGGAACTTTGCATAATTGAAGGCTTTCGTCCTACTTCATGAATAGAAATAAAACAAAGAAAGCCATTTTGTTTGATGTGATATCAGCTTTAATGTAACCTTTCTGATTAACAAAATTAGACAACAATTAAATAGTGATCAAATCAGTCTTTATTGATTCATCATTTATAAGAAACTTCCTGGAAATGTAAGTGTTGGATCTTTTAACTTACAGTACCACAAGACAAAGCTACCAGCAAAATTGACAGGCTTTATTGCATGATTATTGATGTACGCAGCAGAGTGAGATAACATTCTGACACAAGCCCTTAAAAAGGGTACTGTAATTTTGTTCAACCAAAATTCATATTTAACAAAAAAATATGTTTTTCTGCAAAAATCTTATGCTGCCACATGCAACCCCTTGTTACTTAAGTACATCCTGTTTGGGCACTTTTAAGTTTTTCCAACGCCTCAAAACAACTTTGTATTTTTCACTTTCAGTTTTGTCAGATAATTTTTTTAAGACTACCCGCATAACTACAGCACTTCCTGTTTCTTTATCTTCACCTATTATGAGATCCAGTGTGTCACCAAGTTTCACCTGGAAACAGAAAGAGAAGATGAGTGATTATAAACATTGCCTGGGGAAATCCCCGCCATGTCCTTTCTTTCCACTTAATATTCCTATCTCACAGGAGAGGAGGAAGGCAGCCAATACCAGACCTATTATAGATCCTCCAGAGATGAATTTCCAGGAAAGCCGTGGCAGTACACAATTACATGTCTCAGCACCTCCCCTGCCAAGAGCTTCACGCTCCGTGTGATACAACCAACACCTAACTCTGTAAAAAAGTTTTCACATATGTCTTTATTTCCTGTCAACATAGACACAAATCAGCAAAGTGTGAAGTTCTCCCTCCTGCCTTTAGAACAGTTTAAAGTGTTTCAAAGAACAGAGTGCTCAGCAAGTGCCTATGCTCCTCTCAAAAGTCACACAGAAGCAGTGCACCTCTCATAAACCAGCCTTAACTCTATAGGATCAGGAATCAAAACTTCTCATCATATTGCCCTTTGATGACAGTAGCCACAACCGAGGATCACCCTCACATAAAGAAAGGGTAGGTAGAAGTAAGTACATGTCTGGTGACCCTTCTGTCTCTCTCCTAACTGTGGTCCTGTGTGCTCTATTACAGGTACAACAACCTTCCCTCAGCTACCCCAGTTTCAATCCCTTTCTATCATCAAACTTCCTGTTTTTCTTTAATCATGTGCCTGCTCCACCTGTATCTCAGATTTAATCATTCCTACTCCATCAACCTCAGATAGTGATATCATCACTTCCTTCAGCAACTTAAAATGTTCCGTCCTTGCTGCCTTCTCCTGGCTTTCAGACTTAGATTTGACTCTCCAACCACGCAAGTTTCCTGTCTGCCTTAGGGAATAAAGTTTTACCCAGGGAACCATGGTCACACCATCCCCCCAGATGGAAGTGGTGTTAGCAATGCTGTGCATTCACCTTTGCAGAGTGATCTAGAGGAAGAAGATCATGCCTTAGATATTTTCTTGTACTATATTAAAAAAAAAATTAAAAAGTCTTACAGTTCTACTTTTCTTCCATAGTTTTTCTCCATTCAGCCTGAGTTCATTATTGTAGAATGCGTCTTCTACTTTACTGAAGAAAAACAACGTTTTGTTGCAGTTACAGTGTGCAGCAAACAAAATGCAATTGTTTCTTTGCAGAAACACAACACCACCATTCATAGGCAAGGCACATTTCTACATCTCTAACTTGTGTGCAAAGGACACCACTTAAGGTCAGGAGAGATTTGAACTGGAAGTAAAGAAAAGGGCTTTCACAAATATTAAATGAAATAATAGCATATAGTTGCTTCTGTGCCAGAAAAGCTGTTTCTAGAGATCTGTCTCCTGAATATCCAATAAATAATATCCCCTTTCCTGCACCAGCCAGTTTAATAATTTGTTAGTGATCAAGTTATACTAACATTCTGTTCCAACAACACAGTGATATCAGACTTCTGCAGGTTGCATTAGATCAAACACTGTGATACATTTATAGACTGCACATTTACCTGGTGGACCTGTGAAGCTTATACTTACCAGCCCCTATTTCTCCATTCATTAAATAGTGCATTATTTTACTCCCTCAATCTCAAATTAGACCTTTTCATATCACACAGTATTTTACATTTCCTTAATTTCAAATAAATAGGAAGTGATTACAAAATGCCTCCTCAGCAATCTTAGAAATACTGCATATAGGGAAAATAAAATCAAGCTGTTTCAAGGGAGGTAGGGTGAAATAAACAGGAATGTCCATACATCCAAAACATCTATTTAGAGAGTCAAAAAAAGCTACACCAAAAAAACCCCCCACAAATACTGAGTTATTCCAGCAGTAAAAATTTACCAAAAGTCTAATTTTAGATGTATGACATCTTTCTCAGTAGCAAGTTGTTTCTTCTGTACTTACTTTCTTGCCATGTCTAGACCGGCTTTCAAGATCACATCATATCGAAGAGACTGCACTACTTTTTCAAGATCCTTGTAATCTTTTACTACATTGGGGTCATCCTCAAATTCATCTTCCAAATTACTTTCCTCTTCATCCTCTTCTTCCTCCTCCTCTTGCACACTTTGTCTGCTCTTTTTAGAGCTTTTGCTGCTTTTGTTCCTCAGAGAAAGTACTGAGATATACTCTGGAGAGAGTCTTAGTGCACTGAGTCTGACTGGAGAAAAACTGAAACATCTTCTGTAGTTTACTGTGCTTGCTTGACAGCTGCAGAATAAGCTTCTCCTCCAAGTGGGATAGAGTTTATTTGAGGGAAATTTCTCCCACAGTCCAATCCAGACATTTAGTTTTCTGAAAGTGCTGACGGGGAGTCTGAAGCCAGTCATAGCATAACCTAAAATAAAACAAACATTCATATGTAAAAATGAACAACTGCTTTGACGGATTGGAAGGATTTCCCTACATATGTCATAACAGTTACTACAGAAAGATGAGTATCCAGTTCCCCATACAGTAATGCATCACCTGAAAGCACAAGGCTTTATGATCCGACTTTCTCATACGCTGGCCAACACTACAAAGAGCTAAGACACCAGATGAGAAACAAATGCAGAAAAGCCCAGCAGAATACTCCGTTTGCAATTCTTTTTCTGGTGTTCAGCATTAACTGTGCAAACACATTTGTGGCACTTCCCTCCCTACATCTGAAATACAATCACAAAATACACAGTAACGCTGCTATCTGTGTCATAAAAAGCACAGGGATATCTCTACTTATCATGAGTCATTGTCAATACAAGCAAGTTGCTGAACATTGCAAGCAAGCAAATCCAGAAAAGCTGAAAGCTGCTTAACCTCCGTTTCTTCTGCTTGTACCACAAGACCCCTGCGTGGCAAAACGCTGCACAACGTCCCCGCCCTGTTTCTCCAGATGGGAACTGGTGACGAGGTAGCGCTCGGCAGAAATAACACGGCTCTGTGCACCGCAGCAGATTCATATGAAAGCTCCCCGGTGCTGCTGTGCAAAACTGATCAATACAACACAGCTGCTCCTCTCTCTGACCTGGGACAAGTAGGGGCAAACACCTCCAAAACACCTCAGATGTCTTTCAAGGCTCTCAGAAAATGATTTACAGCCCCTACGAGCTGGTCGCAGCGCTGGCTTTTACTGTGATCTCATATCCACGGAAACACGTGTTTCCTTACGAGATTAGAGTCTGGTTTCCCCGCACCCCAGTGACCTCTGCCCAAACATTAAATGAGGCGCTATTTGTGGCTGAGAAAAAAAGCCTTAATCAATGACAGCAATTACCGACCAAATAAAAATAATTACACCTCCCCTGTATTTTTCTTGTCTCTAAATATGTAACCTTGAAATATAGGAAAAAATAGTTTGAATTGTAGGACGGTACAGCGACTGCAGAAGACACAGGCCTCTCCTCAGTTCGGGGGCAAATTCCAACAGTTATTTGGAACTGCAAGAACATGCCAAGAAATATCACTGCAAATATTACTTGCAGAACGTGCACAGAAATATTATTGCAAATATTGTTTGCAGAACGCGCTAACAAATATTATTGCTTCTTTTTAGCGTTCGACCTTAGTTTGTTCCGCGCAGGCCAGCGGGTACAAGCGGCCCAGGAGGGGGCTGAGCCCGCCCGGCGCAGCAGGCGCGCCCCCTCCGCCCCGCTGGAACCCCCGGGCGGGCAGAGCCGGGCCCGGCACCCCCTGACCCGCCGGCGGGGCGCTCGGTGGCGGCGGCACCGGCACCGGGCGGCCCCGCCTTCCCCGGCGGCTGCCCCGGGAGGCCGCAGGGGCCCGGCCGCGGCCCAGCCGCCGCCAGGACCCGGCCCCGCCGCCTCGGAGCCTTGCGCGCCCGCCCCGGCGGCGGCGGAGGGCGGCCCGCGGGCCGGCGTTACCTGGGTGCCGGGGCGCCTCGGCCCGGACCGCGCTGCCGTCCCCGCGCCGCCGCTCGCCCGCCCGCCGGAGGCGGAGCCGGAGCCGCCGCAGCCACGGCTCGGCGCCCTCTGCCGGGACCGGAGCTCGGCGGACCCGCTGGGCGCCCCGGGGCGGAACGGGCAGCGCGGGGCCCGCTCCGTCTCCGCCCCGTGCCCGCCGGTCTGCGAGCCGAGGCGCCTCTCACGGAATCACGGAACGGGTAAGGCTGGAAGGCGCCACAGTATTCATTTGGTCCAACCTCCCTGCTCAAGCAGGCTGTTTCAAGGGAGGTAGGGTGAAATGAACAGGAATATCCGTACATCCAAAACATATATTTAGAGAATCAAAAAAGCTACACCCTAAAACAAACAAACAAACAAACACAAAACCCACCAAAAACTGATGTAAAAACTTATCAAAAGTCAAATTTTAGATATGTCATCATTTTCAGTAGCAAGTTGTTTCTTCTGTACTTACTTTCTTGCCATGTCTAGACCAGCTATCAAGATCACATCATATCGAAGAGACTGCACTACTTTTTCATCCCATAGCACAGGGCACAGGATTGTGTCCGGGCAGTTGCTGAGTATCTCCAGTGAAGAGACTCCACAAGCTCTCTGGGCAGCCTGTTCCAGTGCTTGGTTATCCCAGCAGTAAAGAAATTCTTCCTCGTGTGCCAGTGAAATTTCCTGTGCATCATTTTCTGCCTGTTGCCTTGTCCTAATAGCTGGCACCACCAAGAAAAACCTGCCTCCATCCTCTTGGCATCCTCCCTCTAGATATTTGTGACTGCCTCTCCCCTTCTGCACTCTGTGGTTTGGGAGCAGAGGCTGGAGGGAGCTGGGAGAGAAGCAGGAGGGCAGGAGGCTGAAGCGGGCGTCCTGCCGATCCCTCCTCAGCAAACCGGGAGACTCCACGGGAGGAGCCCTCTGTGCTTGGGCCACCTCTGCCCTGTTCTCTGCTGGAGACTGGTCCAGCCACTGATGGTCTCCTGCCCCACTGAGATGTGCTGGAGCTGTTTCCCATTATCATTTCCCCAGCTTCCTAGGGAAGTTTTTTTTCCCTGTATTTTCAGCCCCTCATGTTCTGACCAAATGCCCAAACCAGTAAAACATTTAAAATCTCTCACTGGGGAAATCACTTCAGCAGACACACAAGTTTTCCAACCACACATTGATTTGAAGGGCTTGGCCACCATGACAATTTAATCCAAACCCCTCTGCGGCTCATGTTTTTTCCCTTATCCTTCTTATTTTCTTTCACATAACATCTCCCTCTTACTCAGCATCTCCATTACTGGAGGTAATTCATAATTCCTTTTCTGTGGAGCTCAGAAAGTAGGAGAGGTCCATCCCCTCTTCTGCCTTCTCTCAGATTTCTCTATCCTGTGCACCAATCTCTTGGTGCTTCTGATCACTCCAATTTCTCAGGATTTGGGGAATTCTCTGTATCCATACAGAGCAGGCACAGAATTCAATCAGATTGGTAGCCTCTTGCCCTCATGTAAGTGGCTGCACAAGATTAAGGGTAATTTTGGCAAATGGAAAAGCTCCTCAACTTTACAGTTTTGCTTTAAAATGCTGGCCACCTCACCTGACAGACCAGTCATCCCTTGGAAAAATACTGGCAAATCTGAAAAGTGATATAACTGCAGAACTACTGCTGAACAGCAGCTGTGCAATTAGCATGGGCATTATAAGTGCTTGCTTAATTTTTCACCTGTATAAACTTTGTCATTAAATGTTTGAATGGGAGGGTTTTTATGTCAGGGACATTTGGTAATGGAGCAATTAATGGGCAAAGCTATTTCCCCTCCTTAGAAACTTCACTGGGAAGAAATCTCTGAACACCTTTGTGTCTTTATGTATTTTGAATGTTCCAGTGCTAAGTTCTGTGAGATTCTGACCAATTTCAGTTGAGAATATAGCCTCTAACTTTTTTAGCACTTTTCCCCTGTATACCATAAAATATATATACATACTTACTGAGGGGAAAAAAAGAACGGTAAGAGTAACTTACTTGCATTCATAGTGGCACATAGTGAGTCAAAACAGAAAAAAATGTCAAGAGGAGCATGGATTCCCTAAGCAGAAATGCTACCACCTTCTCCAAGGAGTAAAAAACCCCTCAGCCAAAACTCAACAAAAACCACCCCAAACCTGTCTTTCCATATACCCCATTCTCTTCAAATCTTTTGGAATTTGATTTGTCTCATGCAGGATTAAAGTAATGATCTAACATTGCAGAGAATGAAGTTAACTTACTCTTTGTAAACCAAAATATAACGATTAGTGCCTTTCTATGTTGTTCAGGTATTACACATCCTTATTACACCTTCATATTGAATGGCAAGATAAAGAGTGTGTCTGAAGTCACCCTGTCTTTTATATTTTAAAATATATTATACTGTTGCATCTGACAGAAGCAGAAATTATTCAGATGCAGAGGAAATGCGACTTGGTTGTCATGAGCAGGCATCACAAATCTGATTTATCTCATCATTTTGCAACCCCAAACAGAGACATCACCTCTGTCACACTTGCTGAATTTCCTAGTCCAGCTATGAGGGCAACTGTTCCAGTTGTACTGGTTGGAAAGGACATCATGTTATTATTACATCTCAGTCATGAAAGCAGATGCTTACCAAAGTTTTTTGGGATTCCCGCCCCCCCACGCTGCCAGGATTCATTCAGCCCTGGACTGTAGAGGAACTTCAGCGTCTCTCAGGTCTTGTTGTCAGACTCCCTCCGTGCCACAGAGTTGAAGGGTCATGAAAGGGAACTCCCAGCATGGGTCAGTATGTGCACTTTTTAATAAAGAACGATGCAAAAATTAAGTTGAGAATGATTAATCCTGCTTTATATATATATGGGACTGTAATTACAACCAAAATGTTCCGAGGGGGTGAAGACCTCAGTGTAGTTTTTCTCAGTCTACCATTAGATGGCACTGAAAAGCTCCTCTCAAAGCTGTCACGGGCTCAGGCTTCCCGCACGAGAGGCTTTGCTCAAGCTCACTTCAGTCATAGCTATCTCTCAGCAGGATGTTCTTTAAGCTACTTACACATTACTTTTTTTTTTCTTTTTTTCTTTAAATATAAAACCTCAGCAACATACAGTCAAAAATTTCATTAAATTTCGGTAAGAAACAGCGATCATTCATCTCTGGCAGATTCATGGTGGTCTATTTTTTTTTTTTTTTTTAAATTAATCTGACCAAGTGTATTCTTGCCATGGCTATTCTCATAGGATTGATTAATTTCTTTTATTTCCAGTGGAGTCATCTCCTCTCTAGGAAGGGTAATTCCTCTCTTGTTTGATTTTAATTTTGTGTATTTCACTATACTCCCTATGCAATTCACTCACAAGGAGATTAGTCTTTTAGATTTGATAGCTCAGACAGAAAATTCTCAGTAGCTTTTGAGCTGTATGTTTGAATCTGTAACTGGGAATTCCCTCCCCACTGCCTGGGGTTTTTTGTTACCTTTGTTTTCCTGCAAGGTCAGTCAAGTGGCAGTGCTGGATCTGCTGACACTCATTGCATCTCAAAATAAAGAGCCCCATGCTGCCATTTGGGTGCTGTGAGTAGCTCTGACTAACATTCTGCAATGCACATCTCACCAGATCACTTGTCTCGGCAGATTTAGCTCCAGCATTGCGTTGTTGAGACCACACGCTTTTTAACTTACAGTGCTTATTTCAAGGTGAGAAGATGACTGGACAGTGTTCTATGCATATTTATGCTGCCTGGCCAAACAGAGTGTTCCCATACGAGCATCACCTTTAAGTTTGTCCATATTCATTTGAATAATGAGCTTCCTGACTGCTAATTCACCTCTTCCAATGTCATACCTATTGTAACTGCTTAGACGTTCTTTTTTCTTAGTCCATAGCCTAGAGACAATTCCTCTAGTTGGTTACTTGCATTCAATCTGTGACCAAATAATCCTATCATCTGTTTCTCTAAAGCCCCTCTCTGAAAAATAATGCAGCAGAATCTCCCTTTCCAGCTCTTCCAGTGCCTGACACGCTGCTCTAAACTTCCCTTTCTCACACATTTGCCCATATAATCTACTGTGCTATCTTTTACTATAAAATATTGTATTTATTCTCTTTAGGATACCTTTAATGTATTCAGCTCTTATCCCAGCACAGTGAAACCTCTGTTTCTCTCTACTTACCAACTCTTTGTGTTGCTATTTCGTCTCTTGTGGTAACAACTGCATTATGAACTTGTCTGTTTTTTTCCTGCAGCCACATTGACATCCTGCAAGAGAATCCCTTGCAAGTTTTCACAAAGCACCTTTACTTGCAGTTTGCTTATTCCTTGAAAACCCATCTTAGACATTAAAGATGGTAATTAGGGGAGTAGGGGAAGGTGGATGAATTTCAGGTATTGTTTTGTATTTCTTTAAGTGATGTAGATACAACCACTTGTTAATGTAGCATTCTCTCTTTTTTTCACCATCCTTTTTGCTACCTGGCTAATTTGGCTTTTGTACTCTTATTATCTTCTAAAGAAAGAGGCTACATTGAGCCATGATAAGAAAGAAGATGGAGGTGGATAATGCAGGTTGCTCTGATTTGCACTGATTGCACAAAACCAAACCACAAAGTGATGTGAGGCCACTCCATCAGTCAGAGCATGGTGAACCACCTAAACCAGAAACTAATTGCTGCCTTGCCAGTGCAAACTGGTGTTACATCAGTGGTTAAGCAAGTGGGAGGAAAACAGTGAGTAACTTCCTTCAGCCAGTCTGGTATTAAATCCAGCTGCACCAAGATTAAAAGCTCTGCAGTTTCACTGCTAATTCTTTCATTCCCCAGTTTGGTGAGAGCTTTGCAATGAGATTTGTCTTGTTGTTTCACCCTCACTTTCTTGTTTGCTAATTGTCTAAAACACAAAAATTTTTTGATAGGAAAAGTTATCATGCTGTTTCCTAAGACAGGATTTGAGACTTTCATTCATTCTGTAGTGAACGTGTTCAGATTCTGCTGGTGTTGGTTGCTGCTCTAGGATTTATCTACCTACACCAACAGTGGGTGGCAAATGCAATAAAACCCAAACCCAATCAATTAAGCATTCATTATTTGAACCTTATTTATTAGCCATAAAACAACAAAATCCATGAGCAAATGTTAAGTAGTTTGAATTATTTGTTTACTTTGGTGTTTCCTCTGTATTCTTCTCAGATTAATGTCTTTAGTTACTAGAAAATAACGTTCTCTTTTCTAATTGATAGCAACTAATTCAAGATATACACATGCAGGTTTAGCATTATTAATTTCCAGTGGGGAAATTTCAATTGTTTCTCCATGTATGTATAATTAAAGTTTCCTTAAAACAAGCAAACTAAAAGCCCCAAACAAAACCAAACCAACAATATTTTGTGTCAGGTTTGCTTTTAAAAGCATAAAAAAGGCTGAGCAAAGGACTTCAGCTTCCAGTGTGACTCAGGGACCAAATTTTCTTGATTAGCATCTGTAAACAGAAAAATTTATCTGTTTCAATGCACCTTTGAGATACACACACACAAACACACACATAAAGAAATAATATCAATAAAGCTGCAGTAAAGAGGGATAAAATGTCAGAATAATATTGCTTGGTGTCAAGGCTGTCCTGCCCTTTCACAATGCGCAGCTCCAGAGGTGTAAAAGATGTGTAAATCCCATGGTAGAAGATCTGGGATGCTTTATCTCCCAGGGAAGCGTGTCCTTGCAACACTAGCTGTTTCAGCTCTGGGTGTTCTCATCACCGTGTGACCACTCCTTCTCTGTACCTTGCATAATGATACCATGTGATAAAGTATTCACCATTTAAAAGATACATGAAGTCCTAACACTCCTAGTGATACATGATACATGTTTCCTTTCAGCAGTTCCTCTTTTCAAATCCTAGACTAGTCCCTTTTTCTATTATGAAATGGGAAGAATAGCTGATCTACTTTACACATGTTTTAATCCTATTTGTTTTTATTTTGATTTAAAATATTGTGTCTTCCCATCCAACTTTAGATCTTCCTGTTTATCAGATTTCTCCATGGTTCATTATCATTACTTTGTTATCTCTGCCTGTCCTCTACTCAAACTAGAAATTACTCAGAAAAGATTACAAAAGAATAACCCCTTCAGGATGCCATGCAGCGGTAATTAATTCTGAACCTAGGTACTCCATAAGACAGCTCTCTTTTCATATGGACTATCTTCTTCATAGCTGTGGGTAAAAATCTGCCCTGTTAACTGGCAAAGAGAAGGCAGTAAATAAACAACAACAGAAAACCAAACCACAAAACCAAGGAAACAATAGCAAACAAAAAAATGGAAGCAGAATACAAGGTCCAGATTGGAAGGTGCAAGTGTTTAACATTTCTCAAAAGAAGATAAAGACTTCCACTGCTATCAGAAAAAAAAATGCTTCATATGCAGGGCTGAAAACATAGGTCCTGTAAAGTGTCAGGGATAGAAGAAATCCCAGCAGTCATAAACTAATGATGATGATTAAAATGACTAATAAGGATGCAAGGATTTTCAGTGTATATATTTTCATTTATGTGGAAAGAAGCACAGCAAAGTAGCAGTATAGTATGAGGATAGCTAACTTTCTATCCCCAGGTAAGAGAGGTAATGCAGAATATCAAATCCAGTGAAAGAAATCACAGCTAGGGCTCAAGATAATGGTGAGAAGAACTTGGCAGCAATAATTGAAATTACTGATAAGTTTCATCATAAAAGGAAAATTCAGGGAGATGGGAAAAGTGCTAACATTGCACTATTGCTCAAGAACTGGAGTGAGATAATCTCAAAACTGCATCAAACCACAAACAAAACACAACAGCTGGAAAAAATTGTTCTTTCTAAGCTAAATCAATGGAGCTGTTGCTTGATGAAGTCTTATCTTGAGTAGAGTGTGCTACTTTGGAAAAGGTGATCTAATAAAGACAGATTTGAGAGACTACAAAGGAAAGTGACAAAAAAACCATAAAAATCCTGTGAAGAAAGCTTGAAGGAATTGAATATGTTCCTCAAACTACAGGAAAATATAGTGGCAAATGTCAGAGTGAATCATCTATACTCTTTTAGGATCTGGTGAAGAGATGTCAGCATCTCCAGGAAGCGATTAATCTATTTCAGATATCTGTGTTGAAATGAGATTATTACGTCATAGAAGCACTTGTTTCCTTTCATCATCCATCAAGGGTTTCCAGGGAGACTCACTTAGATGTAGATGGCTGCTGTCATGCAACCCCTCCTTCTCTCAGTGCAAAGTGTCTGATATGTTTTCAACCAGTAAACACTTCGCTACAAATCTGGTCATCATCATTATCTGTGCACTTTACTATGCAATGCAATAAATTGTTGCAGTACAATGTAAACTTGCAGCAAGAAGACTTGAGAGAATATTATGCAAAGATAGTTTGGCAAACAAACAGAAGGCCTATGGGCTGGGGAATGCCCTTCTCTGATTTTTTTTCTGAGTGTAATGTTTAAACTTTTCTCAAATCAGAATAAATGGCCTTTGGTCATTTTTACTTCTTCATGTCTATAGACCTATTATCTGACATTATGCCTCATGAGTGAAGGAAAGCTCTGCCTTGCTTTTGTCCTATTCCAAGTAGCACGATCCCAAACAATTCCTGACCATGGAAAAGTTCAGGGACAGCTATGTACCAACAGGCAGCTTAGACTTAGCCTCCATCTTCTGGAGACTAAGAGAGTTTAATAGTGTGGACAAGGTTAGACTTGTCAGGTGGCCTGAAGGCCAAAGAACAGGCTCTGCTACCATTTAATTTGTTTGTATTGATGTCACCCAAGAGTTTGTTTCACTTAAGGAGAAAGGTGTGCTTTCAAGCAGATCTGAAGCCACACCTATTTGTGTAGGCTGACAGCATCCCTTGAAGTCAAATGATCCGTGGACATTAAAGCAGCAACCCTTACACATTTCTTCTTGAGACTGTTTCTGGAATCACAATTTCCCTTCTGCTCAAACTTCCAGGCTTACAATTCCAGGTCTGGAAATCATGGTTTTGCTTACTATAACCATAACTATACCTCTAACTAACCAGCCCAACACCTTTGTCTCAGACCAATACAGATAGGAAACAGTGCCACTGCTGGGATCCTGGTTCTGCATCATGGCAGCAAGGCCCATGTCTGAAGACATGTGTAGCTGAATCTAATCAACATTTATTACCAATAAATGTAGATTTGCATTACCACCAATCATTAAAAGCCTTCCATTAAAAGCTTTACTAACAAAAATCTAATATGAACCCTTCACTGGAAGAGGGAATGCAATCCTCAATATATATTCTGAGTTCTTATCCAAGACACATGCCAAACAGCTTTGTCCAGTTGTCTAAAATCAGTTTCAGCCAGTCCCATCAGTATTTCAGTCTTGTTCTGCAATGGTAGTGAAGATGCAAATGTAAGGAAGGGTACTTCAAAATATCTGGCAAATTTTGATTATATGGCTGGAGCTGCTGCAACACAGGTCCTTTCTACTAAACAAGCAGCAAGAGAGGGACCAGACTAACTAATGAAATATTAGGAAATATTAGGAAATATTGACGTGTGAGTTTCTCAAGGCAGAACCATATGCTAAAAATGGATATCAAGGAAACATCACCAGATTATGTCAGCTTAGATCAGCATATGTGGGCTAGTTGATGAACACTGCTAAAATGGACTTCTCCAAATCTGTCTTTTGAAAAAACATCAGGTTCTAATACATAAATACACGAGTTCACAGGTTGGTATTAACTAAAATAACTCATAATATGACTCAGGTGAGTACTGAGAGCTGCAGTAGCCTGAGTAGCTGCAGTAGCTGCTTCACCCTGAAGTGGGCGAAGATACTGAGAGGACCCACAGGGTGTAGTAAGTTCTAATATATAAGTACTAAGTTCTAGTCTATGCACAACCGAGGGGAGTGAAGAGCTGGCTGGGGGAACACAAGATTCAGTGATTCTCACTGGCAATTGATGATCCTCAAATATTTTGGATGGATCAAGATTAGCATCTAAAAGGTAAGAGTAAATTAATGGTTAACTTAAAATTATTTCTCATTCATTCCACTTAATGCTCTGTCTCCACTTATTTTGCTAAAGCTTTTTATTTAAATGTAATGTATTTGAATAAATTACTTATATGTCTTGTAGACTTCTCTGCCTCCTTTTATAGACAACTGTTGGGGTTTTCTGCCAGTCAGTTGAGCTGATCTTGTTTTCCAGTGCATTATACAAAGCAGCACAAGTTTTGTTTCTGCTCACTGAACTGAGAGCTATGTCTATTGCGAAGTTCAATCAACTTAAAAGTCACTAGTGGAATATACACATGAACTTACATTTAACTCAAAAGATCAAGATCATTTTCTCCCTTCTCTTTTCTAACCTTTCTAATCAAATACTATGTATTTAACTGGGACAGGTGCTGACCTATGGAAAAAAACTAAAGGAAGCAGAACAACAGGGATTCAACAATATTTAACACTGGGTCTCAGCATGATGAGAACCCTAAGAGCACACTGCTATCAAAGGGTGTTTGATTGAGGGTGCACATTGTCTTTTCTGAAAGAAAAATATCTGAAATTCCTTTTGGCCACCAGATAGCAGTACTTCACTTCGTACGGTTCTCAGCTCACAGCATTCCTTGCCTTGTTGAAAAATCCATATATTGGATCCTGGGCTCTTGCTCAGATATATCTTTTGCAGACCTCATGATAGACTTCAGCTGTAAAAAAAAGATTTTGGAATTAGGAATGCAGATGATTTATGTGTTCAGGAAGAATCAATACTGCAGCTTTCCTGAATGGGGAAAGTTGGTTGTACAAATCTAATGGAGTGTTAGGTGTTATAATTTCCAATGACAAAAGCTTCAATGAAATTCTTGGGCTTAAAATATTTTTAGCATTTCTCTCTTGCTGACAGAACATTTCCTTATTTATATTAGTATTTCAGGAATACTTCAAAAAGGCTTTCTTTTGGCCTCCAAACATAAACTTTACAGAGTTTTACTATTTCTGTAATTTATAATTTCTGCCAAATGTTGTTAAACCACGGGCTTTTTTCTTTTTTTTTAAGTAGAGGAACAGACTTCACAATATTTTTAGAAAAAAGAATGATACCCTCATTTTCACTGAAACTTGTTAAAACACCAGAACTGCAATACACTGTATAATAATAATAATAACAGTCAGTTGTATCATGCTCTATTTGTTCATGTCACCTTACAAGAACTGTGCATCATCCTCTTTTTTTACAGTTACAGACCTCAGGCAAGATGCCCAGGTAGAGAGAATGGGAAAGGCCATCTGACTGTTATTCTCTCATTCTCATCTGTCCTGGTGTTGATATTTAAGTGTCTCAGCTGCTGCTTCAACCTGGAACAGCCAGTTATGATCCCTATGGGATCATGCAACAGCTGTATCACTTCCTTTTCTCCCAAACAAGATGGGAGAGATAATAATGGCAATCATCTCAGTCAGATTTACACTAGAATATTCTTTGCTTTAGCTATTGTTGAGCCCTAACTGGATTCCCTTCATTTTTCATCTCCTCCATGGAATCTGGTGTCAGAATCACGAGCCCTGACTTTATTGCTGTGATTCACATGACTTTTCTCACAGGAATTTCACTTTTCTGTAGTATTAGGCTTATCTACTCAATGAAAAGGTGACCTTCCCCCCCATGTGTGAGTCATTTAACTATGACAACCAAAACTGACTGTTGGCAAGGCGAAGTAGTGATAGAAATGTTTTCAGCTTTGTCACTCCTCTTCATTTGAAGTCCACCACAGTTCTCTTCTTTCTCTCCTTATAGCTCCATAATCATGAAAACCCATCTTCTGGCATCCAGCTTTCAGTGGATTCACAACCAGAGAATATTCAGAGACCATCAATTTGTTGACTGTTCCCATAGTTACTCTATTGACAGACTATGTCTCTTTATAGTGAAGGACTGGACTGTGGCTGTGATCAGAATGAAGGAAATGTTGCTTCAGAAGTGCTTCAGACTTTGCATAGCTCTCAAAAGCTCTTTTGTCCTGGTTTGATATCTTTTGTCCAAGGATTGATATCTTGGGTGGTACAGCTTGCAAAATGCCTTTATTTCTGGAAAAATAAAATTACCATAGCTTTGTCAGGCATTCTGAAAGAATTAATGAAAGACTTAATTTGGAACGAAATATTCTTGTCCAACACAAGTCCCAGCACCTGGTTCTACAGTGAGGTTCTACACTGCATCTCTCCACATTTCCTGTGCTTTTGGACTGAGTTCTAGCAATGTCCTTGGAAGCTCTTCAAAAGCAGTCCAGCCCCTGAAGATGGCCAATGAATTCTGTAGTGTTGGACTTGGGTATCTCCTCACACTTTGTTCTGAGATAAACACAAATCTGTCCAATTTTGAAACCTGTTTTGTCTGAGTCAACAGAAAATCTTAGATAGAAACAATTGGTTTGTGACGATAGAATCAGCACATGGGTGTCTCTTTTTTGTAGTTTATAAAGAGGACACAGAGTATTTTTGTTCAGTTGTCCATATACTGAGACATCTGAAAGGTCGTGTCAGGGCCTCACCAAATCAGTCTTCAGTCAGCCAAGGGGGGAGATACAAGTACAGCATTTACTGAGCCAGAAGGTAGAACCTCGCCTACACAGAGGCTACAGCTGGAAGAACTTCGTGTTCCACTTGTTACATAGGTTTCTTTAAAGAATAATGGTAATAATAAAATATTTAGATCCAGAGTGCTTGAAATTGCAACCTGTGGTCTGAAGCCTGAGCACTGATGGTGAGGCAGCTCCAAACAAGATGGGATCTTAACTCCCCAGCTTTTTTTCCCACTGCTCCAGCCAGTTAGAAATATTTACAGCCGCTTTTACCTTTCCTTCTTTCATTCCTTTTTTTTCAATGGAAAAAGCCTGGTGTTTTCATAAACACAAGCGTTTCTCTGGAGTAACTGCAGCTCAAGCGCCACAGCCCTGTGCCAGTCCCTCCATACCAGAACACGACACGGGCACTAGATGGGGGCCAGCGCCTGTAAGAACCCAGGGGAGCCGGCAGAGCTCCGGGTCTGTCGGAGAGGGTTCGGCAGGAGCCGAGCGCGCCCGGTCCCGCGGGACAGCCCGGGCAGGGGCAGCGGAGCCCGGAGCGGGACCAGGGGGCGGCCGCGTCTTGCGGGCCCGGCGGGCGCGGAGGGCGGGAGCGGAGGTGCGGGGCGGAGGAGGGAAGGCGGCGGCGGCGCGGGGCGTTCACGGCAGCCCGCGCCGCTATAAAAGGGGCCGGGCGCGGCGGAGCGGCGCATCCCTCTCGCCCGCAGCCACAGCGGCAGGAGCAGCACCAGCATCGCGCCGGGACAGCAGCAGATGGGCATGGGGACGGCGCTGGCGGCGCGGCTCGGCCTGGGGCTCCTGCTCCTTGCCCTCCTCCTTCCCACGCAGGTGAGCCCCGGAGCGGCTCGGCGCTTTCCCTCCGCCGGCCCCAGGGCGAGACGCGGGAGCGGCCGCACCGAGACCCTCCCCGGCCGCCTCGGCAGCGGCGGAGGGCGGGTTCCTCCCGAGAGGAGCTCCCCCGTCCGTGTGCGCCGTCCCGGAGCCTGCCGCGGGCGGCCGTGGGTGGCGGCGGGCGGGAGGAACGAGCCCGGGCAGCCCCGGCTGCGGACGGGCGGGGATGGCGCGGCGGGGCGAGCCGGAGCCCTGGGACGGCGGTGCCGCGGATTACCCCGGTCACATCAGAAAAGATCGAGTTGGCCGCCTTTTTTTCCCCCGTGGGATCCTCGAGGGAAAGCCGCGGAACCGCGGTGTGAGCGGCAGCTGAGCGTTCATTGCCCCGCTGATCTGAGGGAGACCGATCCCTCCCAAGCCGAGAGAGCTCCGGGAAGGTTTTGCAGCGGGACCCGGGTCTGGTCCTCCCCCCACCCGAAGCTGCGGGGCTCAGGGGCTGGTTCTGGGCTGGGCTCTCGGCAGGAGCGGGAGGTTTAGCGCTGGAAGCGAAGGCGCCGGGCTCTGGCTGCTGCGCTGGCCGAGCCGTGCCCTTGGCGCAAAGGTGATGGATGCAGGGGCGATCCGCTTCTCTTTGAGCGGCCAAGCCGAGCGGGGCTCGCAGGTTCCGTGTCGGTGTGTTGTTCCTAGAGACCACCTCATCAATAGGGTGAATAGCACAGTATCAGAAAAATGAACAGCAACGGCACTGCTGGATCGTGTGCCCTCCTCCTCTCTTTGTTTGCAAGGAAGGGCATTATCCCTTCTCCTTTGTGCTCAGTGGAGTCTTACCCTTGGCAGTGATTGAGAGAAGGATCAGACCCTTTGGGTTGCCGGTATTTATCACATTTACCACATTCACGCTGAGAAAACCTCTGGGGTCCCATCTACTGTGATGCTGGGGAACTTGGACATAAGCCCATTCGCTTCCACCAAAAACAAAGAGAAAATACTCAGCAACTAGTTTTTTTGTTTAAAACCAAGAAAACCTAAAATATACATAACCAAGAGTAGAATGATGGTGGAGTTTTTGTATGGAGACTCAAAACAATTCCAGGGCAGGCTGGGACTTGCCTAGTAGGTTATTAACTCAGCAATTCACTATTGATCACTTTCAGACCGGTTTTAACAGAAACTTCAACACAGCGATTTTTATCCTGCAGTCCTAAATTGCTTCCAACATGGTGCCGATTGCCAGAAATGCTAAATATCAGAAGCTTTACACCATTCTTATGTTTTTCTATTGTATGGGGTTTTTTTTAGTAGGAAATATCAAAAGAAAACGCTTATGCAATTTTCTAATTAATTTAACATAGACTTCATTGCTACAGTATTGAGGGATTGATTTTTTTCCTCCTGCTAATCTATTTTCTCAGCAGTACTAGAAACATGAGAAAACAAGGACACCTTTTGTGGACAGAATTACTTCTTAAACTAACTAACCTCTTTAAAAAAAATATGGTTTTACTTGAATTAAGTCTAAGAGCTTACCAGAATGCTCTGGTAGCGTACAAGTTTGCTGCCATGGAGTTGAAACCAAGCTTTCTGTATTAGGCTCATTTTTGGGGATGAGATATTGTGATTCTTGCTCTTGTCTTTCATCCTTGTGTTTCACATGCTTTTTTTCACAGGAATAAACATACTTTAGGTTATCTTTGAAAATTTTCCTGTGCATATATAGGAAATAACTTGATATTGAGGTTGCACAGAGTGCAAGTTTTTGTTCTGTCCCTATAATGCAGAGTTATGAGGGGGAAAAGGTATTTTTTATTTTGCTTTCTGTCAGCATTTTTAAAATTTGCTAATATATGGTCTTTTCACTGCACTTCTTTTTTTTGTGTCTTCTAGAATGCCAATAGGTTGTGATTTAATCAGTATGGTTTCATTGTTCTAACTTCTGCAGTTCAGTGCTACCACAGCAAGATAAGAGAGGCTGAAATATTAAATCCACTCACATTAAGCCCCACCATTGCTTCAAAGGAAGCTGCAGACCAGCCCCAGAAACAATATCAATAGATTCTTGACCATGGTTTCCTCATATTTTTGTTTGTGGCTTGGTCTGCAAACACAGACTGCAATTCACACAGTTGTTTGAAAGTCTTTCTTATCCTAAGATCTGCCTTTACATAGCTCTACATTTGCACTTTTTTTTTCCTGAGGTTTTTTGAAACCTATGTGTCTTCTAATTTAGGGAAGGATTAAAGGATTTCCATAAAGAAATAGTTATGTAAATACATTTAGAAAAATATTAGATTTTTTCTTTAAAAAATCCCACAAGTGCAATTCAGAATGTCTTTGTCCCTAAGTGCACAATGAAAGGCGTGAGCATTTGTATGTATCATTGGAGTGCTGTGTCTGAGGGGGGCCACACAGTGTTCACTGCTTCTAATTTGTATTCTGACTTTTAAAAAGAGACAATATAACCCTTTTTGTTACTTCCTCTCCTTTCCACATTCTAGATCTACTGTGGTCCCAATGGAACAAGTCCAACACCTTCAAACAGTTCTTCAGCAAATTCCACTTCTCTGTCAGCTGTCACAAATTCACTGAACAATACCACCACTCACGGACATGGAAATTCTCTTCACTCAACCACAAGTCTTTTTTTCATTCTCTCCGTTTCTCTTCTGTATTTTTGCTGTTAAGAGACTCTGGCATGGAAATGGCTACCGCTCCCCACCCCGTTTCCTGAACCACCCGAGATGGCTAGATCTCCAACCCAGCATGAGAAGAAATCAATCCAAACTCCACATCAAACCAGCTTGGTTCCACTCCA